>NW_005361573.1:2642794-2658803 GCF_000412655.1 Myotis brandtii
GCGGGGGCACCATGGGGACCCAGTTAATTCATTAAGATAACGCGAGAGACCTGAGGAGCAGAGATAGTCGTAAAACAGAAATATTTCCTGGGCTCTGGCTGGGAGGGGGCTCGGCTGGGCTGCAGGCAGGGTCAGGGGACTGGTTAAGGGAAACTAGTCAGTTTCCCTTAGCCGGTGTGGCTCAGTGGATAGAGTGTCGGCCTGCGGACTGAAGGGTCCTGGGTTTGATTCCCAGGTCAGGGGCACATGCCCAGGTTGTGGGCCAAATCCCCAGTCGGGGGCGTGCAGGAGGCAGCCGATCGGTGACTCTCTCTCATCATTGATGTTTCTGTCTCTCTCTCCCTCTCCCTTCCTCTCTGGGAAAAAAGAAAAGGAAGAAACTGACTGCTGAGATGCTAGCGGGAAAGGTGCGGGAGGAGAGGGGTTAAGCTTTGGGCTTCTCGGACACAGATCTGTGGAGGGTGGACTACTCCATGGCAGGCAGTGGGCAGGCTCTGAGCCTGCAGTGGCCAGTGGCACTGGCCCTCCTGGCAACTGCCCTATGACAGTGCCCAGGGAAGATGCCGGCCTAGTTGGGATGTGGGGGGAGGTGTCTTTGAGGACGTGGTCCCTGGGCTGAGGTCAAAGGTTGGACAGGGGAGGGAAAGGGGCTCCAGGCCCAGAGGACCCTGTAGGCTTTGGCCTCAGAGAGCCCGGGACAAGGCCAGCGTGGCTGCAGCAGGGAGGGGAGCAGGTGGATGGAGAGAGTGTGGCCAAGCCCACAGGCAGGGCCCCTCGGGCACAGCAAGGTCTGTCTCTGTCCTGAGAGCAAAGATGGGAAGACCTGATGCACCGTTCTCTGTCAGGGAGAAGGGCCTGTGGCTGCAGGGAGCTCTGCCTCTTTTTAGCTGAGAGCAGTTTCCTCAAAGATAGGGAAGGGTGATAGCTCCCGGCTTCCCGGACAAGGTCAAGGTTGGAACCGTGAGCTGTAGCAGAGGAGGCTTGGGTGGTGGTGAGCGGGGGTTGAGGGGGGACCTGCACTTGCCCCTTAGGAGTCATCCTGCTGGGGCCCTTCTGGCCAGCACCTCCTGCAAGACTGGCGTCCACACCACCTGCCACCCCACCCTGGCACCTTCTGTGCCCTGCTGGGGCTGGGGCTGGGCTTGGGAAGGCAGTTGCTTGGGGTACATCAGATGAGAAAACCAGGTTGCCTGCCTCCTAGACGATGTCAATTCAGCTTCTTAATTTGTTTTTCAATGAAAGCTGCTGGTTTAAAGAATGCTGACATTTGGAGTTAAAAATAAGATGGCCAACTGCCCCAGTTTGCGCAGGACTGTCCTGGATTTAGCATCCCCAGTCCAGCCTCCCAGGAAACCCGTACGTCCTGGGAGAACTGGGATGGCCGGTCACCCTAGGGCCTAGCCGATTAGTAGGATAACCAAGGGGCCCATCTGGTGCTGGAGAGATTTTTCACGCGTTCCTTATCCACCTCTCGTCTCGTGGCCGCATTCCGTGTGGGTATAACTCCCCCAAATCTCCACAGGCAGGACACAGGGGCTCAGAGGGGCCAAGACTCACTAGCTGGCCGTTGCTCAGTGAGTGGATGTGGCAGGCTGGGAATGCGGGGTCGGATGCCAGAGCCCCCATGTCCGACGTGGCCTCTCGGAGGGGGACGCTGGCAGCGACGGCAGTAAAACCCAGCGGCCGCAGTCATGCTTGCTGAGCTCCACATTCTCCGGTGAGCTGACAAGGGAGGGAGCGAAGCTCTTTGCAAGCAACAGTGATCCTACTGTTTCTCTCCTGGCCAGACACCCCTTCCCTACTCACACAAAGGCCTGAGCAAACACGGGGCCACCATCTCATCCTGGTGGCCCAGAGCCAGGACTGGGCCAGGCCGTCCCAAGTCACTGATGGAGGCCCCCCCCCCCGCCGCCCCCCACATCCCTCCAGGATCCTGGGTGCCGGGCAGAGCTCAAACAGCCCGGGGGATCCAGAGGACCAAGGAGGGGGTAGAATTCCTGGGCCAGTGGGAGAAGCCCAGCTTGAGGCCGGCGCTTGCATGTGCGGGGAGCGCGCCAGCCGAGCGCTGACCTCAATCGCACGAGTGGAAAATCTGAGCCCATGGGGTTGGAAGGGGCCGGGAGGAACCCTGAGTTGCACCCCCCACCCTAGACGGCTTTCTGGCACACGCCTAGGAAGAAGAGTGAGCTCATGGCCCACCAGATGCTGAAAGGAAAAATCTTATCCCCAGTGATAGAAGGCCCGGCCGGGCAGCCCTGTATGGGGAAGTGTTCTCAGGGCCCGTGCGCTACAAAAATAGTTTCAACTAAGATCCTCTTGTGCAGCGAGAGGCTGCAGACAGTTCTGAGGGGGGGGGAGGGGTAACTACCCACAATCCCACGCTAACAAAACAAACGCGCAGCTCCCTCCAGATGTTCGCAGACCCAGAGGTTTCCTGCAGCTGAGCGGGGACTGCAGCCCCGATTTCTCACCTCCACGCTGCAGACATTGTTTGTGTTTCCACATGCATCTCAGAATTATCGCTAGATCTTTCCCCGCCAACGACTCCGGGGTGACTTGCAGAGGAGGGATGGATACAGGGGAGCCACACACCCTCAGATGTCACAGCGCCATCACAAAAATCAAGTATGAGGCGTGGGATGGGGGGGCTGGGTGGGGAGGGGCCCGGTCTAAAGAGGCTGCCTCAGTGGGACAGAAACTGCTACAGGGGCGTTGCCTGACACCAGATTGAGGGGAATTCAACTCCATGTAGGAAGCAATGCCTTCTTGGCTCTGAGCTCTGGGAAGAATCAGTCATGGATGCCTGCCTCTGACTGGCGTTTAAGAACATAGGGGGTCCGGCCCTGGCCAGTGTGGCTCAGTGGATAGAGCGTCGGCCTGCGAACTGAAGGGTCCCAGGGTCAAGTCTGGTGAAGGGCACATGCCCAGGTTGTAGGTTCAAGCCCCAGGAGGGGGCATGCAGGAGGCAGTCGATCAATGATTCTCTCTCATCATTGATGTTTCTCTCTCTCTCCCCCTCTCCCTTCCTCTCTGAAGTCAATAAAAATAAATAAAAAAGAACATAGGGTGTCCATAATGGGATTATTATTATTAAGGCTGCTCGCTCCTTAATGGACCCTCAGTACATACCACAGGCGTGGAACTTGGTGGTTCTGAAAGTCAGGGAGGCTGGGTGAGCAGTGGTGACGCCCGATTCTATAGTGGCCGCAAGATTATAACGGCAGCGCCACTGCTTTCGGTAAGTGATGTAGGAAATTTACTCTCATCCGGCCTCGGTTTCCTCCTCTGTAGAGGGGCATGGCTCCACCTCGTCGGGTGGTGGTGAAGATCAGAGGAGGCCATTTATTTACGTGCCAGGCTCAGAACAGTGCCTGCCATGGTGCCATAAAGCGTTGGCTTTTTGGATGGAAGAATCTAAACGTAGAGATTGGCAAACTATGGCCCTTGGGCCAAATCCAGCCCACCCCGTTTGTGTAAATAAAGTTTTATTGGGACACCACCACACCCATTTGTTTACACAACGTCATCATCGATAGCTGCTTTCAAGCTACCAAGGCAGAGCTGAGTATTTGCAACAGAGACTGCATGTCCCACAAAGTCCAAAATATTTACGATACGGCCCTTTAGAGTTTGCCAAGCCCTGACCTAAGCGCACGGCCTGTGCCGTGTCTATGCGGGGCTGTTCTGGGCCCCATCCGGAACCTGCCTCCAGCCTTGGTTGGGAGGAGGCTCTCGCCCTGCAGTTTCTCTCGGGGAAAGACGTGTTTGGGGTGATGAGTGCAGAGCACCAGGGATGGGAGGCACTCCCGGCACCTCCTGGTCGGCTTGGCCGTTTGGGGCTCCCGGGGCCCTGGGAAAGTGGTGGCTGAGAGAACAGGCCATCAGCATTCCAGGCCGCAGGTAGCCGGCGGGCAGCGGGCTGCCCGGAGGCACAGCTTTTGTTCAGCACATACGTTACTGAACACTGTCAGCCACTCCTCCGTTCCACTTCCTGAACATCCCTGAGTCGAGCGCAGGGCAGTTCTGCTCCGGACTGATTGCAGGTGGTGTCAGAATACACACGGGAATCAAGGAGGCCGAGGCAAGTCCCGGGGCTTTCCTGCTCCTCGGACTCAAGGAGTCAACAGATTCGACCCAAGGTCAAGGGTCACTGACGGAGGCAAACTCGGGGCCGATTTTCTAGGCAAAGGCCCAGACATACTGTGCCCCATCAGCATCCACAAAGCCAAGCTCAGGCTAACGTGTCAGCAGCGATAGAATCCAGGGAGCCAAATTCCCATCATGGGAAATGTATAGGACATTCTGTGAGTGTTTGCACAAAGACAGCGTTTAGTTTCACAGCCACAGATGGTATTTTCTGGACAACAGACGTATAGGGAAGCAAAATATGCCAATTGAGAAGAGTCTAGCTAGCCAGCATTCTCGTGTTTCATCTGATGGCACACTGCAGCGACTGACTCCCTGCGCTTAGAGTCCTTTCCAAGGACAGCATCCGGGTCACAGGCGGCGGGGAGAACAGCTCAGTCCCTGTCACTCATGCCTGACCCTCCGACGGCCAAGATGCGGACGGGCATCTCTGACCCCGCTTTGTAGACCGAGCGACGAGGCTCTGTCTGTCCTCGGGTTTGGGCGGCACCGGTCTTTTGGGCCTGAGGGAGCCATGCGGGTGTTTGAGCAGGAGGGGTGCACACCCTGATTGTTATCCGTGCTTCCCCGTCTCTGGATCTAATTTGTCCGTTTATTTTGTTCATTAGTCCACATAGAAGTGAGATCATGTGATACTTGTCTTCCTCTGACTGGCTTATTTCGCTTAGCATCATACTCTCCAGGCCCCTCCCTGCTGTCTCAAAGGGCAAGAGAGCCTTCTTTTCTTTTTTTTTTTTTTTTTTACAACTGCATAGTATTCCATGGTGTACATGTACCACATCTTTTTCATCCATTCATCTACTGACACGCATGGGCTGTTTCCAAATCTTAGCTATTGTAAAAAAAAAAAAAAAAGAAAAGAAACTAGACCACCAACTTACACCACACACGAGAATAAACTCCAAATGGATGAAAGTCGTGAGATCATAAACAGCCTAGAAGAAGCCGTGGCAGCAAAAATCTCAGACATCTCTTGTAGCAGTGTTTGCTATCCATCTCCTCGGGCAAGGGAAACAAAGGGGAGAATAAACAAACGGGACTACATCACAGTAAAAGGCTTCTGGGGGCACTTTTAAGACTCCGTGAGCAACCAGGACCACCAGTGATGCGGGAGAAGACAGGAGAAGACAGTACATACGGGGAAGGAGAGGCGGAGAGCTTCCTTTGAAGTCTACCAAAGCTCTGGGTTAGACGTCTGGAAAGTGAGGAGGAAACGCGGGCTTGGAGCTCCCTCCTCTGTCTCATCACACTTCGTCCTGTTCGCCGCCCGAAGGACTACCTCCCGCAGCAGCTAGTGGTCAGGCTTCAAGTGTCTGAGGCCAGGAATTGGATCTTTGCTTATTGGTTGTACTTCCCTCTCCTCTCGCCCAGACTCAAAAGCCGCCTCGCCGAGGGTTAGGCAAAAGGAACAGTCTCGGAGCCAAACTTCCCACCAGGGAAGGTGCCTTTCGGGGGTCACGGTGACTCCGGCCCAGGAGTTCCCAAGCTGATTCGGGATGCAAAACAGGCAAATAAAAGGTGACCTCTATTAAGCAAGGCCGCCTCGAGTCTGTGAGAGCCAAAGCAGGGGTGCGGCCTCTGCAGAGGTCGCCCCAGGTGAAGGCAGGCGGCCTGGCCAGCGGCACTGGGCTTTGAAGAACGGGGAGCAATCGGGTTGCTTGGCGAGAAAGCGGTCTTCTCCATGATCTTCCAGGAAGAGGGGGAATGCTCAGCTCCCTCCGCCTGCCTGTCCTTTGAAAACAGGGCACAGAACCCAAGCCACAGACAGGCAATGGGTGGGGCAGCCTATTTTTTTAAAGGCTTCACGCATGACTCTAGGCCGGGCAGCCGGGGCAGAGAGCCTCTCTGGTCGATAAGAGCTGAAGTTGCTCAAACCAGTAGCCCTAGCATCACAGAATAAAAGGCAATGGGTGGGGCAGCCTATTTTTTTAAAGGCTCCACACGACTCTAGGGGCAGCCGGGGCAGAGAGCCTCTCTGGTCGACAAGAGCTTAAGTTGCTCAAACCAGTAGCCCTAGCATCACAGAATAAACCCACAAGATAGGGGGGCCCACACGTGCAGTCTGGGGACAATGAGAATAGCCTGGCCAGAATGAAGGACACATTTTAACTCATTAACTCCGGGGAAGAGAAATGCACGAGGAAGCAGTGGTTCCCCTCCCCGCTCCAGGGAGTGCAAGCCATCTTGAAGGAGTGGGGGGGGCAACAATGAGTTCTGAATTCCTTTTAAACCATCAAAGATGCCTTGAAACACAGCACTTTCAAAAAGAAAAAAAAAGTGCCAAGGCCCTCACCGTGTCCCACACTGCTGTGGGAGGCAGCTTGAGAATATCTGCAATTTCTACTTTTCCCAACTCAATCCGGTGGAAGAAATGGTTTTGAAGGGACCTGCTGTTGCTGAATATTTCTGAGTCAGAAAGCGTAACCCCAAGTGGCACTGTCAGGGCTCCTGCGGGCTGTAGCTGCTCCAAGTCAGCAGGACCATCTTTGACCTGTCCCCTAGCACTTTCCCTCTCTCTCTCTCATGTGAAGTCCCAAACTACAATTGCCAGTAGCACAAAACAATGGATTGCTATCCACTGAACTTCATCTCATAACACAGTGGCATTCAATGATGTCACGTGTGAAGGACTAAGAACAGGCAGAAGGCTCTCCTTCAAATGGGGGAGAACAGGGAATTCCATACCGACCCCTTGTCAGCTCAGCTGCTGAGAGACGGGCAAATCAACTGCTAATGTCTCCTAGCTCCTCAGAGACCAGATTTGAGGAGGAGGTTGAGCTGCAAAACATACAGCTTAGCAAGTTACAGAAGGGAGAGAGAGGTGAGCTTTCTAAAAGCCAGGTGTTAGGTCCACAGTGATTTTGGTTCAACCAGGAAGCAGTTTGGTAAATGAATGAAATGGGAAGTAAGAGATCACGCTGCAGAGGGCGTACCATATGGGAGAGGATATAGTATCTCAGCTGACCCTGAACACTCCACAGCTGAGCGTTATGGCCTCCACTGACGGACAGGAAGTCCAGGACTCAGTGAGGGGCCCGGCGGGGTGTGCTGACCCCCAGGCCCTCACCGTTCCCGGCACCCTGGGCGCTTTGGATCCCAGCTGCCTTTGGCCTGAACTTCTGCTCCCTCATCTGTACAATGTGAATGATGTCAGAGGCCTCTCTCCACTAGCTCTGTGCTGTTACATTACACAGAACTGTAACTCATCTGTCCACATGTCTGCCTCCCATACTGGACTGTGCACTGCGTGCATTCACCTCGATACCTCCAGCGAGAACGAAGGCACCGACAGACTGCCGGTATGAACGCGAACCCTGTCTGAAACACAACACTGAGAAAATTACCTCGGAAAGAGAACCAAAGAACACCCCGGAAATCTAACATTATACATTAAATGCATCCACATGGCTGGCCACTGCTCCGAAGGTTGAGCAACTCTAGAATGTAAGCTGGAACCACGAGAAAATGGTTGTTACATGTCCCCAAACAGCAGGCCTGCCAAAGTCCTAAAAGAGTTAAGGTACTAGTAAAACAAAGCAAAATCTTTACTGAGTGCTTTTAAAAAAATACTATAGGTGTTCTGTATTTTTCCCCTTTAAATTATATATATATAATTTTATTGATTTCAGAGAAGGGAAAGAGAGAGAAGCATCAATGATGAGAATCATTGACCGGCTGCCTCTTGCACACCCCCTACTGGGGATCAAGCTGCAACCTGGGCATGTGCCCTTGACCGGAATCGAACCTGAAACCCTTAAGTCCGAAGGCCAACACTCTATCCACTGAGCCCAACCGGCTAGGGCTAAAAATAATTTTTTAAAAAACCTCTGAGACTAATAATAAATAATCCTTCTTTAGTTTACTGCTTAACTTCTTTAAAGACAGAAAATTATTTAAGAAGCCAAATGTAACAACTTAATGTGGCATAGGCGCATTTCAAGAGCAGCAGTTTGCAATTAAAACACACACACACACACACACACACACACACACACACACACTCTTTTCTCTTTATTTTCCTCAGAGCGGCAGTGCTGCAAATGAGAGAATTTTTGAAAAAAAGAGCCGAGAAGCGGCCTGTAGTGTTCTGAAGCAGACGTGGCATCAGGGAAACCACCACTCAAGCACACAAGTGGCATTTTGTGATCAAATTTATTTTTTGTTTAAATTTCATTTACTTTGTTTTACTGTAATTTACACAAGAGACTGCCAAGTAAACTAGATATTTTACATTCACCACACATTCCCTCAAATCTCCACAGTTGTTAGAAAAACATTAAAATCCATGCGCTGGGCTCTCGTTTCCATGTGCGCCCCAGCTCCCAACGATGCCACAGCTGCCAGCAAGAGTTACGTTCATTAAGAGGAGAGGACGAGACCCTTTGTTTCACAAAATTAGCAATAATCTTCCTCGCATCAAACACTTTGCCGACAATGATTATGCGATGACAAAACCTATCTTACAACAGTGCTCGGAGAGTAAACATCAGTCTTGATCCTGAGTACACAGAGGACATACGCCAGGTGGGGCTGGTAGCTGAGGATCACGGCGTCACGAAGCAGAAGACATCCTTGTCTGAGTCACCACGATCACTTGGGTGGGGACACGGGACACGTGGGAAAGAGAAGTGAGGAGTGGGGGGGCAGGACCGTCAGCGAATCAGACTACTAATGTGATGTGACTACAGGGGCTGGCGCGCTGCAGGAGGGACGGGAGGTTAAAGAAGACAGTTTGTAACCTGAAGGCTTCAACAATATTCTATTCAAGCTTCCAGGACTGACAGGAGAAAAACTCGATTCGGACAAAGCAAGCTGGTAAGTTCATACCTAGCTGTCCTTCCTTTCTTTAAAACAAAAAGGGGGCAGCAGCTTCTAACCAGCATTTCCATGATGCTTGTTCAGGGTGTGTTTCAATGACCTTGTACTTGAGGGCACAGCCAAGCGGGTGGGGGTGCACTGGCCCCTCAGCAGGGCCTCCTAACCGTGTGCAGGCAGACCTCACGCTGCCTCTTAAATGCTTCCTATTTCAAAGTCAGTGTCTCCTCCTTAAAGTGTTTCAACATGAAAAGAGCAAAACACCATCCCTATCTACACTCTAGCGCGTAAGCTGTGAGGAATCGAGCTCATTTGCATAGTTTCCAAGCAGTAATTTCAGAAAACAGTCTTTTCCAAAAAAAGACTCGGCGGAAGCAGTGCACTCCCCATTTTTCTAAACAGCCTACAATGCTATTAATCTCTTCATCAATTTCTTTGTTTGCCTAACAGGAGCCTGAACATTGTATAGTGTTTATTATACACCACAAACCATCATCTCCGTTTTTTGCTATGTCTGATGTAGAAAAATACTTGAAATTTAAAATACAAAAATCCAATAAAAACCGGATTTTTCTTTTTAAAAGGATTTTGTCCCTCAGGGCAAACAAGTAAAAACTGGCCTATAACTTCATTCCTTACTAACAGATATTGTCCAATTTGGCTGTGAGATAATGACCATCCAGAAATAAATCGTTATATATATACATTCAGCGTTTACAGTCCACATTCACTGGAATACCAACACATTTTGAATAATTTTTTTTTGTGGGAGTCAGTTGCTTATGAGAATAAAATAAAAATTTTAAGAGACTAATTTAAAAGAACAGAAAAGTAATAAAAGGCTATATATATACACATATATTTATGTATGTATATATATATATATTTATTGGTCCACAACTTGACGTTTATGAAACATACCAGCTAGTATTACACTGCAGTCAATTTGTCCATTAATGGTATTACTCTGATTATTAAAATCTGTTCCAGGTATATATATTGAAAATATTTTCTTTTGCATTCTTGCTGAAGATAGGTACAGTACTTTGGAGAAATTGTACTAATCCCTTCAGTATGTTTATATGTACATATATACACAAGTGTGTGTATTCTGATCTGTAGCTCTACATGCGTTTTATATACAGCTACAGACATACACACACAAACATATATATACACGTGGTTGGGAAGCTGTGCGTGTGAGTACGCAGTCACAAGCACAGCACGTGGCTGGGAAAGGCCAACACTGCGAGATCCTGGTCAGATTCTTCTTCACTCATCACTGGCTGCACTTGTGCCCCTCACTTGACCTTGATTACGTAACTGCAAGGAAAGTGAAAGAAGGGCAATGTGTTAAAATTGAGAGACGCAAAAATGTTAGACAATAGCTTGTTGCACACATTCTCCTGAAAACAAACAAACAAACAAAACCTTCCATGTATTAAAACTTTTGACAGAAAATGGACCCCAACTACTGCATTTTAAAAATTTAACCTCTTGAAGATTTTGGTCTTACTAATGGCGTAGCATTTTGTTTCATCGAAGGGAAAATAAATGAGAAGCGAATAGAAATCACAGAAACTTAGAAGAACTTAAAAAATAATAAGTTGAATTTTTTTTTTAAACGAAACATTGAATTTAAAGAAAGGGCTTGGGGGGAGGGGGGATCTTGGCAGGGTTCATTCATTCTTATTTGGTACAACTACTTCTCTTCACTACTGAACACGTCAGGTCTCCCATGTTCTATAACTATAGAGCAGGTATCACATGTAAGGGCAGTGACGAACTACAGTGGAGTGACAAGAATGTTCTGTCTTGTGCTTTTCCTCAATAAACACCGCAGTTCAATGTTAACAAATGACAACAGTGTACTGTCAACTTTTGTTTATTCACACTGGTTTCAATACTGGTAGATTTTGAGGCTCTTTTACCCCCTCTAGAAAAATCTCTAATTTGAGGAAATAAATTTGTGCTAGAGGAATAAGACCATAGACATGTTTTACACTGTAAATAAAAGCCAAAGTAAAAAGCTAACTAAAAAGATAATTGAAGAGTCAACATAAAGGATGACTTTCTGGTGTTCAGGAAAAAAAATTCAACTAAAATGAATTATTGAGGTTGGCCTTTATGGTATGGGATAAAAGGTCTTTGGCTTAAAATGCTTTAAAATATTTCCTTACTAACCACTAAAAGTCAATTAACTGGCCATCGACAGCTAGTTTCTAACCCAGTAACACTAAGAAGTAGTTGGGGGTTACTAAATCCAACCCGTTCCATTTTTATAGAATAGTGTTTACTGTCAATTTCTAAATTACAATCTCTTACATTCCAAAATTTAAACCACATTTAACACTCAGCCTCTGCTCAGCGAGTTAACTACTCATTACTAAAAAGATATTGGTTTTCAAACATCCTTTTTACCCAGGTCTTCACTTACACAGTTTGATATTGTCTCTGACCCTACAGGGGGACTCATCTAGACATCAGCAGCCGACGTGCCTCGGACGGAACCCTTCTTACGCATCTAAACGTAAAATAAAATCATGAGCTGCTGAAATCATAGACTCTGCATTGGGTTAGTCAAGCAAGGGGAGAAAAAAAGACCTAGAAGAGATTGTGAAGTGACCACTGCCTGTTTATAGCCATTTCCACATAGAGAATGAGGTTATGAGGTTCGTAATCTTGGTCTAAAGAATATGTTGCAAAAGGATTTTTTTGCACAGCATAAAACATGTGTGCCTATGCTTGAGTCTAGGAAACAAAAGTCTGCAGACTGATGATGTAAAATTATCAAAGACAGCCAAGGGTAAATGAACCGTTCACCAATATGAGGTGAGAAAATGCCCGGATGGTCTGGCTCAGACTTCTATAGTCCCTGGACCAGACAGGAAGCCATGAGGAATGGCCACCTCCATGGCTTCTGAGACCAAGGTCCCTCCGAGAAGTTCTTTATGGGAAGTTTCTTGAAAACAGGAAAGTGGAAAGGAAGAACAAGCGAGCACAGGAACAATGTATGAGAAACAATGAAGGACAGACGCAGGGATGCATCAGAAAGGACAGGCATTCATAACAGTAACCTACAGACAAGTAAAAACCTCACTGAGAAAATTAAGGAAAAGAATGAACAGAAAAGGAATAAATACAATAAACACATTTTGTAAACCTCAACCCTTCTCCCCCAAACCCCACAGAAGTGCGAGTTGAGAACACACGCGAAAGGTTTGCTCAAAGCATTCTCTCCGTTGCTTTGCCTAAACCCAGTATTTCTCTGTCGGATTACGGGCAGCGGCATTCCTCTCATGCCTAACCTCTCAAGATGCTATTCCTTCTCTCCAGGGCCAAAAGCCATTTGAAAAAATCCAATTCTTAAAATATTTCAGAATTAAGGAGAGAAGCACAATGTATCCAATTCTATCATCAGGTGTCAGGAAAACAGGACCTCAGGAAAGGGAAATTCCTCCTGGTGAAGAGGACATGAAAGCCTTAAGCCTCTTTAGGAGGCGGTGCTTTCTGGGTAGGCGGTTTGGCCTAGAGGCATGATGCTGCCCAGACTCTGCAGATGCTCACGAACCAACTATTAGATGTGGAATAGAGCATCCCCCACCCAATGACTAAAGCAAAATAACTGAAATGGGATTGTATGTTCAGATGATCAGCACTTAATCTGAAATTTGCCTGAAAATGCTGTTGAAATATGTACCCCCAACCCTGAACCAATGATAGATTCCTACCAACTTCTTGGGGGAGTTAGGTTGAGTCATGTGGGTGCAATAATGATGATAGCTTCTAATAACGTGGCCTTGCAGGGAGAAGCGGCGGAGACTGCAGGCTGCCTACATAGGCGGGAGCGAGTTTCCACCCCCTCGTAGGGCTCTCTCATCGTGTTAACATCGGGGCTGTTCTGTGTTCAGGTAGCAGGAGACAGAACTTGTGAGGGAAGCAGGAGTACCTCCCTGGGGGAAGAAGAGGTCTCAGCCAAGTTCCATCCAAGGGGTCCAGAGACAGGCAGGGTTCAGAGCCCAACCCAGGGAGGGCTCCCCCCATCACCCTGCAACTGTGAGCGCTCTTCCTCACGATATGGTCAGCTCCTCAACATAAAAACCCAACCAAACAAAGCCCCTTCCTGAGAGTTCCAACCAATAAAATAAGTCTGTTTTCTGTTCTGTCGTGGTGTTGGTAGATCACTTTTGGAGATGCCAAAGCTGTACCACGAGTTTAGTGAGAATGAGTGTGACCATGCTGCTTGCTTTTTAATGTTCGGCTGACAGCAGCTGCTCCAAGGGCGTAGGAAGAGCCGGCAGGTATCGCTGGGGCCTGGACTCCTGCAGGGAGTGAAACCAGGCAAGGAGGGGAGAAGGGAATCAAAGGAGCGGTGGTGGCGGGTGCTTCTGGCTGAAGGGCACCTGACTCCTGAGTGAGGGGAGGCGGAAGCGAGTGAAGTGGGTGAGCGGCATGGGGAGAAGGACAGGACATGCCCATAACTTACGCTGGCCTGTTCACGTATTTTGACGGGGCCAGCCTAAAAATAAGGGGGAAGCGAGTCCTCCATGCTTGCCATTCGATCACCCCACTCCCAGATCCAGAACTCAGGAGTCAGGCTAGCAGTAAAAGAACCTGATGTCAACGGGGCTTCCATTGTCTGGCCTAGAAACCAAACCCCAATTTATATTGTTTTCTCTATGGGAAATCATGTTCCAAATTTCAGAAAATCAACTTCAAAACTTTTGGAACAAAATCCATTCATAAGTTGGAGACTGCCTGAAGTTTACTTTATGTATAAGATAAGGTTAAAACATGTATTGCCTTATAAAGAAAGTATGTCCTAGTCCTTTCAGGAGGTTTGCATAAAGCTAATTAGAAGCAGATCTGCCGTAATCACCAAAAGTAAGCAATTTTAAACAGATTCTTTACGATGCTCTGCGCCAAATAGATTTCTTTCTGTGCCAAAGAACCTGATTTGCTGCCACTCTCGTGTGATTAAATGGAGTTCCTGCCTCACACACAGGCATTTGTCAAACACTCTCGCCTGCAGGGCTTCCAAAACGAAGACTGCTGGCAGGACTCGGGGTGACTGCACGGAAACCGCTAGCCTACCCTGGACATTCCTGGGGCTCATGTCCCCCGGGGGGGGCCTGACTTTCAACTGAAAAGAAGTGCAGCCCAGAGCAAAAGCAAAAGCAGACACGTGCAAGAGGAAGTCGGGAAGAACCTGTCTGTGGGAGAGATGGGGTGCTCAGGCACTAAAGGGCCCGCTCGCTGGTCCTGGTGAGGAGGAGCTGGGTGGGTTTAACTCTGAAACATGGCAGGCTGACCTCCAGGCCAAGGATCACCAGTATTTCTGCCTAAAGCTTAAAAAGAAATGATTCCTCGCTAGTTGTGGGAGGGGAGGAGGCTTTTCTGGAATCAGTGGTAAAACCACTCCTCTTATCCTTTCTACAGAAGAGGTAACTAGGACTTCCCGCACTAACATTAGTGACTCACTGTGATGATAGCAAAATGAGCCGAAGGCAACTTGGCCTGATAAAGTGGGTCTACAAGGACGGCGAACCTGGCACCATCAAAGAGAACTAATGCATAAAAAAGAATTTACAAACAACTGGACACCTTACAGGTAACAGGTTCTAAATCAGGAAAGCTCTAGTCTACTTTTATGAAAAGATGCTCAACAAAAGAGAAATCAGAACATGTGAAGAGATATTAGTGTCGGAAAAACTTGATTTTGACAAGGAAATACAGATTAAGGAATGGCTTCTGATAATACTCTTCTTAATGCTAAGTCTATACTTACTAAGCACACACACAGTACTAGAAAGGAAAATTAGGGAATTTCCACAAAACAGGAGGTCTTACTGTTTCTAATTCTTTCTGGGTTTCATCTTCCATTCGCCTGATATCTTCCATGGTCAGATCAATCCACTTGTCAATCCAACAGAAAAGCTGGCGATGAAAGTTTGTAAATATCCTTTTTTCTTGCTTTTAAAACAAAGAAGAAAAGTAGTGTAAGATGGTCAAACTCTAAGATTAATGACACATGAACTTTATATGTCCCAATTAACACATGACATCCACATACACTTGGTTTGAAAAGACTACTATGTCGATTGGTGAAATTCTTAGTTTCATACCATTACCATTTTGTAAAACAAAATAAGGATTTCCTTGTGAAATGGGAAAGAGTCTCTCCTTGCAGAGGAAGTATGATTTACTAGAAACTGAAAAAAGTGTGATGAGTACATGCTAATCCTGCATAAACTCCTGCTGGGCCTGGTTTATTATTACCTTTTCTAAATGTCAGTCACCAAAGGTCAACTCAAATTTCTAACTTTTCTGTAATTCAAAGGAATACTGTGAGGTGGAATACAATAACATCCTGAGAGAGGAGTCCCGGGCTCTTGGAATAAGATGTTTTATTAAATTAAGAATTATTACATACACTCCGTTAATTTTTCTACTCTAATGTTACTGCTTCCATTCGCCTGATATCTTCCATGGTCAGATCAATCCACTTGTCAATCCAACAGAAAAGCTGGCGATGAAAGTTTGTAAATATCCTTTTTTCTTGCTTTTAAAACAAAGAAGAAAAGTAGTGTAAGATGGTCAAACTCTAAGATTAATGACACATGAACTTTATATGTCCCAATTAACACATGACATCCACATACACTTGGTTTGAAAAGACTACTATGTCGATTGGTGAAATTCTTAGTTTCATACCATTACCATTTTGTAAAACAAAATAAGGATTTCCTTGTGAAATGGGAGTCTCTCCTTGCAGAGGAAGTATGATTTACTAGAAACTGAAAAAAGTGTGATGAGTACATGCTAATCCTGCATAAACTCCTGCTGGGCCTGGTTTATTATTACCTTTTCTAAATGTCAGTCACCAAAGGTCAACTCAAATTTCTAACTTTTCTGTAATTCAAAGGAATACTGTGAGGTGGAATACAATAACATCCTGAGAGAGGAGTCCCGGGCTCTTGGAATAAGATGTTTTATTAAATTAAGAATTATTACATACACTCCGTTAATTTTTCTACTCTAATGTTAC
>NW_005361573.1:2658887-2711827 GCF_000412655.1 Myotis brandtii
TATATAAATAAACCATATATATAATTAGTGATTTTAGTTGCTGGATTATTTAAGTTTTATTAAACTTTTCCAAGGAGAGAGAAAAGTATACTGGAAAGTGAGTACTTTACTATTTTTGGACAGCCTTCAACTTTTACATTTTTCCCATGAACAGAAGGGACTTCATCAATTATATGTGTGACTTCTATTTATCAGAACTAGATTGCTAATCTATTATTATGATCCAAGAGGAAAGAAGGAAGCCAATATTTACAGAGTGCCTACTGTGGGCCAACTGTAAGCAGGCCCAAGACGAATCAGTTTCCAGGCTTTAAGATCCTTTTTTTTTTAAAGCGTTAGAGCAGTTACAGTTTAAAAGTAAAAAAACTATGGTGAAACTCTGCCACCACCACAGTGTGGGTTCTAGAGATACAAAAGGGGCTTTTTATAACGATAATGGATACACATTCACCCTATAGGAAAAGTAAATACCAAAGAACTTTCATATTCCTTCTGTGTTTACAACCATGTCTATTTTTATACAACTGCAATTCTCTCCTCATTCTAGATCAGTTGTCCCTGCAGCTTTCACTTTAATAAAGAAATTATAAAAAAGGTGATTAGAATTTGGATTCTCGGATTATGTTACCCTAGGTTCAGAGTGCAGCTATTCTTAGCGAAGACCCCAACAGAAGACATGCCACAAAGGAGCGCAAAGCACACAAGGAAGTGTGTGTAGGGAGAGATCTGTGGGAGGCGTGAGGGGCATGGAGCTGAGCTGGGACAAGGAGCGCCTCAAGGGGCGAGGCCTGGTCTCTCCCTCCAGCCAATGCTGACACCCCATGCCCCTTGGGGCCATGCTGTATGTGGACAAGGCTCTCTACAGAAGAGCGGGACAAACCATCAGGAAAGCACTTTGAACAAAAAATGTTATAGTCTTGCCCTACCAGTTTGGCTCAGTGGATAGAGCGTTGGCCTGTGGACTGAAGGGTCCCGGGTTCAATTCCGCTCAAGGGTACATGCCAGGGTTGTGGGCTCGATCCCCAGTGGGGGGTGTGCAGGAGGCAGCCGATCAATTATTCTCTCTCATCATTGATGTTTCTATCTCTCTCTCTTTGCCTCTCCTTCCTCTCTGAAATCAATAAAAATATATTTTAAAAAATGCTAGTCTTCCCTAAAGCAAGCCCCTTAAAACCTCTGTTGGCATCTATCAGTGCTGTTTCTAGGGAGAAAAGAAGGGCAGAGATTTGATATAGGAACAGTGATTTTTACCTCTTGAGAAAAAAGAAGTGGTAACAGAGCAAATATCCCATGAATAGCTACCTCAAATCTTAAGCTAAATTTAAATCACTGCATTTTTAACAGACTTTACCTTCTGAATGAAGTTTTCTACTTTGCTCTGCAGCCCCCACCACTTGAATTTGATGGTCACCAGCTTATAGGCACACATCTGAGGACAGTCAGGGTTGTTGGCCAGCTCCTTCTAGATGAGGAACATTGAAAAGGAGAAATCGTGACTTCAATATTTATGTTTTGATTAAAACTGACTGCTGTGTAATGACATCACAGACATGCATGAAGAAAATTATACTCTCATGTGTGTTTAACTTAGGTATTTGGATATTTGAAATCTTTTTAGCAAAAGCAGCAGAATTCCCCCGCTGCAACCCTCCTTCCACAGACGAAGTTACTTCCTGACTCCACAGTTTAATAGGCGCATTGCTCTGTCTCAAATTACACTATTCAGATTTCATATTAAACACCAAATTCTATTCACATCGTATCCATAGTGAGCCTTTAATACGTGAGTGTTCTCATAAAGCCATTATCGTACTCCCACCATGAACGTGCTGCGGCACAATAAGAGACGATGAAGTTAGTTGTCTTCTGTGTCTTCAAACATTGGCAAGTGGGGAGGCTGTGTTTTATTAACTGAGGTGATCTCAATGGAAGGGGGATTTCCAAAGGGATGCAGCAGCAAAACTGATCTGCATCAAGTCTTCGAAGGCAAATCCCAAACATCCGGACTTTAATATCCACAAATGATTACACCTGATAGTTGAAATGGTGAAGTCAGGTAATCAAATCAAGAGTTGTTATGGTAGCCGAAACCGGTTTGGCTCAGTGGATGGAGCGTCGGCCTGCGGACTGAAAGGTCCCAGGTTTGATTCCGGTCAAGGGCATGTACCTTGGTTGCGGGCATATCCCCAGTGGGAGATGTGCAGGAGGCAGCTGATCGATGTTTCTCTCTCATCAAAAAAAAGGGGGGGGATATATATATTTTAATATATATATTAAAAAAAGAACGAGGGAGAGGGGTAGGTGGGCTATCTGGATTAAAAGAGACTAAAGAAACAAAATGTAATGTCTACAATTTACATTCCCAAGAAAACATAAGGGAGCAATAAGAATTTGGATCCGCAGATTATGCCACCCTAGATTCACAGAACTTTTAGATTCAGTCAAAAAAAATTTAAATATGTATTTGTGTGGAGAGAGGGAGAAAGAGGAAAAATGAGAAGAGAGGGGAAAACAAATATGCCAAGTGTCAACAACTGTTGCATCTACGTGGAGGTGGTCACAGTTTTCTTCTTTCAGCTTTCTGGCTAGCTCTGAGATTTTGATTATGAAAATTGGGCAGGGCGACGGCAGTCCATGGTACTCCTGACCACTTCTGTGACTCCGTGCAGGCTTCTGCCTTAGTAGGTTCCATAGCAGCATATTCATTTTCATTAGGGGAAGAGGTGACTGCAGGGTTGAACCAGGAGCTCGCAGCACACAGCTTCTAAGGTGGCGTGTACAAAAGACCAAGACTCCCGAGCTGACCCAGAAGAGAGCCTGGGATGGGCTCACAGCAGCAAGCAAAGGCAGACATGGCCTTACCTGCAGAGCTCAGTTGAGCCCAAAAGGCAGGTTCTTATCAAAGAACCACAGAGAGCAGAGAGGGGCTGCAGGTGTGGTCTAGGGAAAGGGCCCGTCTATAAAACGCTAAGCCCCAATGCTGGTGTACTTACAAGATGAAAGCTACATCTCAAACCCAACTAAGGCAGTGTATGCGCCACGCTTAGCTGGTGGAACTCAAGGGCATAATACATATTAGTTCTCTCTCTCCCTCATTCTTTCATAGAGTCATATTTACCACTTTGAATTTGAAAAAAAAATTAAATAAAGCTTCTTAAAAGAGTAGAAAGTCGTGTGCAACACTACGGGGACCCTTTTTATAAAAACCAAATTATTGAGTGAAAACTTAAAGCAGCCTTTTACAAGGGCTCTCCCCTTCTTCACCATTGTTCTCAGCTTCACACAGCATTCAAGACATTACAATGCCAGCATCAGTCACAGTGTGCCACTGTCACTTCCTGTCAGTTTCAACTCACTCACATATCCCACTTTCAATAAGTTCGTTGTATGAACAAATATGCTTTCTATTTAGCCACATATACATGAATTCAAAAAAATGATGAATTTCTAGGTCTTATTCTAAAACCTCAAGATTTTTCTTCATTTGTGGAATCATAGCACCAGACCCCATTCCCCCTCACACCCCCCGAACTCTCAATAATGTTCCAGTTTCAAGTGAATTCTAAGGATAAGATGTATGAAAAAATTCTATTTTGGTATTATTAATAGAACTCAATGTCCTATAGAGTCCCGAATGATTGATCAACTTTTCTCAGAAAACCTCTTCTGTGGTAACAGTTCATCTTCTGAATAATGAGCTGGTACATGACTAAAATCAATGGAGTAACACCATAAGCATGTAAATAAGATTATTACATACAGCAAACCATCCTTTTCCAGGTGAGTTCTATGTCAACAGAGGAACTTGGCGAGCATAGCTCTATTTTTCCATGATTTCCCTCCCATAAAACAGAGTTCCACTGTGAAAATTCGGTAAATGTGCGCGCGCGCACACACACCCATACTTTATGAACAAGTTTAATTCAGTTAAGTGTTAAGTGGGTGCCATTTACAACCCAATCTGTGCTAGGTGTTGCCAGAGGACACAGAAGTGGCTGACAGAGAGGAGAGTAATTATGTTCATAAGCAATGATAAAACCACTACTCTTGGTGCCAACCACCTCCCAGAAGAGCCACCCTTCTGTTGTGGCTGCTTTGGCCCTGGGCAAAAACCACGTATTTGCAACTGCCCACCCTCCTCCCTGACCCGCAGGACCCATGCTCTCCTGTGTGCCTTCCACAGCACACAGATAGCTCCTGAGTACCCAGCTTTACTGAAATAATGACAAAACCGGTCTCTCAGAGATCATTTTCCAATAAGCAATGAGCCAGTGCTGAGGTCCTCTCTAATCCAATGAGCATCGCTGAAGACCTTCATATGAAACACAATTTGGATATCTGTAGAAGACAGCGCTAAGATACACCTGCCAAACAGTCCCCGTTATGCAAAGTCACTTCCTATATAAGGTGGGCAGGGTCCTTAACCCTCTGGGCCTCGCTTCTCTGTCAGTAAAATGGAAGGCTGGGCTCTATCAGAGCTTTCCATCCTCCACTTCCATGCCTTCCAAAGTAGGGGTGAGTGAACGGAGCTACTCCACAAGAGTCACGGTCAGCCCAGGGCCACAGGTGGCAACACACGTGGCCTTGACATCCAATGCCTTGTCTTAAAACGTCCTATGATTTTGTCTCCCCACCCCCCCAACCCCTGCCGATATTCCTGGGCTTATTAACAAAACCCCCTGCCCACACACTCAGGCTAATTCCTCTGTTTTTCCATGATTTCCAGATGAAACATTCCAAGGTCCTACTCAGTAGGGACTGCTGACACTGTAACTCCAAAGCCCAAATCATTAGACACCTTGTGCTAAATGAAAGCCTTGGGTATTTCTAGTAGGACATTGACTCTTCAAAATTCTCCCACCATTTTATAAAAACAGCAGGATCAAGCATAAATTTAGTTTCTTTCTAATCAAAGAAGCTACATTTAATACAAACAAGCCCATACCAATCTTGGGTTCCAAGAACAGAGCATATATGTGGCTTCAACAATTACCTACATAGTTTCTCACATTCTTTCTAGTGAGTCTGGCAGACTGCTCGAGTCAATTACAGTAATACTGGTAAAATATTAAGTAATAATGGCCTATAACGTTTAGTTTAAAAACTGTAAGTGATAGGACAGGACAAAAAAGAACCAATTCTCTCTAAGCTATCTTCCCCAAATCTAAAATGTATAGTCAGTCTCAATCTGCTATTTGTTTTCCATCTAACTTACAAGTAATTATTTAAAAAAAAAAGTTCAGCCCTGGCCAGTGTGGCTCAGTTGGTTAAGTCCCATACACCGAGAGGTCGCCAGTCTGATTCCTGGTCAGGGCATATACCCAGGTTTCGGGCTCCATTCCCAGTAAGGGGTGTGCAGGAGACAGCTGATCCATGTTTCTCTCTCCCTCTTCCTCTCCTTCTCTCTAAAATCAATAAAAACATCATATTTGAAAAGTAAATAAATAATAAACTGCCTGCTGCCTTTATTTCTTGGCCTAATTCTTTACAGTATAAATATCTCACATACTCTCTAATATCCCCATGAGAAAGCTGAGGACATAGAAGCTATATATTTTTCTTCAATTATTATTATTAATATATGTGATATTTGAGGTCTCATCCAATCTTAAAAATGACACAATTTATCTGTTAGTTTGAGCTCTGATCTTAAAACAAGGGATTAGATAATAGATAAAACAGAAATAGTCAAATTGCCCAGATGCAGTAAATAAAGGCTAAAAGAATACTCTTGGTACCATCTTTCTGGGGTGGAATAATACCATGTAATTAAATATCTCAAAGCTATCCATATCCTATGTATACCATATACTTTTGATCTGGTAATTCTGCCTTCAGAAATGTATTCCAATTCATCAAGTAAGAAAATAACAACACTGTAGATTTATTTATAACAACAAAAACCTGGACTTATTAAACTCAACATGTACTGAAGGAGAGTGGTGAGATACCTCATAGGCCTTCCAAACAATGGCCTGCTATGCAAATAGCCAGTAGAAACCATCTTTTAAATGAATGATTAACAATGTAAAAAAGAACAAAAAAGCTTAATATGAATATAAATAGGCCTATGTTATAAACACTTATAACAAAATCAATTACATGAATCAGGAAATAGAAGTAATTAAATAGTGAGCCTATAATTGATTTTTATCCTCTCCTATGTATAATTCATTTTCAAAACAATATATAAATATCATTATATAAAAAAAACTAATATGCATAAAAAATAAACTCTTAAAAACTTTTTTGCCCTCAGCTGAGTATTTTAGGACAAAGTTTTACTTTGCTCTAAATTATCTGGGTAATATTTCAAATCTTTATTCTTCTTTGACTATAAACAATATAAATGTTTTCCTGCCTTCCTTGTTTTTGATGTTTAATAAATCAAATCTAAACAAAATCAAGCTGAAAACTGAACTAAGATCTTTAATATATAACTTTAGTCCAGCCCATATTTAATTTTTCCTAATCTTAAACTTCTAAAGCAAAAACAAGTATGTATGCCGAGTAAAATATAATCAACTCTCAGAGTTATCAGAAATATTCTTGTGGGGGGAAAAATACATAACTTTTAAAATGTGAAAAATCTTAATGGGACAAATATTTGGGATCCCCCCTCCCCAGTCAGAGCAATGTTCTAGGATCCATCGAACCCAAAGGGGCTCTAGGTTGTCTCCCAACCCTCAAGAAGGCTCACTGCTGGGGGGCAGGACAGCTTCTTCTAGGGCCTTAAACAATACATATGTTTTCCCAATCTTTGCTCTTCATCAATTGAAAAAAATAACCAGAAAACAGGCAAAACAGGGTTAACACTCCTAATCTACCAGTAAATAGAATTATTTTGCTGATAAACACAAGATTTATATAGATTAAAGCATAAAAATTTTAAAGAATAATTGAAAATAAAAGGTATTTGAAAATGCTTGGTTACCAAAAGACAAGAATAACCCGAAATTCTACAAAATGAAAACCATGGGCTAACAGAAGAACCCAAAATTATGACTCATCTCTACATAATTTAAATTTCATCTGTAACATAGTTGTGAAATGTTCCCCAAATTGTATTTATTTTGTGTATTCACTGAATTCCTTATATTTCACATTTCTTACTATAAATGAAGCCCCCAAACTCAAATCATGTTTTCAATTTAACGACACATATTAGGTTACTCTGAGGTATGTGGATGAGGCCTAAGGGAGAGTAATGTATACTAAAGCCTCACAACATAACTAAACAAAACCCAGCATGTTTAACTGGAATGGTGAGCAATCAGCCCTGTTATCCACAAGAACTAGTTTCTTGTATCTATGACAAACAAATATACACAAATGTAAGAGAATAAAAAAAACACACCACACAACCACAACCAAAGGCATTCTGAAAACTCATTTTCTAAAAATAGTCTCTCACAGTCTTCTGCTACATATAAACTCCCCATACACATTTTCTTACTTAAAATGTATGGGGATGAAGATGGAATAGGTATATGCCACATTCAACCAAAGGTAAATACTTTGCGAGGACACAGCAGTTTCTAAAAGACTCATACTCCCTTCATATCTTAATTTTTCAATTTAAGAGAGTCTGAATGCTCAATTTCAGCTGTTGATTTTGTAATGTAAGTTTCCAACCCAGATTTCACTAAGCAAGTTAAAAATAAATGATCTGCTGGGGCTGTTGCCAGTACACGCATCAGTAAATATCAACACAAGATTATAGAATATATGTGAAATGTGTGTACTGCAGTTTCAAGCAAAACCCGATGCCCCGACTCACAGCCATTCCCTCAATTCTGTTTAGATTTTGCTGGTCATTTTGATAGACCTACACCGGACATATATTCTCTCGAAGTATATGGCAAGTCCAACATTTGGTTTTTATTTGGTTTAAAATAGTTACCTGGAATCCAGTAAATACTCAGTACCCACTCTGAGCAAACATCTGTGCTAGATAAGCTAAGTCAGACACAGAGCCTATGGCTGAAAATTCAGTGAATAATGTGGGACGGACACAGGAGGCTGGGGAAGGGAGACAGAGGGAAGACATAAACCCCCTCCCAGACACAAACACACCAAGTGCCATGAGAAGGTCAACAAAGGCCCCCAGAAGGGTTCAGAGGTAGAAGATTCCTACCTGTTTGGGCAAATGAGAAATGTTAAATGGAAGAAGTAAATGTGAGATCAAGTTCAAAAGATTAAACCAATTGTACGTTAAACTAATGTCACAAAAATAAGCAAAATGAAATTAAGGCAGGAAAATTTACTGCCCGTGGGAAGATCATCATGCCCATTTTCCATGTCTCCAAACTTAATGTTTTTGGAGCTCACACCCATTTTACTAATAAGAACGATGACATGCTTCATGCTTATGTCCAATTACTCTAGGAGTGACACTATATACAAGTGAAAACACAAGTCCACTCTTTAAATAAAACTCATGAAGAAAACCTGATGTCCCTGACAGTGTCAGTAAGACACTGCAAGAGGCCCAGCCTGCCAAATCCCTTCTCGAACCTGAGTAAGACACTTCATTCCTTCAGGCCCAAGTCCTTCAGTTCTGCCTGAGAACAGACACATTTGTATTCAAGGCAAATCTAGAACTCATCATGTACTGCTCCTGGGCACTTAGCTTCTTGAAGACATGCAACAGTGTTTTTGGTGTCCTCCGTAGGAGTTGCATAATTTATACTGTGTCAAATGCACATTTTTAAAAATCAAATTAAAAACCTAGTTGTCAAGTCCAACATTTGATTTTTATTTGGTTTCAAATAGGCACTCAAAATAACCAGCCATGTTTTTTAAGGTCTTCTTCATCTATCTATATATATAAAAGCCTAAGCGACCGAACGACCAGTCGACCAGTTGCTATGACATGCACCGACCACCAGGGGGCAGACGCTCAACGCAGGAGTACGCTCCCACAGCCAACCTCCTGCAGGCCCTCCCCCTGGCTAGCCAACATCCCGCAGCCCTGATCGGCTGAGGGACCCCACCCGTGCACAAATTCGTCCACTGGGCCTCTAGTTAGATATAATCCATGATGTGGTCTAATCAAGAAACTAATTATTAAGCGTCATTATACCACCCACTATGGGATTTCAAATGTAGATTAGAGAGGGAACAGCTTTTAAAATGCTTTCACATTCAATAAAACAATATATATATTTAAAATGCTTTCACATCCTTCCTGGGCGTCACAGCCATGTCTAGATGAAGACACAGGAGAACACGCTCAGTCTTTCCCTTGGGAGGCTATCAGTCAAGGGCAGTGCTCATTAGCCTCTTGAGGACTCTCTGGGCTGCTTTCCTGCTCGTCTAAATCTCAAAGAGATCTATCTCCACCGCTAAGTTCCACCTTCTCCCACACCCTCCCCCCCCATTTTATTCTACCAATCACCAACCAACAGAACCTTGTGGGTCACTGACAACCAAGCCTTCCACCTTCTTTATATAGATACGAGGTAGGAAGAGAAAGAAGTCTGGATAGTAGGGCAGGAAACACATTAGCATTCCTAAAATCCACACACACGGCTGCCCTCCACTGGCTTGGAGGATCCAGAATGGCTTTTCCAGCAATTATGAGTCTAAAGCGTGACTGAGCAGGTAAACAGCATGACAAACTGTTTTTGAAAGGCTAAGCTCCAACTGCCAGAACTGCTGCTGACTGGAGTTAACTAATGCAGAAGAGAAACGGGACGTGCCTTTATGATAACAATAATCAATAAAAAAATAACGCAAGAATAAACTGTTTTCGCATACTCACAACTGTAAACCTATTTCTGCCCCACCCTGTATAAAGATAAAAGTCACGCCAGGCCAGTGTTGTCCAATGGTTAAACGCTGACCCAGGAACCAAGAGGGGACCAGTTTAATTCCCAATCTGGGCACATGCTCAGGTTGCGGGCTCAATCCCTAATACATTGTGCAGGAGGCAGCTGATTGATGATGTTCCTCTCTCATCAATGTGTCTATTTCTCTATCCCTCTCCTTTCCTCTCTCTCTCTCTCAAAAAAAAAAATCAATAAAAACATATTTTTTAAAAAGTCACAATTTCTGGATCAGCTTCTTTATTTGACCTGACCCCCTTATATCCCAACATCCAGATACTGGCTGAGTCTTCTGAGAAGTGTCAAGCACTGTAAGGGCGAGATGTTTTGGCTAAGCCTCTTACACGCCTGACTGTTAGCTATCGTATATGTGTAGACACAAAAGCTTAAGTCTTCAGAGGCATCTGGATTAAATGAAGGAAGAAATGAGGCCTTGCCATAGGATAAAAATGACATCATAACCTTCAAAGGTGGTGTTTCAATTTGTTAAAATGACAACTCCTCACCAGATCAGGAGGCAAACTGGAAAACTAAAGGAATCCGCATGTAAATTATTTTTCATAAACCATCAGAACAAGTAGTCATACCAATGCCACAACACACACAAAGCCCCCCAAAAATAAACAAACCCAAACACGCACACATGCACGTGAAGTGCTACAGAGAAGCAAGACATTTACATCCACACAAACACACGATCCAGCCTGAAGCAAAAATCTTTATCAGGTGATAAACTGCTCTCCTTTTACTATGCACAGAGTCACTTCATCAAGGGTTAAACCCTAAATAACAAAATATAATTCGTGTGCTCAGATTTTTGAGACTCTTATTTTCAGAGGAAAAATGAATACACAACTAAAGCCTGCATCTCTGAGTTTTTAGCTTTTGAAAATTAAAAGGATGCATCAGACTTTAGGCTAAAATAAAAAAGGCCTGTATTCTTAAGCAACATGGAAAATATTAAAATCTCCCTGGCAACCCCATATGCCTTGCTAGCGAAGGCTTTCTAAACTGTGTGGCCTTTGCTTTAGGGCCAATCATTAACCACATAATCACGGGAGGTAAGGACAGGTGAACCAGGATGTATTTGACAACCCCCAGATACTAGAACCAGGGAACCCCTGGATACTAGAGAGAAAAGGAGTAACTGTCATAAATAGGATATCACAGCTATTGATCTCATCAACACCAAGAGATGACGAGGGCTTTTCATGCTGGTGACAATAATAGCTACCACTTACTGTGTACTTCCTCTCTGCTAGGAATGGAACATTCATTCATTACTTCATTTAGTTCTCACAACAACCCTGAGGAGTTATTAGTATCATTCCCATTTTAGAGATGTGGAAGCAAAGGCAGAGTTAGGATTAAGTTATTTAAGTCACCGCTTACATGGGTTTTTCATGGATCTCCCTAATGCCACTGTCACCTACAAAGCCCCTGAACACTGGAAACACATGACTGGTATTAACAGGAATCATCAAATTCTGACAAACCCCACGAATACAGAAAAGCACACAATTGCCATGATATGACACGGCATAAAAGGTGTAGACTGGTGAGCTGGAAACACCGGATTGAGTCAGAATTCGCTACATAGCCACACCTTACACATCTCGGCGGATAGCACGGAATCAAGTTTCTTCTACAACTACTACCCGTGTTTCTCTAGCCAAGTTTCCGATCTATGAAACGAAGCAGTTGTGCTTACCCCACAGGAAGGTTGTGAAGATTAAATACGACCTTGTATAGTGCCTGGCACCAGGGAAAAGTTTCTTTTCCCCTTTCCAGTCTGGTGCAGACAAGCGGTAAATACTGCAATAATTCAGAAGGAAAACACCACTGTGGGGTAAGAGAGAGAGTTTCCCAGAGAGCCTGAGGTTTAACTAGCGGTGAGTACACTTTGGAATTTGTGCTGGTAAGATGGGTCTCTGCTGAGGGGCATCGACGGCCTTCAAAGCTGTGAACAACCAGGCAGCACTTACCCATAAGCACTCTCTCTCACAGTCCTGGGGCAGTGGGTCCAGACGGGATTTCTTCTTCCTTTTTGCTTTAACTCCCATGCATCCCTCCCCTACTCTCATATGGCAGAAGTACAGAAATCCCCACCTGTCACCCTTCCCCAGTGCTACCTTCAATGCCACGGTGAGCACTTTTAGAGACAAGCAGAGGCCCCTGAGCACGGATAAGATCAAGCCAGTCCACAGGTTCCTATTTTTCTATGTTGTACTATCAGCTAGTCATCCTTCTTACACTGTTTTTCCTTCCCAGCAGTAAACAGATGGTTTAATTAGTTAATCTTGATTACCCTAGTTATTTCTAATCATGGTAATTCACTGAAATTCAGTTAAGCAGTAACTCAATTTATAAAAGTAGCTACATCCACCATCATTGGGCTAAAGTTAACAACCAAGAGGCAAATGGGTAGAAAGGTATGACTATTAGCCAGCACTCTCCCAGAGAAATAATAAGCTACTGTTTAATAAATACGCACACACAATGGGGAAAAAGACTGCAATATTACAACCTGAAACAATGTAAAATTCCCATTATTTCTAAAAACTAAAGCTATTCTAGAATTTTAAATAATCATAATTGATAAAGACAAATCAGTGCTAGTTACAAAGGTAAAAAATGTACATAAAGAGGGAATGAAAATTGTACTCCAAGTTTGTAAAGTTTGGAAATTAGGTAAAGTTAAGTCATAGTGTCAAACTATCGTTGTGCCTGTTATAACATTGGTTAGGCGTTCCTACAGCCAACACTTGAGCCTAAACATAATAGCCGACCGTGTAATGTAGCAATGCTTTTCAAGTTTACACTTGAAACACGGATAATTTGAAGAAAATTCAGTATTTAATTCACCTCTGAGTCTCAACCTGATGCCCTTCATTCCCTGTAAAAGTCCTGTCAACAAGAGAGTTATTACTTATTGAAGCAAGATGGCCTTTTAGAAGTAGAAGAGGTGGCAACCTCAGAAGCTGTCCACTGCCCGTTGACTAGCCCAGCGCTCTCCTGTAGAAGGCCACTGTTAAATCTCTTAAGATTCCTCTGAAGTCCACAGCTAGAAATCTGGGTAAGGGTAGGGATTTTTAAAAAAACCCACTAGAGTAAATTTAGATCATGCATACTGAATTTGTCCCTTGATTTGTAAATTACATATATCACTTCCTGGAAATTAAGTTAAACGTCTCTAGTCATGGCCATTAAACTGGGAGAATCTGGAATTGAACTCTACCCAGCGAACAAATGTGAAAATAAGATAATTATGAATCATTTTCTTATAGAAGAAAGTCAGACTCATTCTTCATTTTAATTGACATGCAAGACAATCTACAAAACGGTCTGACGCCCATGAAGAGCCATGCAATGGGTTACTTGTGGGGCTGTTACACTAATCCTCTCCCTGCAAGCAACAACTAGCACCTAGACAGATTCGTTCCTAAGTAAAATCCTGTTGGTGGGAAATCTGCCCGGGGCAGGTTTAAGTTCCTATGCTCCTCTTCTCCTGTCAGATTAGCTATAATAACTTGCCATCAACACATTAAGCCTTCTGTAAAGGTTTGCCATTCAGTTTAACGAATGTCTTTAAAATGCATTATATTTCTATGGCAATTTTAATGATTACCTGGACATTGCTTTTCTTACTTCCCTGAATAAAATAAGGATATGCTCTTTACTAGAAAGCAACTACTTGCCATCGCCATTGTTCTCTGGTGTCCTGCTTCCCAAAATATAACTATTAAAAGGCCAGGAGCATAAGCTTGGGCAAAGGGAGCATGTTCAGTTTTTACTAAGACTAAATTTAAACTAGAAACGCCCACTTAACATGGATTTTTGTACTGCTTCAAGTCTCCAAAGAGAATACAATCCCCAAAGACTAACTCACTTGTCTCTTTTAAGAGTTATCAGAATAGCATTATGCCGAAAGTGACAGTCTGGCTCGGTTCTGTTTGTTAATGCAACACAGACTTGCTGGCCAACTGCAACTGGCTGTAAGTCCTTATCACAAATAAAACTATTTTGGTGCCATTTCTATTTTTCACTTAAACGTCACCAGCTCTCCCAGACTCAAGCCCTGTCAAGCGTTCTGTTGCCAAGACTCTGCCTGTCAGAAAGGTCAGCATCCAGTACCTTCCAGTTGGGTCCCAAAGGGCCTCTCTTGGTCTTGGCTGACTGGAACAGTGCTGGGTCTTCATCAGCTTTGTAGTCCTGCAAAGCAAAACAAAGTCAGAAGCGGAGAAGAAAACCAGAGAAAATTCTTTAACTTTGTCAGAACAGCGCTTTGCAGCTACTAGTACACATGACAGCAACTCATTCGGCTTATTGTGCTTCTGTATAAAATAAAAGTAGAAAAACACTTCTGTATGACATTAAGTTTTCACTTTGGTTCTCTCTGTTTTAAACTTTTACCTTAAGGCAAAATGACTACATAATAAAAGGTAATAGAAGTCTTGACTAGCTGTCTACTGGTTTATTGGAGAGCTATCGCCAAGAACAAATCTTCCAACATTTTTCCATAGTTCCAGCATTTTGATATACGTATAATCATATTCAAAAAATAAAACATGCCCATTCAGGTTTCACCAATACCCATAGATGATGACATAGAACTAACTCCCCTCCCAGAGAGCCACTCCTGTAACTGGAAATACTGAACAGAAGTATTGATTCTGTGGCATTTCCCGTGTCTTCCATGGTTGGGTCTGTGGTGGATGCCTCAACCAGGAAGTCATCCTCTCCAAACCTTAGTCCACGGAGAGCCATGGGATACACATACTGTGACTTCCTCATGGAAGAGGAACCTCTCACTGCTCTAGCATTTAGGTTTCATGCAAGGCTCTAGTGTGTGTAAATTCGATTTCCCTTAATATACTCTTTCTGATAGAACAGAGACCATGAACGAAGCACATCTTTTTAAGCCTGTTTGCTTTACAAAAGTTCTGTTGTCATTACACACATATATGTGCACAATCTATAGGAAGAAATAAAAACTGCCTTTGAAGAGCTAAAGTTCAGGTGTAGATGAGCTGTAATAGTGACAGTGAGCAGGTCAGCTGGTCAACTGAAAATACTACAAGGAAAGAGCCCTCCCCTCTCACGCAGAACTCTGGACCCAGGAGTCCTTCACAGCACTGGTGGCGAGACCACACACTTCGGGGGAAGTGCCCAGACAAGTCAACATGAAAAATCGTTGTTCTAGAGATTAGCACTGAACATATTCCAAAGCACAACACAAACTTTCAAAAATCAATGAAAACATGCTGAGAAGCGGCCAATCAAGACTCAAAAGCTAGCCCTGGCCGGTGTAGCCCAGTGGATTCCTGGTCAGGGCAACCAATCCATGTGTTTCTCTCACATCCATGTTTCTCTCTACCCGCCTCCCTCTCTTCCATTCTTTCTAAAAATCAATGAAAAAAATATTTTCGGGTAAGGATTAACAACAACAACAACAACAAGACTCAACAGCTATTCAGTAAGTGTATATGACATAATGATTCCTAAAGAGGTTCGGGTAAAAAAAAACCAAAACTTTAAAGATAGCTGGGTAAATGTACGACCCTGACCTCGAAGCCTGTTTAAAGGTAGTCTAAGAAGCTATAAAAAGGCCCAACAATCAGCTAAAATTACTACACAAGCAAACTGAGCAGGCCACACAGGGTCTTACTGCTTAAAATATGCGATGTGGTATAGCCACAGGCATTAGGTCAGTATTACCCAGGAATGACAAACAGGGGTGAGCCGACTGCAAGGGGCCGGACAACTGGGGCTACTTCATGTGTCTGGGCACATCAGCAGAAGTTCAATTACCATCAGCGAACATGAATTCTGAAACTCCTATTTAGGACCACACCCTAAAAATTAACAACTTCACTGCTGACTGAGAAAAGAATCCATAGCACAGGGCTGGTCTCCCAAGGCCTGGATTCACAGCGAGAAACCGGCCATGGTGCTAACATAAACAATCATGGAATCCATAGGACACTTTCTTCTAGGTCAGAGGCTTAGAATTAAAACCCAGAGACAAGCTCACTTTTCTCCACAATTGAAAACATTTAACATCATATCAAATAATCACTTTTAACATCATCTCCTGAAATCAAGGTCTCTTTATTCATCAGCCACCACGTAGGAGGAGGTAGCGCACAGGATGCTAAGAGGTAGTCCGAGGAGTAAGGAGAGCCAGCGCCTGGCTCTGGCTCCTAGCAAGTCATAGTGTAGCTGGGAGGAAGACAGAGAGGCAAACAAAGAAAAGGCACCTGAAAGCCAGGGAGGACCCGCTAACTGCCAACAGAGAATGCAGAAGAATTAGTCAGAACTGAAACCAACCGACACCAGCCAAGAAAATGTATTTTTTAAATCATGTTTAAAAGTAGAAAACTCTTATTGCTAAGGTGCATTGTGTTAAAATGATTTATGCTTAAATTTTAATTATCTGTACAATGCCCAGAGACTTGGCTGGTGTTTCATTACATTTGAGGGAAAATAAATACTTCCTTTTTTCTTTTTCACTGAGTGTGACCTCATTGTGGGCAACATGCTCACATTCTTTTTTTCTTTCAAAATCTAAAATGTTATAGAGCCTTATATGAGTTGAACAGCAAATACCACATTTCCTAAATTTAAGAGAGGTGATCCATTAAGAAGGAAAGCATTCAGCTAATAAACATGCTATAACTGAAAGACAAATCCTGATTTGAATATAATAAAATGTGAGGGGGGAGGTCAAGGGGGCAGGAATCTTAGAATCAATGAAGTAAATGGAGACTGTAGAACACTTCTGTGGATTCTACACTTGTCCGCTCCAACGGAGAAAAAAACGCACACCACAATCCACAACAGAGTGTACACAAATGTCAGTAGGGTTAAAGGGAAAAAACCCACTGGTGGAATGAATACACAAGGACAAGGGGGCAGGAATCTTAGAATCGATGAAGTAAATGGAGACTGCAGAACTACTTCTGTGGATTCTACACTTGTCCACTCCAACGGAGAAAAAAACGCACACCACAATCCACAACAGAGTGTACACAAATGTCAGTAGGGTTAAAGGGAAAAAACCCACTGGTGGAATGAATACACTAAGGGTAGTACCTACACCAAGAAACAACTAATTTAAGAAAAGTGAAATTGGTCTAAATTGTGGCCAGCATAAATTATTTTCTAACCCTGCCCTATTAGACACCTTGCTTTCCTTCTGTTTTCATTAGAGGTAAATTAATTGAGAAGGTGGCTCGCCCAGGAGCTGGCCCTAAGCATGACTATGGCCCCAGTGAAGGTGACGATGTGAGTGGATGGGTTACATGGGCTTCTTGGACAATACCCCTCTCCTTCCTAAACCAGCTCCACATCTGGGTGACAACGTCAGGTTTACCATACCTATCTGACATGGATTAATCAATTGAAGAACAGGAAATAACACTTTAAAACTTCACTCTGTTCCACAAAGTGTATTTCTAAGCCTCCACTTTCAGTGCTGGTTGTTCATTGGATGCTGTTCTGCAATATGGATTCACAGAATTAACAGGTGAAATAAGCCTTGAAGATAAACCTCACTTTACAGATGAGGACGCCACCGTTCAACAAGGAGATGGTATGGCTCACCTAGGACTTCAACACAAGGTTTCTTAGCCTCTGTCCTGGGCTCATGCTGGCACTTACACAGCAGAGGGGCAAAGAGTGTCCACAAATGCCAGAGAAGCAAAATCACATTTCAAAAACACAAAAAAGCAGCAGCATCAGAAACCGAAGTGAATTTTCCTACAAGAAATGAGTGTATGCATATAAAATACTACATATACATATATCTCTAAAGCGTTGTCTTTTTCCCTCTCCGCTTTTTTCTCTGGAATATAGAGCAGCCGATATTAAAGATATACTGAACATGTAACAAAACCCAATTATTAACAATAGCACCTTAACCTTGACAGTTGAGAATAATGCATCTTGTCAAAACCTAGGAATTTTTTGTGCTTTTTTGTTAGTTTGAACACGTAAATGTTTAATCAGCTGAATTAAGTAGCAAGATATTAAAGAGCAGGAAGCAGGTGTAGTTTTCACAGCCTCGGTTTTGTTTTTCTGCAACAAACATTTAATTTGTTGAACAGTATCTTTGCTGCCGCATTTTATTCTTGGGTGTCTAGTTTGGTCTTTCTGTATTTGAAAACTGGCCGATTTATATCCGTATCACAACGAACAAATATATTCTTTCATGTATGACAGTTTCAGCATAGAGAATGCAACCTCAGCTACCAATTATAGCTGCAAATGAGCAATAGTGTGGAATGAGACAGCCTGCTGGCTTTGTTAGTATTCTGTCTCCTTTGGGATCCCATGGGGAAAGGGAGGCTCTGATGAAGAGAAGCCCTTGGCTCATGGTTTATTGTGCTTGCCACCAGCTGCAGACTTCTCATCTCATTAGCTCTTTTAGAATACAGTGGGTGAAGACAGCTGTAGCCTACTTGAGTCTTCAGCTCCTGGGTATTCTGAAGGCTGCATTTGCTATGCACTTTCTGTAATCCTTGGGAAAAAAAGCAAGCAGATTCACTAGGCCAAGGAAATGTATTTGTAAAATGAGTTTTAAAACCGTGTTTAAAGGTAGAAAAACCTTATTGCTAAGGTGCATTGCGTTTAAAATTTTTTATGATCAAATTTTAATTATCTGTAGAATGCCTAGAGGCCTGGCCAGGATAAGGGCTTAGTAAAACCATCATTATCAAGTTAGGTGTGATGTCCCTAGACACTGCTCGCTCCACTAATACCAGTGCCTGAACCACAGAAAACACACTGGTATCAGCATTAGGTAGATTCGGATGAGTGTTAACACAACTCCATTTAATTGAAAACTCTTATTTAAGTAAAAAAGGAGGCAAGAAAGTCAAGACACCCTTTGGAGAACACATAAAATATGGAAAATAAATGGATTCCCGAGTCTCCAAGCTGGAGCCACAGAATACATTCATTCAATTCTTATAAATACCTGTTTTCTGTCACTGGAATACAAAAGTTGTGCTGCCTCTTGGGTACGCATCTGTTACTCACTACAGCTCTCAATAGAAACCCTCAACAGAAACCAGATTCATTTTGAAGACAAAGAATATGAGTTTTATGAATCTTTAAGCATAGTGGCTGTCCCCCAAAACACAAGTGCAAATTCTGTGCTGAGCCAACCTAAATATCCGTGAGTCCAGATTTAACTCATGATTATGAACCGGGAAGTGAGTAGAAGGTGAAGGGCAGGCTGGTAGGAGTGTCTTGACAGCTTGTGGAAAAATCAAAATAAACTCCAGACACTAGAAACTGCCTACAGAACCATGAATGGGTTCCCCCAGGTGAGGCTAAATGTAAACAGGGAAAAGTGTGCCCAAACACACCATTAGCAATTCCTGGACATCTGCTTATTAAAGAGCACCCCCTCAGCCACCCTCTCGCCCTCCCTCCCCAAAGAGGAACAATTCCACAGGGTCAACATAAAACTTGAGAGAGATATTAGGATCCTGCAGCCTGCCATAAAGTGCTTTCCTTGAGCACAGCATGATTAATTAGGTGTCTATTCAAATAGCTCCAAGATAATCACTAAGTTTAAAATGCACAGGTACTGCCACTCAATTTAGCCAAGCTTATTTCCTCTAATCACATCCGAAAAGTAAAGGCCAGGGTGGGAGAAAGACTAAATTAAATTCGAAGGTAAATAGCAAACATCACTTATTAGCACTGCCCTGCATTTTTCAGTATTGCGGCACATAGAAAACAAGGGATTCCTGGATCCTATCACCACTGACCCTAGTGCATAACTAACTGGAGTTGACAAAATGCAAGCCAGACCCCAAAGGGGAAGCCTATTAATAAAAAATATTTGCATTACATTTTGCAATAGCAAGTAACAGCGGTGTTAAGAGAAATAACATTTACTAACTTGTTTAAGAAACTCATTTGAACAGTTATTTTCAAATAAGCAGCTTTCTTTTCTATTTTTAATTACATCTCCCCAGTGACTCCTCACCGATTCAGGTTCCCACAGAGTGCCATTAATATAGTATAAGTAAATCTCATTAATTCAGGTCCTACCACCTTGGAATACATAATAATTTGGACAGGGGCTGGACTGAAGTTTATCTTTGCATGATCTATGAAAAAAGGATTTGCTACACAAATTAATAGAGTAACAAGATCTCAGGAGGGCTGTTTAAACAGTTCAGAAGTGTTTTAGAGCAATTCAGAAGCATTCATTTGCATATAATTATTATGCTAATTACAAATCATTCTTATCTATTCATTAAAGCAGATTCCCAAAGGACCACTAATTGTCAATAACTTGTTGGCCTAGTTTCTGTTACTGAATGTACCTCAGAGGAACAAAACTGCATTAAAAAATATTCTCTAATTCAGCCCTCTCATTAATCCTCACTGGCTTTCCACCAATGAATCCTAAAAGCTGAATTCTAAACTGCATTGAGAACTGAGAAATACAATCAAACCTACACACCCGAACAGAACACTTTTTTGTAGTGTTTCTAATCTCACGGAGACCCTGCATAGAGACCTGGGGTGGGGTGGAGTGTGGAGGGGGGTTAGCATGGTAGACAGGGCAGGGGGGGCAGAAGCTGTCAACAGAGCTCTATGCTAAAAGGTGGCCACAGCCTAGAGCACAGCTAGGCTAGAGCGCAGCCAGGCCAATCGCCTACCTCTTCCATTCTTTCTCATTTTATCCATATCACAGCCAGAGACCACCAACACTGTCATGTTTATCAAAGCAGATCTTCAAAGCCTTTGGAGGTTTACAAATTAATAGAGAGAGAAAGATATCGGGATTTCACCTACAAAAAGAGGTTACAACCAAAAGTCATATTCCACAACCGAGCAGGAAAACCAAATAGTTGATGGGCAGATGAAGCAAAAGGGAGAAAGTCCTTGAAGGATAGGAAAGGGGCTCCTGGAAAGCCTGAGGCCGGTGGGCTGCTCTTCAGGGTAGGTGGGGCTACTGGTCGGGACAAGGCTGTGTTTTATGCAAAAATATTCAATATTTATTACTGTAACACTATACTTATTATTACTATATATTTATATACTTATTATAGCACTTAAAAATGAAGGTAAACTCTCAACTCCAATGAAATAAGTTTTAACATATTAACAAGTCAATTTTGCTAAAGGAGCTTATTAAACATTATTTATTTTAGCCCTAGATGGTTTGGCTCAGTGGATAGAGCATTGGCCTGTGGACTCAAGGGTCCTGGGTTCAATTCCGGCCAAGGGCACATGCCCGGGTTTCGGGCTCAATCCCCAGTAGGGGGCATGCAGGAAGCAGCAATCATGATTCTCTCTCATCATTATCTATATTTCTCTCTCCATCGCCCTTCCTCTCTGAAATCAATAAAAATATATTAAAAAAAGAAACAAAACAAAACATTATTTATTTTAAAATTAAATCGCATATGCCTGAAAATTTTAATATGTTTAAGAAAATCTTATTTAACACAAAAATGCATTTATTTCCTTAAATAAAAGTAGATTGTAGAACATATTACAACAAATTCCTTAAACTAAAATCGGGGGGAGGGGTGTCCTATTTAAAATTCACAGGGTGAGCCCTCCCAGTAAAATGTCCATGTTGGTTCATTATCTGGCCTTCAGACAAAGAAGCTCCCAAGTTCCAGGATCCCATGTAACCCAGAGCACTCATTTAACAAACATCAAGTAGGATATAATTGCAGGGGGGGAGAAGGGAGGGGAATTAAACATAATTTTTTTTTCCCCCAGCAAGAACAGAATCCAGTAAGAAGCATCATTCTTGCTACTATTTTTGGAGAACTTACTTCAGAAGAGCCAGGACTCAAACGCTGTTCTCTCGACACCCAGGCTAACCACAATACTTTACTGCAAAAATGTGATGTAATTTACAGTTTATCATTGATAAGACTCCAGTACCTGAAGGGATCCCAGCCCAGAGAGCCTTGCCTAGGGAAGAGTTTACACGGTTGAAAAAGTGAGTTCTTTCTAAAAGTGAATTATAAGGAATTCACTTTAAGGAGCCGTTTACGTGAATTTCTTTAAAAATATCTGCCATTAGCTGCTCACAAAAAAAAACATTTTCTAACTCTTACCAGAAAATGTCCCCCCAGCCAGGAACTGGAGCAACTCTACTAAACAGCCAACCACTTCCACCACCCTCCCTACTGTTCTACTTAAGTTAATAATGGGTTCAAGGTCCTAGTGAAAAGGTACTTTGTGCAAAATATACTCATACATACAGATTTTTAAGAGAAATTTATAAATCCTTGCTCAGACTTAAGCAAGCATGAAATAAGCAATATGTTATTACCCCACAAGAGGGCACTGCTATCCAACTATGTCTTCAAATATATGCGAGATTCTCTAACTCCACTACTGGATGCAAATACTGTAAGTATTCTCAAAGTACTTGACCATGTAAGGCAGCAGATATGGGAAACATTTTTACATTTCTTTTTTTTTTTTAAAGATGCTAACATTTATTTATATCTTCTTTGAGGATGGGGGGAAAACCTCTATAACTACTACATAAAGGATCCTGACAATGGTTTGCTTCACATCATAGCAAAGGCAAATGTGCAGAGCATTTGACGAGTGACAATTTCTTAAGCAAAAGCAAAATCTCTGCTACCTCAAAAACTTGTATTTGAGTTTTGTTTTTCCCCCGAATTCAAGGAGGCTCCTATTACAAGTTAGGAGCTGGTTCACAATTCACACTTTAATAAAGTTACACACACAAACTTTAATAAAAACAAAACAAAAAACTCTGGGGCTCTCACACATACACCAGAGACAAGTTACAAGCTTTTAAGATAGAAATGGATGCCTAGGTTCATCTTAATGGCAAAAGGAAGAGGTGCTCCACTGGATGGAGTGTCTGCTCACGCCACAGAGCACTGAAGAAGCATTTGGCAACCGCGGGCTCTCCTCGGGCTTGCTGGGTCTGAGCCACAGACTTAATAAACAAAAGCTCTTTTCAGGGCGAAAGCCTGGGTAGCCACTGCACAGCTCCGAGAAGCAGAAAGCCCTTCTTAGGAAGTAAAAGGCAGCAGTTGGAACAAAAGTAACATCTAAAATGCAGCAGCATTCTGAAAGCTCTGAGAGAGAACAAACTAGACCATTTAAGGTTATCATTTACCAAAGGTTAATTTGAAAGACCTATTAGGTTCACCCATTAAAACAAGGTCATTTTCATAGCTCAAAAGCTGACAAATATTAACAATTTCACATAGTCTGATCTAATATTTAACTTTTTCCAGCCAGATTTCATCATGCTTTTAATTTTAAAGGGAGAAAAAAGCTAATCGTATAAAGATGATTTAGAAAGCATATTTAGAAAGCACACATTTCTTTAAAATTATGAAGTTATTTCTAAAGGCACTGCAGTCAAGCATATGTTGTCAAGACTATCTACTCAAATGCATAACATCTGGGCATTGCCTCACAGAATGATCAAAAGAAAAGATATTCTGAATCCTTCCTAGAGCACAGAAAACAAGCACTGCATGAAGGTGTGACCATGACTGGCATGCCTAAAAAACTAAACCCAGTTTCATCAGCTTTCCGAGGCTGACATCTGGGGAAAAGTATCTTTAAAATGAGCAATAACTTTAAAACAATACGCACTCATGATTTACAATTAAAAAGTGTCAAATTTTTCAGCTCTCAAATAATGGAATGGCAGTTCAAAATGAAAACAGCTAAATGAATGAATAGGTATCTTATGTGCTCACTTTCAGAAAATCAGGTACTACTTCTAATATACAAAAAATGTACACACACTTCAACAGCTGATAGCTCAACTTTGAAAATGAAATGTATTTTAATAAACACTGCCTTTATAATAATTCAATGTGTGTGTATACATTTTTGGGGGATGCCCTATTATTTCTGCTCTCAACTAAAATGGGACATTGTTCTCTCTACCAAAACATACTCACCAAACAAGTGGATCATAATCAAAGAACAAATGGTCAAGGCCAGAAATAAAAAGCACAAACTATAAAAGCCAATTCATTTCCTTTGACATCACAATCCTTAAAAAGGTGATTGTGACACTTCCACAAGTAGCTATGATACCACTGTAATTAACCTAGTTATTAATAATAGGAAAGGAGCAAAGGGAAGGCCAGATATTGTAGGCATGTCATCTGGGCAGCTCCGCCAGAAAGCTACAACTTTACATTCTCCAGGGTTCCAACAAAAGGGAGATAGAGGCATGCCCAGTAAAGTTGGGGTGACATATGGAAGGTGCTTGCTGTCAATCACACCTGAGAACAAAGGGTGCGGAATTAGAGACATTTAATCCCCTAAACCAGCCGTTCTCAACCTGTGGGTTGCGACCCTTTTGGGGGTCGAACGACCCTTTCACAGGGGTCGCCTAAGACCATTGGAAAACACATATATAATTACATATTGTTTTTGTGATTAATCACTATGCTTTAATTATGTTCAATTTGTAACAATGAAATTGGGGGTCACCACAACTTGAGGAACTGTATTAAAGGGTCGAGGCATTAGGAAGGTCGAGAACCACTGCGGCCTAAACAAAAGAGTTCCCTTTCTTGTGCTCTTACTGCACTTGGGACTTATGTGACTCTGGGCTTGGAGGGCTCCCTTGTGTTAACCTGCATCCCACACGCAACGGACTAATGGACTGCAACTAACCTGGCGATGAACTGGACCCAGCTGCAATATGGAACGGAAACTCTGGACACTGGCTCTCATCCGTCCGCAGGGGCCTCCGGAAATGCTTACTTATTCCAGCAGCATCCCAAGAACCCCACTCCCGCCCATAACAGATAGATGTGTAGCTTAGATGAACACACCAATCCTATTGTTGGCTTTTGCTATACAGTTACTATACCTAATAAAGTACAAGATTCCAAACGCCCAGCTCTAGTTAGCCTTTGAACACAGACTTCAGCTGCAGCCAGGAGCCAGCACGGACGGGCACTTATCAGCTGTGAGGGGAAAACCCTTCGGAGGAGAGGCACTCAGCACTCCTGTACTACATAAGCAACAGTTGGAACAGACCGACTCCCAAGTCACTTAGAAACACTTTAACTGTTCACTGATTAAGAATCTCCACTCTCTTCAGACAGATAGAATTATTCCTCTATCTGGAAAAACAGTTACCATACCGCCAAAGAGCAGATAGCAAGTTCCAATAAATGTTTGCTGAATGAACATGAGAGGATGCAGGAGTGGTGCTCCCTGGAAGTACCCACATGAAAAAACACTGCAGGGCCTCCAATCCTTTTGTTATAAGTGCACATATGCAAATTCCAATATATGCCACGGTTTAGCAGTTATGGGAAAAGGTGACCAAACCCACTGATGAAAACTGCTATTTGGGGGACTAGGGGAGATACATGGAAGAGCAGGCTTGTTTTAATTGAATGAAAAATGCTCTTAATCAACATACTGCAAAGGAAGGTGCATCATACGGAAAGACAAAAATGAAAAGCAGCCAGCAGCCTGCTTTGAGTCCTGACTCCCTTCCACTGGTTACGTGGCACAGGGAGTTACAGCACTTCCTGGGCTCAAAATCTGCGTAAAAATAAAGGTTGGGGTGAATGTTTTGGACCATGGCCTCCAACTGAGATTCCTTCTGTTTCCAAAATCCTAGAAGGATGCCCCTCTACAATCTTCACCATGAATAGTGTAGACCACATCCCAGCCCGAGCGTGCACAAGCACCACCTGGAGAGCTGGCGGGTGGGGGGTAAGGGGGGGCGGGGGTGAGAATTTGCATTTCTCACAAGCTGCCTGTGGGCTGACCTTGCTTAAATAGAAAGGGGCTCAAGCCTTTAGGTCTGAGTCCTTAGCCCCAGTGCTCCCCCACAGAGGGCATCAAGGCTCTGAAAAGAACCCTTTAACTTCCAAAGACCAATTGGCAGATCCAGTCCCAAACGGGGATTGCACTTGTACAGACCCTGCCTCGTGGCTATGGTGGGGGCAGAGGCTGAGCGAGCAGTACTGAATGAAGGTGATCCCAGGTCCTGGCAGGGAGGAAGAGATTTACCGGCAGCCCATCCTCTCACTTGGGAGTGCCTGTGTCTCTGGAAGAATCGATAAAAGAATTGTGACCAGTTGGTGGAGCCACACTTTGCTCCAGGAGCTCTTGCTTAAAAAGCTGCCCAGGAAAAGGGTTATGCTGGAAAGTGGTGGCACAAAGCAGTCCAGAGTCCAGCAGCAGTGACAACCCAAGGACCATAGGCCAGGGAGGGAAGGCTGGCCACGTAGAGCGGGCATCAGGGTGGCTTTTGTGGTCGAAGCCCACAGTGTGAGACACCCCCCTCCTCAGCACTCCCCCTTGCCCAGGGGGGCATTGGCAAATAGAGAGAGGGAGCGGAAAAAAGAATGGAGACTTCAGGTAAATATGACATGGCTATTATACTCATGAGCAGGTAGAAAGAAGGATGTGGGAGCAACAATTGGGGCGGAGGGGGTTAAAAAACAAAACAAAAGAAGGAAGTGGTTTGCCCTGACTGGTTTGGCTCAGTGGATAGAGCTTCGGCCTGCGGACTGAAGGGTCCCAGGTTCGATTCTGGTCAGGGGCATGTGCCTTGGTTGCAGGCATATCCCCAGTGTGGGGTGTGCAGGAGGCAGCTGTTTGATGTTTCTCTCTCAATGTTTCTAACTATCCCTCTCCCTTCCTCTCTGTAAAAAATCAGTAAAATATATTAAAACAAAAAAAAAGAAGGAAGAGGTTTAATATCTGAACTTTATCAAATTAAGAGCACAAGCTTGCTGAGTCATTAATAGGGCCTCTCAAGCTCTGCAGGGAAGTCCCCAGGAAGGACCCTGTCAATCACAGCACATCCTTCCTGTGACCCAGAAACAACATGGCACACGAGTTTCTAGCTTTTGTCTCTTCTTTCAGGAATACCATCTTCAGTGAAACAACGCTACAGTTACAAAGCTGGGCTACTCTTGGTTTTGAAATGTCCCACTTGGGAAAAACCTTTCATCATAAATTAGTACCTTCCAACATGCTGAAACATGAGGGGGAAAATCCATTCCCTCTTTAAACTTGCTGCTTTTAATATTAAATAGGTCTGTATTTTTAAACTAAGTCTCCCAAACAATTTAATACTTTCATATCATTAATATTTGCTTATTAATGACATTTAAAAAAATAGATATCAAGCTAGATCAATTTTTAACCTGTGGGCCTTACAAATTTGAATTAAACATTTCTGCCAAAAATAACCTTGGAAATTATAAGGTCACATATACGATACGGGGAAACATATACGATACAGGGAGGCTGATACAATCCTTTCTGGTTACACATAAATACCTAAAAATATGGTTCCAATTTCTTTCTTTTAAAAAAGAAAAAAAACCCTGCTCATTTTCTTTCAAATTACTTCCAAAAACGAAGGTCTCTCTGATGTTAATCGTGTGTACACTTCGGCTTACACTTTAAAGAGCCTTCCTCTCCTGGGAAGTGACTTTTGTATACAAATCATGGAAAGCTACTTAGACAAAGTGCTGGAGATGATTAAAAGGGGCCAGATTCACATTTATACCTTAGAAAAAAGCAGAAGCAGATGTCAACTGACTCATTTGTGTACATTTTGGAAATGAGTTGAAGATATGCATGTGCATTTCATCAGGACATTTAAAGAATTCGCGACTTTTTGTTGTGGTTATGTATTTATGGCAACTTTAGAAATTAAAAAAACTTTATATTCTGGTGTTCTGTGCTGGATACCTAGACTTCTATTACAATTGGATCTAAAACAACTTTTTAATCTGACAGAAAGATATATGCTCATTTAGAAAGGACAGAATTTTTAGAATTAAAGTACATCATTACTAGTACATACTTCACCATCTAGGATTGGTAAAAAGAGGACCTAAAGTAGAATTTTGTTCATTTAATATCTGAAGCAAAAAAAAACTTCAATTCCTTTAAACTTTTTTTTTTAACACCACAGAGGGGGGAAATCTGCAAATTCTCTTTGATCCACCCACCAAGCCTTTATTGAGAAGTCACTCCACATCAGGCTCAATAGTGAGCATCTTGCTAGGTCCTGGCAACACAGAGATGATGAGAACAGGACAGGCCAAGCCCCCAAAGGGTAGTCAATTTACCGAGGAAGTCTTTTCAGGAGTGATACCCGGGTTAGATTTGAAATGGGGAGAGGGTGGGAGCAAGGGGGTGTGTCCTGCTGGAACCGTGTGCTCTGTGGCTGCTTCAATGCCAAGCAGGAGCCTTCCTTCTTAAAGGAATTAGCATCTTAACACTTCACTACAACGCGTCTTTCCCCTGAAACAGGGAATCTGTTTTGTTTGGTGGCCAAAAGAAATTGGGTAGGAACATTTATGCAGCAATCCCAGATTGCTTGCTTAGCTTGTTTCATTAGGCAATGATGTATCTTCTAGAAAATTCCAGAGACTAGAGGCTATACTAATATACCACACTTTCTACAGTATATATACCCCACATTCAAAGGCTGTTAAATCACGTTGTTTACCCATACCTTCAGAAAAAAAATCACTTTTACTGTCATGGTAAACAACCTGCTTCCCTATTTATAATGGTCTGGCCCTCTAGCAACTTCAGCGTGAAATTATAGCTAATTTGCCCTCAAACGTCAGGTGGTCATAATAATCTGGCCACTCAGTGTAAGTCATCCACAAAAGACCCTAAATAAATCATATATTTACATACATTTGATTTCTCTAGCATATTCCTCTGTAACCCTGGGTCACACTGACAGATTTTTACAATAAATCCTATTCCTAGAGTTATTGTGATCATGTTTCCCATTCAATTATGTAAACATGTCAAAGCATCTCCCCAAGTATTCAGTTACACCGCGGGCTAATCACATCCCTTCCGTGCATGGTGAAGTACAGTTCATAAGCACAACCAAAAAAACAAAACAAAAAAAACAGCCAGTCTATGACAGAGTGGTATACAAGCTGCCTGACACCAGCAACCCAGCAGAGAGTTAAACCCTAAAAGTAATCAACAGTCACTCTGAATTAAAATATTTAGGGCTGTTTGTATTAAATCCATCTGCAGTGACAGAAAATCCCCACCAGGTGGAGGTAAAAGATCCAAGCTTCACTTCCAACTTCTTGGTTTCTTGACCTCCCAACTATTTCACCTTTGTCCTGATTTCAAAGGAGACTTGATTACTTGTCTTCTCAAAATTACTAATTACCCGTTTGTATTTCTTTTAAAGCAAGTAATAAGAAGGGGGAAAATGAGCTTAAGAAGTTTTTAGAAAAATTAGCTCATTCAAGACAAATTAGAGTTCATCGTAAACAAAATGAAAATCAATGAACTAAGTCATTCTGAGACTAAAATCTCCAGGAGTTAAGGTGTCGTCATCTGAACTTTGAGATCACCACACCTTCAGAAGACCTTCCTATAGAAATTCCACCGTGTTGGCCTATTCATAGTAACAAAGCTCCCAATTCTAGTGTCACTTAAATTCTTCAAGAGCAACTTTTAGGCACTAAGTAATCACTGTTGGTATGGCAGACATACCTTAATATGCTTCCACACCCACAGATCATTTGCTCTTTTCTCTGAAATCCTGCAGAACTTTGGACCAAGCATAAGCCTGTGCCATTTGTGAACTATGTCACTGCACTGGACTTGTGTCGCGGGATTGTAAGCCTCCTGAGGGCGCTATATTTGTCGTGGATAGCTACAGCAGGGCTATTCCGGCAGCACAGACTGCGCAGCCACTAAATACCATTTTAGAATTTGCAAATATGATCTGGAAGCTTCCTTTTCCCCAACAGCTTGGACTAGAATTTTCAAGGAACATAAAAAAGGCAGAATCAAATGAACAAATTAACTCAACAGAAAACCAAACCAGATCTGGTAAAATGAAAGGATGCCCAGGTGACCCAGGTATTTGCCATAGAGGCTAATCCTAAAACAAACATTAACTAGACAAGGCCAAGCAGACGGGGTGGAACTGGAAGGGAGAGTCGGGGCAACTATCTTGTGCCAGCAGAGTGAACAAATGAGAATGCGTGGTAGAAAAGGGCAGACCTGCTTGCCCGGCCCACTAGGCTCTTGCCCACTTCCTTGCTGGAATGTTGCTGGAACAGGTGCCAGGCCCTACAGCTCTCCCCCCACCACACCTACCCACCTCAGCCTTCACACACCCCCGGTAGCTCAATGCTCTGCTCCTCACCCCTAGGCTTTAAAACTGTCAAGGACACCCTTGCCTCCCACCACAGAGTCCCCTTCTCCTTTTACAGCTGAAAATGTTTATGTGCGGGTTCTTATTTTATTGTCAACAAGTCTGAGAATTTCCTAGATGACATCAGTTGTGCTTTTAGTGTCCACAACTAAGAAAACACACAAACCAGAAGCTGCTGTGACACAATGTTCACGGCAGCCCTCTTCACAGCAGCCAAAGATGGAAACAACCCAATGTTCACCCGCGGATCAATGGATAAACAAAATGTGGTCTATCTGCACACCAAACCATTATTCAGCCACAGAGAGGAATGAAGCAATGTAATGGCACAGGCAACAACGTGGACGGACCTTGAAAACATGAGGCTAAAGTAACAAAAGCCGGACAGAGAAGGCCACATACTGTTATGACTCCATTGACATGAAATATCCAGAACAGGTAAATCCAGAAAAGAGAAGAGGTTAGTGGTAGCTGAAAGTGAGTTGAGGGGAGAGGGAAGGAGAGAGTGACTATGGGTCCAGGGTGTCCATTTGGGATGAAGAAAATGTTCCAGAACTGGATGGTGGTGATGGTTGTACAATACTGTGACTGTACTAAATGCCACAGAACTATACATTTTAAAATGGTTAAAATGGTAAATTTTGTTATGTGTATTTTATCATAATAAAAAAGGTACTGTGAATCCAACACAATTTTTAAAAAAGTATATCTTACTAATTTCTAAAATGTAACTTGGAAAATAGGAAGTATGGACAATGAAAAACAAAATCACACAGACATATGTGAACACTTATTCACTCCCCAGACAATGCTTGGTGTGAACATAGATTCTCAGAACTTCTGGGCACCTGCAGCTAATAATAATGGCAAAATGGCCAGCCGTTATTGAACTAGACACTGCTCCAAGTACTCACATTTAGTCCTGTGAGGTAATGAGCCCCATTTTCCACAAGCTAAAACAGGCACCCAAGATGGGAGAGCCAGCAGGTAGCACAACCTCAGAATTTGAATCTGAAGCTGATCTAGTTTCAGAATGTATATTCTTAGTCACAGCTCCATGGACTCACAATGCAGACCCTCCCCATTTGGGCCCCATCCATTCTCTCTTTCACTGTCTATCTACCCACAGAGAGCCACCTGCTCAGCCTTTGCATGTGCAGTGCCTTGCAGCTAAAGCACCCTCTCAGGTGTGTTGTCATGCATGTGAGGCCAGCGCTGCCTTCTTTTCTCTCTGAAGGTTAAGCTGGGGTAGAAGGAATGGGACTGAGGGCTCTACAGCTCTTCATAATCCACCTTCACTGTTCTTACAAGTTCCACGGGTGCCTATAAACAGTGACTAAAAGCGCACTTTAGCCTGAGAACAAGGACAAAGAACTACTCTTATTCCCTCAGCAAAACCAGAGCTGTCTTGTGCTCTGCTGAAGAACAACATGGAATGCAAACCTAGGAGCCACAACATCAGATCATTTTGTTTGGCCAGCACAGCTTTTTCAAACTGACAATACAACCTGAATGACTTCCCCGGCCACCCAACCCCAGGGCCATACTGCTGCTTGGTATTATCTAGTGACCTGCTGCTCCAGGCCTGTGAGCTGTCCTGACCTAGCCATTAACTGACTCACTCATTACTCACTCCCAATGATTGCTCTTCCTATCACCAGGAAATCATGGCTGGAAACGATACTAAGAGAAATAAAAGGGCAAAACAAACCCTGTTTTCCATAGAACATACATTTTACTTCTGAGGATAAAAAAAAGCCTTCTATCATTTGAAAGGCAGAAATAGCCCTAAAATTGAAATAACTTCAAATCATAGTACAACTAAAATATAAAATCTGCCATGACGAAGATCCCACTTCTAACCAGGGAGGGGCCCTAGCTGAACAGGACCCAGCCTAGCAGAGGCTCACCGCTGGCAGTCCGAGCCCCAGTGATTTCTGAGAAAAGGACAGGGGTCTTTGTTTCAGGAGGTTTATATTTATATTTCAACAGCAATGTGAGACAGTTAGTTTTTGAGTTATTTCTGCTCAGCTTATAACAATGCTCAAGTTCAGGGAAGAAGCACGGAAAATGAAATGAAATGCTAACTGAAACGCTGCGTTTCATGACAAAATGAGGTGTCACTCTTATTTCAAAGCTTTAGCTCTCTCTCGACTAGCAAGAAGGTTGTCTTAACATGTAAAAATCCACAGCTGTTCACTGCAATACCAAAGCAGCACGCAGTATAGTATAAGTAGTGAGTTAATATTGCACATGTGGCAAAGTAATACCAGGGCCTTAATTTGCAGGGGAGAGTTGTACAGGGGGTGGTTGTGAAATAAAGGTTTTAATACTCTTGAGAACAAGTGTTCTTATTAAGTCAAAAGCCTGAAGTGCAAATATTTACATCTAGTAAGAATCAAAATAGAAAGCTACACAACTGTTAAACTGAGATGTTCTACCATCAACCATTTCTCACAAATGACAATGTTAGGGTAACCCGAATTACTGAAAATTTGTATGTAAATTGAATTTTTGCTTTCTTGATTTTTTGTAAAATACTGTCACTTCCTCCCACCCCCCATGAAAACAAATCTCTGTATATCTCAGATACACTGAGATTTCTTAAAGGGATCACTTGTGCAAAGGTGAAATCCCCACAAAAAAACAATCACCTTCTCTCCTACTCTCTGATCTTTCTGATGTAAAAATGTAGGCCATACAAGAAATAAATAAAAGAATTCTTAGATGTAAGAGGCAACAGGTTAAAATGTCACTGAGTAGTACTTACTGCTGGTTCAACTTGACTTCGATCTGCAATATCTATGTGGACAATTTCAACAGTTTTCCACGTGTTCGGATCTAAACCGTGAACCTAAAATTACAAAGAGAAATTAAACAAAACAAATTGTAGACTATTCTTGCTAGGCAAAACTATTATACTTACATATAAAATCTTTATCTTGAGTCTCTCAGAGTACATTATAAGGGGGAGGGGGTATCTAAATTGCTACATAATTAAATTAGCCATCCGAAGTCTTGAAGGATCTAGAAATCTTTTATTATCCCTTGAAACCCCCAAAATAAGGGTGGGGGCGTGTAAGGATGCTGCCAAATTAACAGAAATCTGTCACAATATTTTCTGGTAGTCCTTAGAAATTATTTAGTTAACAAAATGTACCTGACCCATGTTTAACTCAAACAATACATGACAAAGTCCTTTTAACCTCCAAATTCCAGATAAACATAAAGTGACATTATAATTAAGATTTCAAAAAGCTGCACTGTATGGTCTGAAACTCCCCTGACGTTGATTATCCGAAAGCTATTCAGTTTCAGTATGATGTTAACTCCTGTATACTTCATGTTGTTCAATCTATTTCTGAAACTCCATCTATGAACCAATTAAGAATTGTTTAAAAACTGCCAAAGATATAGCCATTTGAAAGCTGAAAGCAGATTAAGTCATACACAGACTAAAAATATCAAATCACCTCATTTATTTTAGAGATGAATGTGTACCAACTTGTAAAAATCCGGAACTCGTCAACATTATTATAAATTATCCAAAGTACCTTCTCCTTCCTAGGCCATTTCTCTGACATCAACCCATATCCCAAGCAAAGTGGAATGGAGATGGAAATTAAAGCCATCATTTTTGCAATGGAGAGCAGCTCTGGCAAATACACAGAGATGAAAGGATAAAAGAAATCTGAAATTTAGTGGCTAAGATTGGTTTGGGGATTATCTGTGAATTTCGTTTAACTGTGCTTTCCCTGTCACAGAGAAGGAGTTGCTGATAAAAACAACAACCTCACTCAAGTCCACTCAAGGGAAGGAGAAAGGTCAGGAAAACCCATTTGTTTCCGGTTGTTTGCTTGCCTCCCTGTAATCTGACACACCCTGGGGTGGCCAGGTACTAGTATGATGCAGGTGTCATCACTCTGGTGATGACAAAATGGACTATAGTATTCTCATTTCAATGAAAAGTCCAGAGGTGAAACTTACATTTTCTAAGGTTCCCAAGTCTGGTTTGTGCCACGTTTCGATTTTAATGAAGAAATCATCTTTCATATATTCATTCTGCAGAAAACACAACAGTAAAATGACAGTGATCTCACACCAGCTCTTTGTGGAGCCTTCCCCAGCATAAGCATCCATGCCTTTGACTCTACAAGTCTGATCCTCAAGTGGTAAAGAATCATTCGCTATCTATTTTTATAAGCTTGTCAGGCAAACCAAATGCTACATGCTTCTAAATAATTTAAACAACCCTACTTGTCATGCGGCATACAGGGCTAATGTTAAAGAAGCGGTGAGATTTGGTGAGCAAATCTGGCCTTTGAAGGAAGCAGCAGAAGCAAAATAAAGTCAACAGGGAGACTTTGAGCTAAGGCTGGAGAGAGCCCATTAAACCTGGCAGCATGTGGTGGAGTACAGGTTGCTGGAAGAAGCACAGAGGAGGAACCATGCAGTGATGGGCAGTTTTAATAAAACAGGTGCAAATAAATTACTATGTAAAGCAAAGTCGAAAGATGACGAGTTTGCGACACAAAAAACAGTTTTACTCACCGTTACAACTGACGCGTCATGGACAGGTGGGCAATAAAAGGAGAACAATGTCAGAATATTAACCAGAGTCAAAACAATCTGTCACAATACTTAATGTCACAAGATCAAACTACATGAAAATAAGGTATTTACTAGTTTACATCCTCAAAGCACAGTTTCTGTACAAGTCACAGAGTAGCATACTTTAGATTCTGGAGTCAATAACCCAATTTTAAAACAATGGTAAAAAGAATAATGTCACAAAAGCAAAAACATCGTTTATAATACCAATTTAGCAAACAACAACAAACTTTTTCAGAAGCTGCCATATCCCTCACCTCTTATGTGGCAATATAAGTAAAATACTGTTAAAACCACACCAGGAGACACTCGTGAGTGTGGACGGCCTTTCTTTATAGTTTCTGCACAGGCATCCCTCAGAGATACTGCGGGTTCAGTTCCAAACCACCGCAACAAAGCTGGTGGAGGGTCTTGCCTTCACTGAGTACAGCGAAGCGCAATAAAACAAGGTATGCTTCTGTTCCTCCACTTGCTCAACCCTGGACCCTGTGCAGTCAGCAAGGACCTCGAGGTGCTGTCCTCTAGGAATGAGCCCAGGCCCCTCACAAAGCTCTGGCGGGAGGAGCCCAATGCAACCTCTCCTCTGCCAGTTAGTGCTATGACTACCCGAGGCCCCACAAAAGGCCTTGACTGGTGGCACCCATCTCAAAGCTGTCCTCCTGGGGGGCATGGCTGCTGGGAACCAGGCTTACTTGTTCTACAGTAGGGATATGCGTTCCAGGCTTTCTCGTGAAATACCAAGGAGCCCTCGGGAGCAATCAATCTCACGAATCCAGGAACTTTGCTGTGAGGAGAGAAATAGTGGATATATTTTCACCAGCGCCATCACTGCTCTGTTGGCATCATTCGCACTGCTTCAAAGAGAGTGGTAATCAAAGGTGATTATATTCTAAGCTTCATGGACTCAACAGTTTTCTCCTCGTTCCCACAGTAATCAAGTGGAAAATGAATGTAAAAACAACAAAATAATTCTATGTTTAACCGCATACAGCATTTTTTTAAAATAGAAGTAATTCTTTCTTATGAGCTTCTGATCTATCTCCCTAAGAGTTAGATGAAGCCAGTCAACCTGTACATAACACAACACAGAAGTTCTCTTGTGTAAAGACTACACTACACTGTCTCCTAAAGCAAAAAAAAGAAGCCCCAGATAAGGGGGTATCCCTGAGTAAAAAGTCTTTTCGCACATTTTACAGAATAAACCTAAAAAATATTATAAAAAATGAGATATGAAAGTATATCCAAGTGTCAAATTTTGTAGGTTTGGAAGATGAATGTCACTTGCTGCCTTAAGTCTGGTCAGAGAAGGGTTAAATACATAACATATGATGAGTTTGTGCATACTCCTAAGGTAATCAGGAAAGATCCCAAAAGATAAAACAGGCAAAAGATATCCAAGCACATTACAAATAGAAAATACAACCGGTAAACAAATAAATGGATTCCTCAACCTTATAGTCTTCAAAAAATGCAAATGAAATGACCATTTTAAGTGATCATTTCATCATATAAAAGCAGTTTTACACGCTCAGGCTTTTCACACGGATTGGATTCAAATCGCAACATCACTACTTGGAAGATGTATGACCTTGGGCATTTTACTCGGCTCTCTGAACTTCATGTGTTGAATGTAGTTATATTACCTACTCTGCAGGGTCAATGAGAGGATTCAATCAGATAATATCTTGCAACATGTCTCGCACACTGCGCAGGACAAGGAGTGCTCAATAATGGTAGTTACCGCTTTTTAATTATAAGCTGACACGAAGCTGGGTACTTTCACAGGCCTTTCTTCACTTAAATCCCCTAATAACACTGTGAGGTAAGCATTCATATAACCAGCATTTAAGTGGCTAAATAACTGTATGTCAAAACTACATCCTCCAGGGTGGGGGTGGCCGGGGAGAGGTCAATGAGGGAAAAAGGAGACATATTTTAAACAATAAAGAATTAAAAAAAAAAAACTGCCTGGTGCTGGTACAAGAACAGACATATAGACCAATGGAACAGAACAGAGAACCCAGGAAAAAAAACACCACAAAAAACAAACAAACAACTACATCCTCCAACTATAAGCCCTATTACGTATTTTTTTCCATATCAGAGCTGCTTCTCTGAGAACTTTCAAGCACAACTTAATGTCCTAAACTAAGAGGAAGAACAAACTAAGGAAATGTGGGACCCAGCATGCACTTCTGGCCCCATAATAAGATTGAGCAGCTGACCAGAGACTAGATGTAAGGAACCCCACACTAGCCAGAGACTGTGAGGTTGCAGAAGAGGTCGTATGAACAGCCCTTCTGTTATCTCCTCAGAACATAAAAGCAGGTACATGATTTGGAGCTTCCACTATTGTGGCAAATCAAACCACCAGAAAAGAAAAGCGGAAGTACTACTATTACATATGGCAGCACAAGCTGGATTCCAAAGACATAAAGAGATGACCTGCGCCCTTACATCCTTAAAAGATAATAACGAAGGAGGGCTCATTCTTTGAGCACTTAATTTTTTCAAATCTTGGAAAGATTCAGGCAAGGGGGTAAAACTTCAGAAAAATGAAGCTGGGAGAACTGAAAATAATATCACATTAAAAGTCAACCAATATCTAGCAGTTTAAACTATTTCTTCCTTTACTCAAAACCCCTTTAAATGTGGGAGAGGTCTAATCAGAGTGGAATATAATACACTAGAGGCCTGGTGCTCAAATTTGTGCACGGGTGGGGTCCGCCTTGATCCAATCGGGCTGCGCAGGCCAGGGGGAGGGGACACGGGTGGTTGGCCGGCCAGCCACATCCCCTGGTCGAACTCCTGGTTGAGAGGACAATTTGCATAGTAGCCTTTTATTATATAGGATGTGGGTAATTTAAAAAAAATACAAGCCCTAACTGGTTTGGCTCAGTGGATAGAGCATCAGCCTGCGGACTGAAGGGTCCCAGATTCGATTCCGGTCAAGGGCATGTACCTTGGTTGCGGGCACCTCCCCAGTTGGGGGTGTGCAGGAGGCAGCTGATCAATGTTTCTCTCTCATCGATGTTTCTAACTCTCTATCCTTCTCCCTTCCTCTCTGTAAAAAGTCAATGAAATATATTTAAAAAATACAAGCTACAAGATCACTAATCTCTCTGAGAGTTTGACAAACAGATCTATCAATGGTTCATTTGGTCAACTTAGGAAAAGGCAGGGGGAAAAATAGCTGTGTACTAGCTCAGAAACATTTTAACACTCTCCTCTTTATTTCTAGAGTGCCCAATATTCTGAAAACCTTGATATTCATCAAAAGTTCTAAAATTTGCTGGCCCAAACAGAAGAAAATTGGTAGTCAGCCATTAAAGGCCCCAACAGCCAAATATATAAGCTTAAGTATTTCTTCATTTTGCCCCTGAATTGCCTATTATCTTACTTCCAGGATGCTATTTCCACGATATGAATCCTAACAATTCATTTTGTTTTGACTTAGTTAGGCACAACCAAACCTTTGAGCCAATTGTTTCAAATTTACTGGCTTTTTACATTTAACATAAGAACATTAACAAGCACAACCCTCCCTCAATGAATCTAAGTAATTGACTAAACGTGGGAAAAATGCATAAATGGAGTAAATAAAATTAAATTTCAATTCTATTTTACAGGAGAGAAATTTTCATTAATGGCAGCTTTAACATATTCCTAACAAGGCAGTTCAAGCGTGCCACTTATACATCTAACTGAGAGCATAGCATATACATTGTTTTTCCACCTCAGTATCACTTAGGAAGTCACTTTAGTAAAATGAAGGAAATTCTGTTTTGGAAGCTTACAGAGTCTCAGAAAAGGAACATACATGAACTGAATTAACAAAATGGAGTTAGGCCTTCAAAAAAACAAATTAGGAGGGACATTCTTCCTCTTGTTCATCCCAAACTAGTCACGAAATGTTCTCTCATAATAAATCAATACTGGTGAAAGTGCCCGCCTCAATGTAAACATATCTAGATTCAACTGTTGAAAGTCAGCCATAGCATTATGCCCAAGAGCACAAAGGTTCTTTGCCAACACATAGCCTCCCCACACAGGAAGGTTACTTAAGGGTAAAATTCAACCAAAGTGCTTTATCAATTGTCTTGAGGAGATAATATTAAGATCTAATCTAAGCTCAATGGTTGTGAACCTGTCTGCTTTGCAGCAAGAGGACTTTGTCACAGTGGTACTAGAAAACGAAGGGTTAATATGGCTTAAAAGATACATAATAAATGATCATAATGTACACAGAACTTCTCCTGATCTAGAAGCATTCCTTTTTTTTTAAACCCCGTTCCTGAGATAAGTAACTTGGCTAATCATTTATTTTTTGTTGTTGTTAATCCTCACCTGAGGATATTTTTTTCCAGTGATTTCCAAAGAGAGTAGAATGGGAGGGAGAGGGGATGAAGACGAACATCCATGTGAGAGACACATAGATTGGTTGCCTCCCACATTTGCCCCAAGCAGGGCTAGACTGTAGTGAACAAGGAACAGAGGGAAAGAAGCTGAGGATGGTGAGGTGGGCAGGGGGCAGACAGATCACAGGGGCCCATCTTATAGGCCACAGGATTTGCATTTTATTCTTTATATGATGGGAAGCTAATGAAGGGTTTAAGAAGGGGAAGGACACAACCTGATCTAAGTTTCAAGATCATTCTGGCTTTGTATGGAAAATTAAAAGGAGTGGGTAAGAATAAAGTGTGGAAAAAATTAACTCAAAATGGATTAAAGATCTAAATGTAAGAGCTAAATCTATCAAATTGTTAGAAGAAACAGATAAATCTTTGTGGTCTTGGAATGGGCAATGACACCAAAAGCATAAATAATAAAAAGAAAAATATAGGTAAATTGGACTTCATCAAAATTATATACTTTTTAAGCTTTAAAGGACAACACTGTCAAGAAAATGGGACAACTCACACAATAAGCAAATAATTTTGCAAATCATATATCTGATAGGAAGCTTCACTGATGTTTCTATCTCTCCCTCTCCCTTCTCTCTGAAATCAATAATGATAAAAATATTAATATTAACAATAATAAAAGTAATGCTTTCCATTTGTGGTTGAATTCGTAGGTGCAAAATCTGGGGAAATAGAGGGCCGACAGTATATTTATTGGAAAAAAACAACAACTAATACATATATGTTGACCCATGCAGTACAAACCCATGTTAAGGGTCACTGTGGACCATAAAGAGGAAAAAATGTATTTCAATAATATTTTTGATATTCTTGAAGAACAGGATCACTCCTGATTTGGAAAACTTTTACCTGTGCAAAATTAAGACTCAGAGCTACATATATACAAAGAAAAAAATTATGTGTTGATGGTTAATTCTCAACTCAAGAACAAATCACTATATTAGGCTATTTATTAATTTCTTATCCTCATTCAGAGATGATCTCTCAATAGAAATCATTTAAAATTAATCTTTGCATGCTCAGGTGATTTAAACTTCCTTTTTTTAAAAAAAAACCTATACTTGGTTGCTTTTATTTATTTATTTTTAAAATATATTTTTATTGATTTTGGAGAGGAAGGGAAAGAGAGAAACATCGATGTGAGAGAGAAACATCAAAGGGTTGCCTCCCATATGCACCCTGACCGGGGATCTAACCCACAACCTCAGTATATGCCCTGACCAGGAATTGAACCGGAGACCTTTGGTGCACAGGATGATGCTCAACCAACTGCGCCACACCGGCCAAGGCTAAGCTTCTCGTTTTCAATTTGAACATAACTTTTACTTCCTGGCAAAGGGGTCTTTTTGCTTATAAAAATGAGCTCTTAATTTGAACCACATGAAATTTTAAAACAATTTTCAATAAAACCTCTGCTATTTTAACCTTTGGGGAACCAGGCCATTCTAGAGCGGGCGAAGCTTTACGAACTCTCCATATTGCAGGACTGACTGAAGATGGTGAAAGCATAATATTTATGAAAAATAAAAAAGGGCAAACCTCATTTTCCCCTAGAAGGGAGAGAAAACAATCAGCAAAAGGTCTGGTCAGAGTTCTGATGAGGTCTCAGGAGAACTGCAAGTTTTTCTCTGAAATACCGTCTCAAAAGTTGCGACACATTATCTTGCCTTGCTTCCAAATTTTTTGCCCAATAAATTCTGTCCTCAATTCCCCATCCTCCACCATTACGTGCTTATTAAACAAGTTAAGGAAACATACTCAAACTTTTATGGTCAGTGGGGTACAAGACATGGAAATACATGTCTAGGAAGCAAACTGCGTAGAGTGACAAAAAGTGATGGAGGTTAGGAAAGTATGTAAGTAGTCATGGAGTGCCTCCCCACAGGACAGATCTAAGCTGCGTTCAGAAAGCTGAGCAGGTTATGAGGGACCCAAAATCATTAGAAAAACAGCCTAAGGCGCTGGACCAGATCAGTCTGGAAGACAATCAAAGACTAGCTTACTTAGAGCTAAAGGTCTTTATTCTGGACAGCTATTACCACTGAGCATATGTGAAAATCTGGAGTACCATGTTAAGTTTTTAACTTTTGTTTTAAAAGACTTGAGACTTTAAAGACGTAAGAAAATGGGTTATGGTGAAATCGTGGATTTGGAAGGATTTCACTGTAAAGTCCTTTGCAGTTCACTTCAGGAAATGGAAAATATTCTAACCATCCCACAGGGCTCAGCAGTAGAGCCAAGTGATTAAGAGGGCAAGTTCTGGAGTCACAATGCCTGCCTGGGTTCATGTCCAATCTCTACTACCAAACAGCAGCGACACAGGGTCGACTGAAACCTTTCTGGATCTTAGTTTCCTCACTAGAAAAGGGTGCTATGGGAAATGAATGAGCTTCCACCTAGAGCACTTACCGTGGCCAGCACACTGTTAAGAATACATCAAGTACTAAATCCTATGCTTAGAATGACCATGGGCAACTCCTCACCAGTGAGAGTAATCAAAAGGTATGGAAAGAACCTCACTATCCCATAAAAAGAATATAATCTAAGAGTGAAGGAAACCAGACATTTGAAATGTCCCTTGAGATGGTCACTAAACTTTGGATTTTTTAATACCTTGCCAAGATTGTTCCTCAATTTTCTGATTGAGATGAAGTATGTACATCTTACCAACAAGTGTTTTTGCTGAAACAGGAAGGCATACTGGCCAGGGAATCCAGAGGCCTTGATTACAGTGGGTAAAGTAGACCTCAACACTTCCACTATCTCAAATGTTAAATAAGGTGCTGGTGGCCTTGGTCAACTACCTTACCCATCCAAGTCTGCCAAGTCTGCAATTCTACTGATGCTGTACCAGAGCATTCTACACGTTACCCAATGGAATAAATACTGGAAAAGGGAACATATATTACTGGACACATATTTATTTAATTTCCTTAGGGAGAGCGCTCTAAAACTCCCTAGGAACTATGGGTATGCCTTCAGCATGTTCAACTTACACCCTTGCAGGTACTGAAGTCTATCTGGCAGGGCTGCACTGCCAGCCTGTGTCATGATTGCAGACTTTCCTATAGGACAGGGAAGGCCTCAGGACTTACTACCAAATGATTCTTTGCTCTTCCAAAATACAGTTTTCCTGTGGCGATCTGCCTTCTGTATGACACTGATGACTTTGAGTGTAGACATCCGAATTCCCTTGCCCCATGAATGTTCCCTCCTCCCTGACTACAGCGACAGTGGGTCCCTGTTTTGTCTTTATTAACGGATAAGTTAATATAGGTAAGAGAAAAGCAAAGATTCCCTCCTACTTTTAACAAACGAAGGAGATTATTGACAAAATCTACTCTTAAAAACCACTACTAGTCTTTTGCCCTTGAATAAATATTAGTATGGGTTTTTTATTTTAAAATATTTATGCCAAAGATAGAGACCAGACTCAGGAGATGTGCAAAAGAACTTCTACGAACCAGAGATAAAAAACAATGAACAAAGGATTCAAATAGTCAAGTCACAAAACAAATTCAAATTGTAAACGAATATGAAAAGACATTCAACTTCACTAATAACGAAATGCACAGTTAAATAAGAGATTATTTTCTGGGTATCAAATCGGCCAAATTTAAAAAGATAGAGAAATATGGGAAAATGAACACTATTAAACTCTTGGAGGGCAATCGGGCAATAATAAAACTTAAAATGAGCATGTCCTTTCAGCAATCCTACTTTTATAGTTATTTGTAATGGACAAAAACTGGAAAACGCCCAAAAAACAACCCAGTCAACTTACCATTTAGAGAATGGATAAGTAAACTATGCTATGTCCACACTAAGAAATTTTACTCAGTTTTAAAAAGAATGAAATGGACATTAAACAATAACATGGAAGGATGTTCATGATATATAACTGCATAAAAAATAAAGCAAACTGCAGAACCATATGTATAGTATAATCCCATTTGTTGTAGAAAACAAGAAAACATACAAGTGATATGTCAGTTTTGTTGTTAGGTAGTTACATGCTTTATAAGTAAGTCGAGTAGTTGATGCCTAGTTATTTAATACTAGAGGCCCGATACACGAAATTCCAGCAAGGGGCTCAGCCCTCACAGCTGTGGCGGCTGCCTCAGCTTCGTCTGGAAGGTTGTTCGGCCAGCCGGTCTAATTAGCATATTACGCTTTTATTATTAGAGATAATGATTAAGTATCAAATGTGAATAGGCAGCTTACCTCTTTAAGTGATAAATTTTGTGTGTATACTGTCCCTTCTCTCCATCCTTCTCATAAGGTTCATTCTTTAAGACTTCAATTCCTTCTCCACCACCAGTCTCATTCTTACTAGCTTCTGCAACCGAGTAAAGCTGCCCAACCTGATACTGAAATTTCAAAGAGTAAAGGAATCTCAGTAAGTCAGTAGTAACTGTGGAAACTTCCTGTGCTAAAATCTTACTATCGATGATATAGAAGAGCAAATCCAAACCATTTAGCACATATGTTCTACAAGAAAACGTGACTCAAATTAGAAATGAATGTTTAGGAAGATGAACACCAGATGCTCATACAACTTCAAGAAACTGTAATATTTTACAAGATTTCCATTATTCAAAAAAAATGCTAGTTACAAACACTCTGGTGCTTTAATATGTACTTTGATATCCACTTATCAAAAAAACACCTGGCTGGTGTGGCTCTATGATTGAGCATCGACCTATGAACCAGGAGGTCATGGTTCAATTCTCAGTCAGTGCACACGCCCGGGTTGCAGGGTTGATCCCCAGTAAGGGGCATGCAGGAGGCAGCTGATCAATAATTCTTTCTCATCATTGATGTTTCTATCTCCCTCTCCCTTCCTCTCTGAAATCAATAAATATATATATTTTAAAAAAGGAACTCTTTCTTCCTCTAAATAAGTTTTCTTAAAAAAAACCAAACATCTTGACACTTAGTTCACTTTTGAATAATAAATATACATTTTCATATCTATTATAGCTCAGTAATCTTACAAAATTTGGATGAAGGTATGGCAGGTATAGAACTGTCATTTTGTCAATTAAGAAAACTGAGGAACCAGAATACCATTCTCAATAATAAAGGGGAGGGATATAAAGTATAATAAAAGCCTGAAAAGGCAAAAAATTGCTGACTGTGGTTTCTATTTCATTTTAGAGTGAACCAGAATTCTCAGTGGTCTGCTCCAATACCTGTGAGTGGGCAGTATTCTATGCCAATCTGGAGTCACTAACCATTCCAATAAATGATTAAAAGCAAAGTTCTTGTGTTCTAATTTGTTCCTAAGACTCAACCATGGCACTATCTCCAATCTCTTTTCAAATCTGGCTAAATTTCTTCCTCCCAATGAAGACAGCCTGAAAAAAAATGTGTTGTTGTTTTTTTTCTTTTATATAAGCATGTTTTCAAAGAAAAGCTACCTGTAAAAACTAATCATTCAAAACCAACATTTTATTTGAGGGCCAAAAAATAGGGCTAGCTGTAAGATCCGTAAATATTCCTATCTAAAAAGCCCATAGGGCCCTGGCTGGTATGGCTCAGTTGGTTGAACATCGTCACTTACACCAAAAGGTCGCTGTTTCGATTCCTGGTCAGCACACATACCCAAGTTGTAGGTTTGATTCTCAGTTCAGGTGTGTCCCAGAGGCAACTGAACAATCTCTCTCTCCCTCCCTCCCTCTCTCTCAATCCAGGTGTGTCTCAGAGGCAACTGAACAATCTCTCTCTCTCTCTCTCTCTCTCTCTCCCTCCCTCCCTCCCTTCCCCTTGCACTAAAATCAATAAAACATTAAAAAATAAATAAATAAAAAGTCCATAGGAATATGATGATATCTTGCATGTTAATTCTCATTCTCTCTCCCTTCTCTCGTCTACCTCCCTCCTTCTATCCCAGTCTCTCTGTTTGCCCATGTCTCTGTCTCTCTCCAGGAAGCTAGAACCAAGCACATTTTTAAAAATGAATCAAGTAAGTTTTTGTAGGGATTTTAGACTGCAGAAAGGGTTGTATTGCTTCTTTTGTTTTTCATGATACATCATCAGTGTTAGTCCAGTAATGCTACAGTCAATCCTTAAGTCCTTTAAAATGTATGTCTCATATTTCAAAAATAGGATTAAGATGTCTCTAAGTCAAAAGGTAAATTTGATCTTGGCCACGAACAAAGCAACAAAAATTTACACAGAAACAACAACAGTATCCAAAAAAATATTCTTAATGGACTAATGTTGTGTGGCATTCTACTAGGCTTCCATTGACATTTTAAAGACCAACAAAAAAAGACAGGAGATGTATTTATTAAGTGCGAGTACAACAAAGAGCTCAGATTGTTTTCGGTGACAATACCAAGAAAGATTTCAACATCCAAGTTGATCCAACATCCAAAACCAAAAGAAAAAAAAGAAACAAAAACAAATGTCAATTTCCGCATTCAAGTTCAAACAATGAACTATACAAGTAAAGAATAGGAGTGCCTGGCTTGTTTTGAGTGTTTTAATACAGTGAAACCTCAGGCACTACAGAGATATATACAGCTGTGTTCAAGTTTACATTAAACAGAGCCAGTTAGCTATTGGTTTTTAGTTCCTTCATTTTATTTTTTTTCTGTCTTCTGTCACCTGTCACTTCTATGGTTATCAGTTTGTTTTGTCCCACTTCCAATTCACTGCTTCTAATTCACTGTCAGCTCCAAGAAACCCAGATAACTGAGCAAGGGCAGACTGTGTGCAAGTTACAGAAGGACCCAGAGGGCTTTCTGTGTTTTGCTACCCATATCTTCATTTCTCTGAAGTCTTTTCTGCTGTTACTATCCTCATTCTTGGCTATATTACAGATAAATAAAACTACAAAACATGCAACTTCTGAACAGGTGATGTATTTCTGTATCATGTGCAGATCAAGAGAGACAATAATCTCTCCCAGTTATGTGCTGGTCAGAACATGTCTGGAATACCATTTCAGTTGAAAGCAGTAACTGCTACCATGCAGTAGTGAGACCAGCTGGTGAGGAAGTCTAGGGGTCATGTTGTATCAGGCCAGATGGACATGCTGGAAATGTTTAACCTTGTAACCTCAAGAAGATGGAACAAAAGGGATTGGGGGAGGACAGAAGACCTGAGGGGTTACCCTGTGCAAGACAGAACAGGCCTATTTCTTATTGCTCAAGTGGAAGGAACTTAAACAACAGTCAAGTATTATGGGAAAGCAGATTTTGGTTTAAAATAAAGACAAATGTTTTTTAAAATCCAACAGTAAAGTAGGCTTCTTTTCTAAGCAGCAAGTGACTTAACCTTAAAGTGCTTAAGTTGAGCAAAAACCTCCTTTCTCTGGGATATTGTAGACAGAATTTCTGCAGTAGACAGCAGGTTAAACTACATTCTTTGGTCCCTTCCAAAACAAAGCAACGTAACAGAAATTCATTTACAATTATCTGTGTAACAACCTGTTTTTTGTCACAAAAACTAAAATGTAAAGGTAAATAAATACAACAAAAATATAACTTTAGATTAACATATCAAAATGTACTATATCAATAAAATAATACAGAAGCAAGCATGACTTACCTCCTGAACAGAACAGGGCAAAACCACACGGCTAAAAAGACAAAAGGCAAAAGAATATATGTTATACATAAAATAGTTGGCTTTAAAACACATCTGTACGCTTAAAAGACCTTCTACTGTAAATCCAGTGATAGCATGGTACAAGGATATCAATTATGGAAGAGTGTCTTTGCAATGCCTACATCTCTAAATAAGTGTTGTTTTTTGTTAATCCTCACCTGAGGATATATTTTTTCCATTGACTTTTAGAGAGATTAGAAGGGGGGGAGGGAGGAAGAAAGAGGGATGAAGAAAAAGAAACATAGATGTGAGAGACACATGGACTGGTTGCCTCCTGCATGTGCCCAACCAGGGCTGGGAATTGAACCTGCAACCCAGGTACATGCCCTTGACTGGGAATGGAACTCCAGACCCTTTAGAGAGAAGGCGGGTGTTCTAACCATTGAGCCACCTAAATAAGTGTGTGTTTTTTAACTGGGGAAATAAAACTACCATTCCAGGTTGTCAGCAATCACTGCATTTAGCATCTAAATTATACCAAGACCCCCAAAAAGCCGTTGCAGAGATTCCTGTGAAGAGTAAAGAACAAGAGAAAATTCATCACTGAAAATTGCAGGGTACAGAATGTATTATTTGTACACTGTCTGGTCAGGTTGCTCTCATGAAATTTTTAGTATGGTTTCATTCTCTATTTATATACTGTGCATTTTTTTATACTTCTCACAAATATATGTCTTGAATTTCATGAATGAATGCTTCCCAAAACTGATCCCTACTACCCAATTACTTCTCAATTTTATTAAGAGAAAAACAAGTAAACGGTCCTTTAGACTTAATAGGAAAAAACTTTATGGAAAATATAGGGTGTCCCAAAATTCACGCAAGATTTGAATTTTGTGTGAGCTTTAACAACAACAACAACAACAAAAAATAAAAGCCTAATTTTACTTGGTTTACTGAATCAGATTCTAATATCTGTTGCCCTTTGATTTCAATCCCTTCAATTTGATAAGCATTACCAAGTACCAATTATGGCCCAGGAGCAGGGACAATGAAGACCAATGAAGACCACGGCTTTGCGTATGTGCCAGCAAAGCCGTGGAGGCCATTGACCTGATATGCTATTCCATACATAACCCTATACTGTATACTTTATGAATCAATAAAAAATTTACAATTTTTAATTATAAACCTGTGTTTTCTATCAAAATTACTTCTTGTGTGAATTTTGGGACACCCTATACTTTGAGTCTTATAAACATAACAATCCCTTCCAGGGTAGATTCAATGTAAGGTTGTTATGTGTTTGATTTTTGTCCAATAGAGTTTGTTACTGGACATGCAAAAGGATCAATATAGAGGCTACGGCTTCCAAAAAAGAATACCATGGTGAACTATATTAGAATATTGCATTTTAACTCTAGATTTTTATAATGAAGTGCCTTTACGTAGTTCTACCATAAACTCTGAAAACCATCCTGAATATCTCAGATGTCCGAAAGAGCAACTTTTTTTTGGCCTGGTCCTTCTTTGACTTTCCCTCCAAACCATTAAGCCAGCACCACAATGATTTAAAATCTTATTTTAACTCTTTCTATTATAAGGAGAGAGAAAAATCTCAAGGAACTCAGCTTGGTTTTCTTTTCATAGAAAATTCCCAATAGTTTTCTTCATTCCAACTTCTTTTTAGCTGCACTTTCCACCTCCTTCTCTCTCCCTATTCTCCTCAAACATCTATGTTTGAATACTCACATCACCTTAATCGTCAACCTGTACAAAACATGTCTCCTGTAATTCCCTCCTCCTTGACTACTGGAGGTCAATGATCCCTGTCTTTTTGATAATGGTCATCTAAAGACAATGAACAGTCTCAAAGTCACAAAGGTTACTAATTTCTATTCTCATCAAGAATTCATTTGGTATACAGTCCTCCCATACCTAGTCATTTCAGCTGTAACTTCAGGATACACAGTAATTTGCTCACTGCCTCAGTAACAGAAAATACACTGGGGCAGAGGGAGTGCAGTGGTCAGGGGAAGACTAGGTTATAGGCTGGGAGTGTATTTTGAAAGATATAGGAGGAAACAGACAAGATATAGGTTGGGAGTGTATTATCAGAGCCTGCAATATAATGGTAAGAAATCTATTATATTGATTAGGCAACAAGGAATGCTGGGAGGTTGTTCAAAAAGGTGAGACATAACTACAGCTAACCTGAAGAAGTCATCGGTAGGTGGTTAAAATGTTGAGAAGCAGGAATGTGGGGAGAGCCATCTTTTGGGAGGCTGGGCAAGGCCTTACAAAGGCCTGAACCAAGATGATGGGCTGCAGAGGAAATGGAAGGAAGGAATACAAAGCAAAGAGTTAAAGACTTCCCTGAAGTTTCACAAAGCCAAACAATCTCTGAGTGATTGTAGCAGGAAGATCCATATTTTTATATAAAAACCCTTCTAGGAAAACTCATTTCAGGAAAGGAAAGTGACTAAGATATTCTGAATGAATGATGAGTCAAGTAACGTCTTCAAGATTTACTTACTAAAAAGTAAAAGAGAGAAGGGACAGGTCTTGATTTTTGATTACCAGTCTAAAAGCAGTACAGATATCCCCCCATTTTGAAAGTCCGCCAATTCACTTTTAGGAAAGACCTATGTTAGAACCTATTTTTGCTAACTGAAAGAAACACACAGAGGATTTTCGCTATCACAAATAAAGGAGAAAAATAGTACTGTATTCAGCATTTGTTTTGCAGAACTGGTCCAGAGGCAGCATGCAACTGGGGGGGGGGGGGGGGAAAAAGGCCCCACCAAGCTCCTTCCCAGGGCACCACACTCAGGATTTCAGCATCAAGCTGCGACAGCTTTGAAATGTGTCTGTGAGCATCAGTGCTTTATCTCGATTTATTTTGTGCATCAGTTAGCAAGATGTATCCTAAGGTATCAGAAAAGCCTGGGAGATCGTACAGGTATTACACTTAGTGTAAAACTGGATGCAATTAAGCATATTTCATATGATTCTGTAGGTGTTTAGGGGACAATGGGAATGATCAGAATTTTTTTCAGATACCGCTGACCCTTGAACAACACGGGTTTGAATTGTGCAGGTCCACTTATATGCAGATTTTTTCCAATAAACACCTGTCCTGTTTCAATCCATGGTTGCAAGCCTGAAGATGCAGAGGACCCATTGTATGCATTGATCTATGCCATTTTATATAGGGGACCGAACATCAGTGGATTTTGGGGATCCTGGAGCCAATCCTCTGTGAGTACCAAGGGACAACTAAGTTTTGGGGAAGTCAAAAGTTATACACATTTTTAACTGGGGGATGGGAGGCCCCTAAGCCTGTGCATTGTTCCAAGAGTCAACTGTATTAATTAATGGTAACTACTACTTTCTTTTATGCCATTTCAGCTCACAAAGATTTCATAGGAATGCTCTACTTTCAGATAGTGGGGGAATCTGAACAGGCATACCTCGTTTTATTATGCTTCATAGATAATGCCTTTTTTTTCTTTCTTTCTTTTTTCTTTTTTTTTTTTTTTTTACAAATTGAAGGTTTGTGGAGAGCTTGTGTTGAGCAAGTCTACTGGCACCATTTTTCCAATAGGCTGAGATGATGGTTAGTAATTTGTACCAATATTTTTAATTAAGATATGTACTTTTTTTAGACATAATGCTATTGCGCACTTACCAGACTGCCGTAATACATAACTTTTATATACACTGGGAAACCAAAAAATTCGTGATTAGCTTCACTACGCTATTCACTTTTTTTGCACTGGTGTGGAACCAAACCCACAATATCTCTGAGGTATGTCTGTATTTGAAAATTTGTAAACTTCTCTAAAAATTTTCATGACAATAATTTCCCAAATGGAACTAGCAACTAGTTCTTTAAAACCAAGACTTTATTCTAATGGCAAATTCATCTATTGCTTAAGTAACAACTTGAAGTGAGCTCCCCACCCTGAAAAGTTATTTCTAACCTTTTAATTCATGTCAAAAATAGATGGCATTTTTAAGGACAACAAACATTTGCCAAAGCATTTTACAATTTACCAACATCTTCATATAGGAATGACCTCTTCATTGCTCGTAACCAAAAACAATTTTAGAAAGCTGACTTGCAAATAGTAAGAGTAATTTTTTTCATTCAACAACACTGAGTACTTACACTGTGCTAGACTAGATGCTGTGTTGATGCTGGGAATACCTAAAACATAAGAAACAGTCTCTACCTTCAAAAAGTCTAGGAGGAAATACATTCCAGGCGAGACATCTGTGAGGAGTGAATATCAAGAAATGGTAATTTATAAATCTTTAGGAAATATTATACTTGGGGCACATTTTGACATTTGTTACCTCAGTGCATTCAAAATTTTATAATGAAAGTAATGGTTCACAGAAAGCATAGTGTATAAGTTCCCAATGGGAACTGTTTTTCCTAAGTGAGCTTGACACTCCTCACAGAACTGTCAACAGAATCTACTAAGCACTTAGTTCACATTTTAGGAGGGAGGGAATAACTCTAATAAAAGAAATATGATTAGTCCTGTGATCGAAAATCAGTTCTGCAACTTACTTGGCTTGAGCCAAGTCAATTTCCTTCTGTCTCATTTCCTCAATCTGTCTTAATATCTGCCACCTACCTACATGACAAAGATGTCAGAGTAGTAAATGAGATAACACCTGCATGACATATTGTATAAAGAACTTGGAAGAAAACTTCTACATAAATCCAAAGTCCAACACTATAAGTAAGCTTTAACTGAATTGTGTCTTTTCTCAGGATCCCTGTCGCTGACCAAAGGGATCATTTTTCATTCACTTATTTAACAACTATTTACTGAGCATGTACTACATGCCCGGGGACTAGTCTAAGACCTGGCGATATGGAAGCGAGCAAGACAAATTCATGGAGCTCACATGTGGTAAGAGAATACATAGAGTAAAACAGAAAAGAAAAATAATAATTGTGATGCATGGTAGATGGTGAGATAACTGCTATGGGAGAACAATAAAGCAGGGAAAACAGATACCAAAAGGTGGGGCTTACAATGAGGTCTTCCGAGAGGGATTCCCTAAGAAGGTGATCAGTATTTAAGAAAAGTCCTGAAGGAAGCGGGGGAGTTAGTGAGATGCAGAAAGAGATCTTCAAACGAGGGATGGGCAGGGGAAGGTTAATAAAAAAAAATTTAAAAAATCAGCTCAGAAAAGACAATAGTATAAGACCACCCTCCCCTCCCCAAGGCTATGGTACAGGCGTGGGCTTTGATTCTCAGCGAGATAAGGGAATCTATTGAGGGTTTTAAGCAGAGAAGCGAAATGAGTCGCTTCCTTTTTAAAGCAAGTCTGAGAACTAACACTAAAATAAGAATAAGGCGTCCTGGAGATGGTTAAATTCAACCCAAAGTTTTATTTTTTTTAAAAAATGTAGAATGAAAGGAGCATTTGAAAACCCGAAAGGGCCGTAACTCGAAATCCCTAGTTGCCCAAGGGGTGATGACGAAACGAACCAGCCGTGACCGCCGAACAATCACTGCCAATCACATTTCCTGGGATATTCGGTCCTGGCGGGTGGGAAACGCCTAACTTTTCAACAAAATCACTTCGCCGGTCTAATGCACCTGGAAACCCGTCCATTTGACAGACCACGTGTTAACGCCTCACTTCAACCCGGGGAGGTGGGTGGAGCCTAGAGTGTCACCCCACCTCAAAGACAAGGGAACCGAGACTGATGGCTTTCGCTGTCAAGTCAATGCTGTCAAGTCCCCCGAGCTGCCCGGCGGGGCGCAGGCTTTCCCGGCTCCCGCATGAACTTCGGGGCGCCTAGGTCCCCCGCCTCGAGTTCCGACACCAGGGTTGCCCTCACCCGACAAGCCGATCTCCCGCCGGTTACAGGCAGGCTCCACCCAAGACGACAAATCACAGTCAAACCCATCCCGTCTCTCCCACCCGCGGGCCTGGGGGTGGGGTACTGGTGAGAAGACGGGTCCCAGCGGAAACTCCCGGCCGCGCCTTCCCGAGCCACGCGATCCGATCGGGACACAGCCGCCTCTACCCCGGGAGAGAGGGCAGCATTGTTGCCACAGTAACGCCCGGAGGAGGACCCTGGGGGAAGCGCCGTGGAGGGGCCTCCAGTGGGCCGGGGGCGCGGGCCGGGGGGAAGGGGAGCGCGAAGGGAGCTCCACCACTTCTCAATCAATGAACCTCCCACCACGAACCCCCGCCGGAGCCGCGATCCCGCCCCCGGACCCACTCACAATTCCTTAATCAGCACCATCTTCCTGGAACCACCAGACAGCTGCTGCCGCTACC
>NW_005361573.1:2712014-2735425 GCF_000412655.1 Myotis brandtii
CGCTTGTCTCCTCCCTCAGGCTCCTCCTTCCCAGTCGAGTTCCCTCGGGGCGGCTGCTTTCCGGTGAGTGTACCAGTTGTTGGTTCCCTGGAAGCCGTTTTCTGGTGACGAGTACGAAACTCCCTCACCTTTTGTGAGAGGGGAGTCCGCCTTTGTGACAAGACATTTCACTTTCGAAGTAAACGTGAAGGACTTCTGACGGGTTCGGGAGGCCGCCGCTGCCGCGTTCGGCTCCCCTCAGAGGCCCCGCCAGGTTCCGCGGGACGAGGTTCACCTGGCTCAGGGCTCGCGGGCGTGTTTCGGGAGCCTCGTGAGTGCCGCCGCCTGACCCCTACTCACCGAGCTGGGGCCCACAGCTGGGGCTCCCCGCCGCCCGGATTCACCCCTGCCCTCCAACCCTGAAGCCCGCAGCTGCTGTGACTCCACAGGAGGTGCTTTCGACCAAGTCCCCCCGTGGGGGAGAGAGATGCTCGGCCTTAGGACCCGTCAGGGAAAGGGACCTGTTGTGGGAAGACGTTAGTGCAGTCACAGTGACTGCCCCCCACTGTACCCCTCTAACCCCCCGCCACACACACACCCAGGCTCCAGCCTGCAACGCCCAAAGGCGGACCTTAGGGTGAGGTGTACCCCGGGGGTCACTCTCTTACTCTAGCAGTGGTTCGCAACCTTCTGGCCCTTTAAATACAGTTCCTCATGTTGTGACCCAACCATAAAATTATTTTCGTTGCTCCTTCATAACTGTCATGTTGCTACTGTTATGAATCGTCATGTAAATATCTGATATGCAGGATGGACTTAGGCGACCCCTGTGAAAGGGTCGTTCGACCGCCAAAGGGGTCGCGACCCACAGGTTGAGAACCGCTGGTGGAGGAATGGAAAAAAAAAAAAACACGCAAAAAACTAGAGGAATGGGGGAAGGCAGCGCAATCAAGGGAAGGACGCTCAGGAGGCCGCTTTGGAGCTTAATGTGATACTAACTAGCCCAGCCTGTGGAGACAGGGAGAGGCGCTCCTTTCAGAGAAAAGGAAACCCAGAGGCTGAAATAAATGAGCCCCGAGTATTTGAGGAGCAGATGGAGGTCAGGTGTGGCTGGGACATCCGAAGTGAGAGGGGGAGATAAGCCGGGACCAAGCGGATCGCCAGGCCAGAGTCAAACACTTTGAATTGTCTTCCAAGAACCAGGGGAAGCTGTTGAAAGATGCTTAAAAGAATAAAAATGTCATTAAGACACTGCTTCATAAGCCTATAGGTTATATCTGATAACCGGGGCACACCTGTGGAATTAGGGCTGCCTCAAAAAAAAAAAAAAAAAAAAGTTAATAGTAGTGAAATATTTACCAAAAAGCTGGAAACTTCTCCCCAGGCAGCCCCTGGATTCACCGAGTTTCTGGGATGTGTGGAGCACTGTGCCAGTGACTGGCAAGGTTTCAAGGAAACACGCCTGTGCTTTCAGGGAGCTTAGAAACCGGGAGTAGCTTCGACTGATGGGGCACCTGTTACATGCCAGGTGCTGTGCTAGGTAATGAAGGTATCCTTTCACCCTTAGGACATCATTATGAGAGAGGTATTTTAGCGTGCAATAGAAAGGGGGCCTGGGGGCAAGGCGGTTCACAAAGCCAAATTAAGTGACTTGTGCAAAAATCACTCAGCTAAGCTTGTTTATAGAACCGGGTTTCAACTCCAGGTTTTTAAAACTCCGGTGTCTTGGTCTTTCCACTACCCTGACTTTTTTCTAGATAAAAATAAAAAGTCGAGGCATGCAGACAATCTTTATATCATACAGATTTGTACACCGGTAGGGTCCCTCAGTGTGGCCTGCAGGGATGGGGCGAAACCGGCCCTGTGCAGGGCGTCAGGCCTTTCTCACCCAGTCGTGCCCCCCTTCCCCCCCCCAGACCCCAGCAGCAAGCTAACCTACCAGTCGGAGTATCTGCCCCGTGGTGGTCATTGCACGTAATAGCAACTGGTAGATCGGTCCAGTGAACCGTCAGACACTTAGCATATTAGGCTTTTATTATATAGGAGGATAATTGATCTCAGTTATGGAAAGAAGAGTGTTATGGTCAAAATTCAGAAGATACTTAGAGATAAGGATAAATTAACTGCAGATTTGAATACTATACCCCTGCATATATTAGAGTTAGGAGATGTTATTTAAGGTCCAAGGAGGTAATATTAATTACCAAACTTACAAGTAGTCATTTTATGTTATAGTTCCTCCCTAAATGTTATGCAGGCTGAAAATATAACTTGCTTTAAAAACATGGATAAGTTTGTGGTTGGCATGCTTTATCAAAGATTAAGAAAAATTAGGACCCTGCAGAACATTTCTGTAACTTTCTAAGTCTTCCCACGAGTGTTCACTAATTCCATTGTCTGCACAGCACAGTTTCTGCTCATAGTACTCGAATGAAGAGATGGTGTGCTGGGTATAGCATAACAGTATGGACATTGTCTCCCTTTCCCATCTAAGGATTCATATTAAAACAGTTGAGTCTTGCCAGGTACTCAGTTGGAGTGTCCTTCCGTACACCAGAAGGTTGCGGGTTTGATCCCCAATTGAGGCTCGCATGGAGGGGCAAATGATCAATGTTTTTTTTTTCTTTCAATGTTTTTCTCTCACATCGATGTTTCTCTGAGGATTAAAAAAAATACACTCAATTGAAAACTACAAGGATGAATTAAGAAAGTAACCAGTTTATACTTGTTGTGAGGAATAAAAGATATGAAGTATATAAAGCACCCATCATACACATTATCGGGGAGGTGTTCAGTGAATGGCAATCATGTAAAAGCATACAGCTTTCAGAGAGCAGAACAGTAAGATATAATTAAGTTTTGTCCATCCCTCTGCCTTCATTCCTGGAGGTAACTACTACCATTAATCATTTTTCATCTTCATACATGAATAAGAATGCATATATGTGTACATGCATTCATATCTGTATCCATATATGACTATAATAACCCTTTCACCTGTCGTGCATACATATAAATTGTAGTTCCTCTGTATTGTCACCAACATTTGGTATTGTCAGAATAATTTGATATTTGTATATGTTGCAAAATGATCACCACAATAAGTCTAGTTAATATTCATCACCATAGTTCCAATTTGTGTCTAATGAGAACTTCTAAGATCTAATCTCTTAGGAACTTTGAAATATGCAATACTGTATTAGTAACTCTAGTCACCATACTGTACGTTGCATTCCTATGACATATTTACTTTATAATTGGACGTTTGTACCTCTTGATCCTTCTACCAATTTCCCCCCTCCCAAAACCACCCCCAACTCCAGCAACCACCAGTCTGTTCTCTGTGTATATGAGCTTGGGGTTTGTGGGTTGGTTGGTTTTAGATTCCACATATGAGATTATTTGGTATTTGTCTTTCTTTGTCTGACTTATTTTACTTAGCATATCGCCCTCCAGGTTCATTCATGTTGTTGCAAATGGCAAGATTTCCTTTTTTATGACTGAATAATATGGCATTGTGTACATATACCATATTTTCTTTATCCGTTCATCCATCAGTGGACACTTCCATGTCTTGGCTATTGTAAATAAAGTTGCAGTGAACAGGGCAAAGGGGAGGGGGGGGTGCATATATCTTTTTTAGTGTTTTTGTTTTCTTTAGATAAATACCCAGAAGTGGAATTGCTGGATCATATGATAGGTTTCTGTGTTTAATTTTTTAAGGAACCTCCATACTGTCTTCCACAGTGGCTATTTCAATTTACAATCCCACCAACAGACAAGGGTTCCCTTTTCTTCACATCCTTGCCAACACTTGCTATTTCTTGTCTTTTTTGGTGATAGCAAGTCTAACAAGTGTGAGGTGATAGCTCATTGTGGTTTGGATTTGCATTTCCCTAATGATTAGGGATGCTGAGCACCTTTCCATGTACCTGTTGGTCATCTGTATGCATCTTTGGGAATATGTCTGTTCAGATCCTCTGCCCATTTTTTAATCAGGTTGTTTCTCTTTTTTTCTACTGAGTTGTATGAGTTCTTTATATATTTTGGGAATCAACCCTCTACCAGATATGACTTGCAAATATTCTCTCCATTCAGTAGGTTGTTTTATGATAGTTTTCTGTGCAGAAGCCTTTTAGTTTGATATAGTCCTACTTGTTTGTTCTTGCTTTTGGTGTCAAACAAACAAAAAATCATTGCCAAGATCAGTGTAAGAGCTTAACATCTATATTTTTCTATATTATTTATCCACCTGTATTTTCTATATTTATTATTTATCCATTTTATAATTGGGTTATTTTTAAAAATATATATTTTATTGATTTTTTACAGAGAGGAAGTGAGAGGGATAGAGAGTTAGAAACATTGATCAGCTGCCTCCTGCACACCTCCTACTGGGGATGTGCCTGCAACCAAGGTACATGCCCTTGACCGGAATTGAACCTGGGACCTTTCAGTCCCTAGGCCGATGCTCTATCCACTGAACCAAACCGGTTAGGGCTATAATTGGGTTATTTTTGTCTTGATTGATTTGTAAGATTTTAAAGTATATTCTGGATATGAGTTTATTGATACACATATACTTTTTGTATTGTTTACTTAATGGTATTGTTGTTAATCCTCACCCAAGGATATTTTTTCCCATTGATTTTTCTAGATAGAGTAGAAATAAAAGGAGGGGAAGGTATGAGGGAGGGAGAAGGGAGGGAAGATAGATGATGATAGATAGATAGATGATAGATAAGATAGATAGATAGATAGATAGATAGATAGATAGATACTGGGAGAGATTGAGATTGGTTGCCCCCCCAACACGCCCCAACTTGGGGCCTGGGAGGAACCTGCAACCCAAGCACAGTATGGGCCCTTGACCAGAAATCGAACCCGTGGTGCTTGGGCCATCGCCCTAACCACTGTGCAACAATGGTGCTTTTTAAAGAACAAAACATTTTGATGAAATTCAGTATGTCAGTTTTTTTAAACCTTATGCTTTTTATGTCCTAGCTATGAAATCTTTTTTTTTTTTTTACTCCAAAATTGCAAAGATTTTTCTCCTACATTTTCTTCTTAGAACAGTGGTTCTCAACCTTGGCTGCACATTAGAATCACCTGGGAATCTTTTTAAACTCCTGATCCCAGGTGATTCTAATGTGCAGCCAAGGTTGAGAACCACTGTCTTAGAAGCTTTTTACTTTTTGCTGTTTTAATTAGATTTTCAGTTCCTTTAGAAAGAGCTTGACAATTTCTACAAAATCAAGCCTGCTGGGCTTTTGGATGGGGTTGGACTGAATTAATCAATTTGGGGAGAATTGACAGTTTAATGATGAGGTTTCAAATCCATGAAAATTCAATTCTTTTTCTTTACTATCTCTTGACAGTGTTTTATATTTTTCAGTGTAGTGGTCTGAAACATAAAATGCTTAGAATATGTTTTTGTTAAATGTATTTCTAAGCATTTTATGTTTTTGGATGCTCTCATTATTTTTAAAATTTCAATTTCCAATTGTTAGTACACTAAAACCTCCATATAATGGATTAATTCAGGCCAGGGTGTGTCTGTTAAAGCCGAAGGTCCATTATATAATAAAGTAGATTTTCCAAGTGTGTATGTTAAAACATTGACAAATTAGTTTACCTGTTTTTACTTAATGTAGACATGTTTGTGTAATTAACTATGTATGAAAAGTTTAATTTCACAGGAAAAATTTTCTAGATTATTACTCTAATTTTTAAATTTATGCTGAATAGGTTCAGTAAATAAGTGCATTTCCCAGTGGCTGTGAATAAGCAAATGCCTACAGCTGGGGTGTGGCTTAGTGCACCTGGGAACATCGGCTGGCACGTGTTAAAACTGCTGCAGAAAGCCATGCCATGCATTGAGAGCTATGTGCTGTGATCACATGGTAATCATTCCCCGAACGTTGTTTATAAGCATTGACTCTTGGATTTAAATATGTAGACTATAGTTATAGATATGTAATATTTATTTATGTTGGTGAAATTACAACTGGTTTTTCCAACATAGGGCCTATTCGATAAAATTGTTTAAAAATAACAGTGAATTAATAACAAAAAAACCCTGTTAACTTAGTTATAAGCAAATCTAGGTTAAAAGCATTTTTAAATTAACAAGGTGTTAATTTTCACATATGACATATGGACTGGAAATTTTGTCCATTAAATCTGAAATCCATTAAATCGAGGTCTGAGGTCCACAAAATCAAGGGTTTACTGTATATGGATACACATTATGATTGCTGCATACACATTATAATTCCTGGTGAATTGAAGATGTTATAATTATGTTTCTCTTTATCTCTAGTTATTTTTTATCTTGAAGTCTACATTATTTGATTTTAATATAACCAATTCATTAATCTTATTCATACTTATGTATTTTTTAATGGCACATCTTTCCATCCATTTACATTCTGCCTATTTTATGTCTGTGTATTTCTCATAGACAGCATGAGTAATGCTTTTTTATCCATTGGACAACCTTTGCATTTTGGAATGTTTAATCCACTAACAGTTAATATAATTACTGATATGGTGGTTATTTATCTCCTTTGGTTTTTGTTCTTCTGTTTCTGCTTATTAACTATTTCTCTTCATATTTTTTTATTTTTAATTTTTTTTTGTGTTAATCCTCACCCAAGGATATTTTTTTTCATTGATTTTTAGAAAGAATGCAAGGGATGGAAGCAGGAAGAAGGACAGAGAGGAAGACAGAGAGACAGTGATCGATGTGAGAGCGACACATCAATTGATGGCCTCCCACATGCACCCCAGTAGGGGCTGGGGATCAAACCCACAACCCAGGTATGTGCCCTTGATTGGGAATTGAACTGGTGACCCTTCAGTTTTCAGGCTGAAGCTCTAATCACTGAGCAACACCAGGGCTCTCTTCATATTTTTTAAAGTTGTTACGTGAGGAAGTAAAATGTATAAACTTAATTTTTCATAATCTACTTAGATTTAAAATTTATGTACCACAGCACATAAAATATAAGAAACTTTCAGCTATATGGGTTCATTTACTTTAGTCCTCTATTCATTATGATATAGTTGCTATACATCATGGGGGGGAAACGTCCAGCCAGCGAAATCATTTGGTCTGACCCTGCCAACACATTAGGGGTGAGTTAATTAAATGTTTGACCAAATATAACAGGCTAATTTTTAAGTTGATCATTTTGTGTGGCCCTCCAATGAAGTTATAACTATCCAAATGGCCCTTGGCAGAAAAAAAGTTCCCCACCCCTGCTATACATAATACATGTAGAAACATGATTAACTCCATTATACAACGTTATAATTTTTGCTTTATACAGTCATGTATTTTAATGAAATGAATGGAAAATCAGTCTTTTATGTTTACCCCATATTTATCATTTATGATCCTGTTTATTTCTTTGTGAGTATCTGTTTTCTTTTGGTATCCTTTGTCTCCTGCCTACTGATCTTTTAACATTTCTTGTACACCTGCTAAAAATGAATTTCTTTTAGTTTTTTGTTTAATGTAAAATTTTATTTCACTTTAACTCTTAAGGGATATTTTTTACTAGATAAGGTATTTTGGATTTTTTTCTTTTATTCTTTTAGAAATTTAATATATTGTTCCATTGTTTCTTCTGGCCTTTGTTGTTTCTAATGAGAAGTCAGCAGACATTTTGAATCATTCATTATTCCCTTGTATGTAATGTGGGTTTTTTGTTGGTTTGGTTTGGTTTGGTTTTGCCTCTGGCTGCCTTCAAGATTTTTTTTCTTTAATTTTGGTTTTTATCATTTTGATTATGGCTGTGCCTAGGCATATTTTCCTTCGTGTTTATCTTTCTTGGGGTTTGCTGAGGTTTATGACTTTAACGATATTGAGTCAGTTTGGGGCCATCCTTCGTTTTTTCAGGTATTTTTTCTTTTGCATTTTCTCTCCTGCTAGGAATCAGTTACATATATGTTATATACCTCATGTTGTCCCCCAAGTGCCTGAGGCTCTGTTCACTTTTTAAAATATATTTTTCTAAGTATTGTCAAATTTTTATTGGTGTTGCTTCAAATTTCATATATCCTTTTATTCTCTTCAAATTGCAGTTAACCCATCCAGTGACGCTTTTATTTCAGACATTGTAATTTTCAAATTTAAAATGTTCATTTATCTCTTTTATATTGTTTCAGTTTCTCTACTGAGTTTATCTTTTTATTCCTTGCAAGTATATTCTCCTTAATGTCCTCGAACATAGTAGTACTAGCTGCTTAAATTCCTTGTATGTAAACTCTAACATCTGGAGTCCTCTCAGGGTCAGCTTCCATTGAATGTCTCAGTATGGTCCACATCTTCTTGAATTACCTTTGGATTGTATCTTAGTCACTATGAGTGATGTATTGTAAAGACTTTGGATTCTGTTGTGTTTTTCCTAAGTATATTGCTTTTTTTTTTTTTTTAAATCAGGCCATTAGATTGGCTGAACTGGAATTGTAAACTTTATGTCCTCCACAGTGGATAGCAGCTGAAATTTTTGTTTGGTCCTTTTAGCCTTATCTGGACTACTTAGAATCTGCTCTTTACATATGTACTGCATGGGTTAACCAAAGATTGGGGCAGTGTTTATAAACAATTTGGGGATGCTCCTTGTTCTCTTCTTTGTAGTATTTTCCTCCTCACCAGCTGCTACATTTGTTCTGAAATTCTGAAATCTTTTCCTCTGAGATGAGAAAGTAAAACTATAGATTTTCTGAGTTTTAGCCTCTTGGCCTGCCCAAAGTAGAAAACCAAGAACTCATCCCAGTGCTCAATCCTCCAGTGCAGTATCTTGCTGGTTTTGATGCTTTCCAGTGCTTTTGGAGGGGAGGGGGGTGTGTTGCTTTGGTTTTTTGGTGTGTGTTTTTTGTTTTTGTTTTGTGTGTGTGTGTTTTTAAAAGTATTTTGTCCAGATATTATAGGTGTTGTATGTGGAATTATTGTTCTAATATAAATTACTTGGCCATTATTAGAAGCAACATCTCTGGGCTCTTTTTAATGCATGAGTTTTATGGACACTCATCTGAGGAGAGCAGTCTTACATAGGTCCTCATGAATCCCTATTTTAAGACATGAATTGGGTGACAGGCTTAAGTACCATTAGCCATGACTTTACCCCAGGCTTTAGCCATTAGATTTGGAAGTAGGAACCCTTACTTAGTTAGGTCAGGTGGAGGTATTCCTCCAAACTGTATGTAATGAGTACACTGCAAAGTTTATAAGACCAGTAGTTTCAATAAATCTTGTTTCATATTCATATAGAGCACATTAAGGGAAAGGTCCATTTCATGTTAAATTACTATGATAAACAGCTTCAATTTTTGTAAATGATTCAAAAATAATATATAATTTAGAGAAGTGATGAATTTGGGTGTGCCCAAGGAAAAGAAAATTGCCTACATTATTAGGAAGTTCAAGAGACATAACCATCTGTGACTTGATGGAGGGGGGTGTAACATAAAGATGTATGATGCCATTTGTAAAACTAATTTCTCTTTCCATTTAATCTGTTCTTGCCTAAGTAAATACAGCTAGTAATTAAGATACCATTTTGGTGTGGCTTATAAATGCTGTTGCCTTCATTAAATTTCACACTTGTGAAAAGGAGCTATTAAGAGACAGCCTAAGGTAACACTTTTGAATAGCTAACTTTGTTAAAAATATGTTTCTAAATTTCTTGCAATAAAATGTAATTGCATTTTGTTTTCACTTGCTAGAATCTTCTCACATATTAAGTATTAGAGATAAATAAGACTTGATGCTAGAGGGAGCATTCTGTTAAATTTGGAGTAGTATAGTGACTTTTGAGTTCCCCTTTCCTTGCCATTCATGATAAATATCATTTTCTGGTTTCTCTAATTTTTCTTACAATTCACTGCTTCTAACATTAAGCAGTGGCAGGAGAGAGATTCTAAAATATATGCTATTTTAAAACTGCCAAATTTTGAAATATTTGCCATAAAATTAATATGGTTAAGAATCTATCAATCATTGAGCCTGATTGCAAAACTAGTACCTTGTTCTAATATTGCAACACTGGAGCATCTTGATGGCACGCCTATAAAATAAAAACAAAACAAAATAGGGTAAGGGAAGAAGAGAAGAAAGGGGAAAAAACTATATAATCTTTTATTGTTGATAACACAAAATCATAGCCAATAAAAACATGTCCTACCTTATAAAAATTGGTACATAGTAAAATTGTTGCTGTTGTATATATGAACAGTGAACTTCTTATATGACATGTCTTTATTTCATGTGTTATGATTTTTTTCCATTGGAATTTTAACTCTTCATTTCTGTGACTAGTCTGTAGTGAGTCTAGTATAAGATGAAAATGTTTTTAGATTAAATGTTAGTATTACCTTTAAGCATCCGGTATTGACTTATCTAAAGATAGATCTTTATTCAGATATTTTTATTAGTATCGCTTTCATACAGGAGAAACAACTGAGCTCTTCTTTCTCTCTATTAAGTCCATTGCATGTTTTAAAAAGTGATACTATTAACATGCTCACTTCTAAAGTTTGCTCTTCAAACAGATATTGATGTAAGCATTCTCTTCTATTTGATTACCTTTAACCTCAAAAGACCATCATTGAAGAAAATATATCTAGTTCTGTCTTTTAGGTTTATTTGGTCCTTTGCTTCTTCCTAGTATTATTAATAGAATGTACAGTTAGCACTGGATGAATATTGTGATGTGAATACTTTTATACAGAACAAGACTAAAACTCTAAACTTGCTTTGAATGCAAATGTAAAATTCTTTTGAATCCAATCATTTTAAATCTAGTTTTGAAATCAAATTACTGTGTTAAGTTGTACAGTTGAAAGTGTGTTTTCTTCAAACTAATACACAAATCTGTACTGTTCATGTATATACAAACAGTGACTACCTTGAAAATGTACTGGAAGAGACATTCTCGTTTTCAATAGCAATAGAAAAATACCTAGGAATGAAGTTAATGCAAATGTTTTAAAGTTGTAGGAAGACAACTTTATGACTTTCCTAAAATACACAAATATAGACCAGAACAACACCCTTGATGATAAATATTACTCTACAAACTAGGAATAGAAGGGAACTTCCTCAGTGTGATAAAGGGCATCTAAGAAAAATTCACAGCTAGCATCATCCTTAATGTGAGAGACTGATTTCTCTCTAAGATAATGAGCAAGATAAGAATGCTCCTTCCCCTCTTCTATTCAACATTGTACTGGAGGTTCTTGTTAGTACAGTTAGGAAAGAAAAAGAATTAAAAGGCATCTAGATTGGAAAGGAAAAAGTAAAACTATCTCTATTTCCAAATGTCATGGTCTTGACTATGAAAAATCCTAAAGAATACACACCAAAAAAAGAACTAATAAGTTCAGCAGGATTGCAGGATATAAGATTAGTATACAAAAACCAATTTATTTCTATTCCTTGCAATGAACAAACCAAAATGACATTAAGAACATAATTCCATTTATAGTAACATCAAAAAGAATAAAATACTTAGAATAAAGTCCAAAATCAGGGTGTCAGCTAGGCCATGCTCCCTCTGAAACCTCTGGGGGGAATTCTTCCTTGCCTCTTCCTTATAGTTTCCTGGCAATCTTTGGTGTTCCTTGATTCATAGGTACCTTACCCTACTCCTCCATCCTCACATGGCATTTCCCTGTATCTCTTCATGTCATCTTCCTTCTGTGACACCAGTCATGTTGGATTAGATCCCACCTTGATAACCTCATCTTAACCTTACTTCTGCAAAGATGCTGTTTCCAAAAAGGTCACATTCAGAGGTACTTGGGGTTAACACTTCAATGTTTTTGGTTTTCCTCTTTAAGGAGTCTGGATATTCGTGATTCAAAACTTGGAATGTTTAGAAATATCCTCTTCAAAATGAGAAATTTTTCTGTTAAGTGCTTATAAAAGGTGCCAATTCTATGGGCCATTTTACTGTGTTCAAAAACGAAACCTAGAAATAATTCCAAATTTAGATTCTCATTTCTTACCTTTAGGGAATATGGACAGAAATGCAAATGTTTATCATTTAGTTATGATAAATCCAACCTTTGTGCTTGGTTGTGCTAGAGGAGTATTACAGAAAAACAATCGTTTTCATTGTCATTTTTCAGGCATAATTACAGTAAGAGAGTTGGACAAAATTAGTTGATGAAGATAGGATTAAGGTAATATTGTTTTGATTTGGTTATATTTTATTTTTCAATGTATACATTTATAAACATAATTTGATTCACAAAAAGTAGATTGTTAGTTCATAGGGCAATATTATGTCTTTTTCATGATCAGTTGAGTAAAAATTCTCAATTTAAGTAAGATTTATTTTCTGTGAACTGTGGAGACCGTCAATGAATTCAGAGTGCTTCTCAACATTTTCATTTTTTTTTAAGTATATATTTCTTTATTGATTTCAGCGAGGAAGGGAGAGGGGGAGAGAGATAGAAACATCAATGATGATGAGAATCATTGATTGGCTGCCTCCTGTATGCCCCCTACTGGGGATCTAGCCCTCAACCTGGGCATGTGCCTTTGGCAGGAATCGAATCTGGGACCCTTCAGTCTGAAGGTCACCACTCTACCCATTGAGCCAAACCGGCTAGGGCCAGAGTGCTTCTCAAATTAAGAAATTTAGAGCATCCTGGATATTTCTTTAAGTCATGCTGAATGTTCTTATTGGCAAATTATTCTATAATATAATGCACTGAAAGAGGGATTCTAAGCTTATCTGGGAAATAAAAGTAGGGAAATGTTTGTTTATCTGTTAATCATATTCTAATCCTAATGAATTAAAAATTTTACTTTCATGATATAATTTTAATGTTCAGCCAGATTTTCAAAAAATGGAAAGTAGAGATACTATTCATTGTCATTTTGGCCTTTAAAAAACTTTTTAATACAAGATTAGCAAGATATTAGAGCTGTGGTAATTAGATTTCTTTTAGGATAATAAACCATTAAAGTTTATGAGTCACATTAACAGAAAGACCTCTCAGTTCCACCATTTCCCTTTATCAGTTCATTCTACAATGAACATAAAATCCTCTTCCTGGAGTTCAGAGCACAGCAAGGGAGAGAGGGAAAAGCCAGAACAGAAAATAATAAGTGGGAAATATTTGGTCTCTCTCTCTCTCTCTCTCTCTCTCTCTCTCTCTCTCATATATACACTTATTAAAGCTGGGGACAATGAAACAAGGAAGGGCTTAGGATAGAAGAAGCAACAGGAGAGAGCCTAGGCGGGGCTGCTTTGGCTCACTGAGAAGTCACAGAAAAGGGGGCTTTGGAGATGGGTTCAGGGCGGTTAAGCCTGGGATGGGCTGCTGCTGCCCATTACTGCCCTGGTTGCCAGTCTCTGTGGGGTCCCTTAGAGTTTAGGAGATGCAAGGCTGAACCGGAAGAAGAGAGGGAAGGGAAAGGCACAGGCATGATTCTGGGAGGAGTGCGCCCAGTAACCTTTTGATCCTGAAGCTTATGGCAAATGTCTAGTGCTGAGTGCACTGCTGGGAACAGCAGAACTTCCCTGGGGTGAGACTTCTCTCAGTGGCTTAGTAACTAGTTTGTGGTCTGAAGGACTCAGGTACTCCCCACATTTCTTTTCTGGAAGTCATCCCAGAGCCTTCGTAGTTGTTAAAAAGAAAAGAAAAGTAATAGAGCAAAGAGGAAGAGACTCTGGCCTTTTGTGTGGGAAGATTCACCTGATCATTCCTTGGTGTCAGGGGTGGTTGGTGGAAGCCTCTGGAAAGAGCAGGGTGTGGGCCACAGGCCAAGACTCTGGGTACAGAGAGTGGATGCCACCTGCCACTGGTATTGACTGGAAGAGTGTCTCAGTGACAAGAGCGCCATACTGCTCTATTCCAGCCCTACTTAGAGGAGCCCCTGGGAGAAGACTAAGGCAGAAGCTGTGTGAATGATCACAGACCACAATGTGATAAAACCCTCCAGTGTGTGTACCTCACTTATTTTCTGTCCTTGCCTTCCACATTACTTGACTCTTATTTTCATTATTATGGATTTTATTCTGTACTTTTGGAAGCTGAAGAACATATATCTATTTCTGCATGCATTATCTTAACAAGAATATCCAAATTGATAGACATATCCAAATAGGTTGTTAATGATTTGTGGAAAGCATTTTGCAAATCTTAATGCATGTGGGTTTTCTTTCAAAAGAATTATTTGATTATAGATTTTCAAAGGAAAAAAAAGCCATTGTTTGCAACTTATTCTTCAAAAAGTGCCAAATGCTCTTTTGTGGCCAGGAAGATGTATCAAAAACACATCCTTCTATAGAAACTTCAACATCTTTCTGTTAATTCTAAAAGTTTGAAAAGTCCCATAAGTAATTCTGTATGTGTTGGGATCTGGCTAGGAATGGGGGTTGGGAATTGGGATGATCTCAGAAAGCAATCTGGCATCTACTCAATAAGTTGTGAAGTCATTGGCATTTTTAGAACCCTGCACAAATAAGCACTTTTACTGATTTTTAAAAAATTAACCTAAAAACTTAAAAAGCCAAAGTGAGCAGCAACAGCATTTATTTAATATCATTAAAAAAATTGCAATCCAGGGGCATAGATTCAGGCAGAAACCCAAATTATGTCCCAATTTGGCAAGGGGTTTTTATGAGAAGGGGAAGGGAAATAATTATATGAATAGAAGGAAGCAATTTCTATAGGTGCTAATAAGCTAAGTTATTTTTTAGCTATACATGGTGGTGCTGATTCTAAGGAATGTCCTTAAATTTCAGTCCTCTTAGTCAGGATGTCTGCAAACAGTTGTTTGGAATATAGTGTTAGTTTGGCCCATTCCAAAGGTTATTTTGCCTAGTTCAAACATTCCAAAGGCTCACAAGGATCAAGACCTGCAAGGTCTTTTTATCTTCATTTTGAAATGGCTTAATTTATGTTTTTTCATTAAAATCCAAGTCAGCATTCTTTAGCCCACATAGCCAACCTAAATGAATTTTTCAAACAGTTGGTTTTGCCCAAAGGCTAAGAAAGAAACACCTCCACCCTATTACCTCTGGCAGGAAACTTTAAACCCTTATCCTATACCTCATCTGATACGTGTGCATGATTCCCAATTAAAAATATGATTTTGGGGTGGTAAGTTAATTTTTTTGTTGAATATGTGTAGCTCTTTGCAACTATGTGGCAAATAGCCTATATATTGTTACTCATCAATGCTGGTTGATAGCCATCCTACTCAGTCTTTCAAGATTTATTAAACCTTTATCAGTTATTCAAATCTGGATGAATTATCAGTTTGGTCAGATTCCAGATGAAATTGATAGGTTTTTCTACACTGTCAAAGTTAGCCAAATGTTTTGGAAATTATTTGTCAATGCAGTGAAAGTTTATCTGATACTAGAGGCCCAGTGCACGGAGTTCGTGCATAGGTAGGGTCTTTAGGCCTGGCCGGCGATCAGGGCCAATCTGCAGGGCGACTGGTGGGGCGATCGGGGGGCTCCCGCTGGCACCCCCTTGGCTGGCCTGGGGCCTGTGGACTGGGGGCAGCTCCTGCGTTGAGCGTCTGTCCCCTGGTGGTCAGTGTGCCTCATAGTGACCGGTCGTTCCGCCGTTTGGTCAATTTGCATATTAGGCTTTTATTATATAGGATTGCCTGCATAGAGTTTCCTTATGAATACATTTTTTCAGAAAACATGTTTTAGCAATGTTTTTATTTTAACGAATTTGGATGGAATTTTTTCAACTTAGATTATTAACATTTTTTAGTAAAAAAGTTTCAGACATAAAGGAAAGGAAATAACATAATGAAAATCCATGCCTACCATCTATCCTAGGAAATAAAACATTACAAAGACAGTTGAAACTGCTGGTATATTCTTCCTACATTGTATTCTCTCCTCTTACCTGCCCTGTAAATTTGCTGTTATAATTCCCATGCATATCTGTAATAGATTATTTTTACTCATCATTGTTGATGACGTATATCCATGTTGCTATGTGTAGCTCTAGTTCATTCTTTTTTCATTGCTATACATTTCATTCTCTTCTTGGTGGGTATTTAAGTTGATTTTAACATTTTGCTGTAATAATACCATATGGACATTCCAGTAGGTCTCTTCTTGTACACATGTATGTGTTTTTCTAGAATATATATTTATGAGTTAAATTGCTGAGTCACAAGGTATAAACATCTTTCATAGTTGTTCTCAAATTACTTGCCAAAATGTTTATACAGTTCACAGGCCAGTGGTGTTGTAGAATGTCTTTCAGTTTGAGTTTGATGTTTCCTCGTGATTAGATTCAGGTGGTACATCTTTGGCAGGAATATCACAAAAGTAAATGCTGTGATCTTCCCTGTGTAACCAGTAAGGGCCTTCATTATAAAATGGCTCACAATTCCAATGTGTCCCATTTCTAATGATGTTTATTTTGGTCCTTTTGTTAAAATGATGTTTGCCAGGCTTCTCTAGGTTTTTCTCTTTGTAATTGGTAAATATTTTGTGGAGGGGTACTTTGAAACAATGTAAATACTCCATTCTCCACATCCACTTCCTGCCATCTTGGAATAACAGGGTCCAGACTTCCCCTAAGGTCTTAAACAATAATGAAAATCTGACAGACTATGGGAAACAGTAGTTTTGAGACATTGGATGCTAAGCAGTGCTAGATATTGATCTCTCAAATGAGGTGAGCCCCATGATTGCCCCAACTTACTGCAAGGCCTCACCACAGTGAAGGGGAACTCATACAACCTCAGTGGTCTCTGTGAGTTGAGGTTGAGGATTTGGGGAGGTCAACGTGACTAGAACTCACAGGACAGAGTACTAGAGAGGAGAGAGCTACGTAGAACTCTGGAGACCTACCAAGGGTTCTCCAGTCGAGCACATTGGTGAGGAAACTCCCCGGGACTGGGGATAGAAGCACCATAATGAACAGGCAGAACCATGTGTGGAGCTCACATGTATGAGAAGAGGTCATGTTCCCACCAGCCAGAGTGGAGAAACTTCATGGTAATACAGGCACTGGATAGAGTCTCAGAATGTAGTCATCTCAGTGGTAGAGCTGAATTAGCCTTAGACTGTAGGCTGCTCAGATCCAAACCTAACAAAGCTTAAAAGCAAACCCCGAAAAGATCCAATGTTTCCAAGTAACCTGTCCCAGAACAAAGCACAAAAGTATTTAAAGGAATACCCTTCCCTTAAAAGCCCCGCACCCTACAATGTAGAAGTTACAGTGTCCAGCAGTAGCTACCAGGATGCAAAGTAGGAAAATAATAACCTTTACTGAGGAGAAAATTCTTCCAAAACTGAAAAGAAAGGCACAGATGATAGGATTGAAGAAATGAGGACACTAAGACAGCAAGTATAAGTATACTTAATATTTTCTGGAAGATAAGGAGAGCATGAACATGATAAAGAGTAACATGGAGCCTTGGCCAGCTTGGCTCAGTGGATAGAGCACCCGCCTGTGGACTGAAGGGTCCTGGGTTCAATTCCGGTCAAGGGCACATGCCCGGGTTACGGGCTCGATCCCCAGTAGGGAGTGTGCAGGAGGCAGTCAATCAATTAATTATTCTCTCTCATCATTGATGTTTCTATCTCTCTCTCCCTCTCCCTTCCTTTCTGAAATCAATAAAAATACATATTTTTTTTAAAAGTAACATGGAAAACCTTTAAAAATTTTTCCACAGATGGAAACTGTCTTGTTCCTCATCAAACTTTCAGTCTATTCATTTTTTAAATATCAGTATGGATTTATGATTTTCTTATTTATTCAGTGCAGTATAATTTGTTTCTAGCATTATTTATTTTGATATTGAAATTGTACCTGATCTGGCCAGTGGGAGCCCCTTTAAGTTGTCATCTGTGCACTTTTGACATGTCCCAAACATTCTCTGTGCACTTTTTAACATTCTACTGCACAAAATGGTCCACCCCTGGCGCCAGCTATTTTCCAAGGAGCCCTGGTTTCTTTTAGTGGAGACTGGTAATTAGAAGTCAAAAGCTGAGTGTTAGGTGTTGCTGCTGCCAGGCCCTCCGAGTCAGAGGTAGGGAATAAATCTGTGTGTCTATCAGTCAGTTGACCCATCAATTGATAGATGTAAGCCATGAGTTTACATCAATACTTCCAATTCCAATCCAATACTATTTGGGTTCATTCTACCTTTCTATATTTGCAACTCCATTTCCAACTGAGAAACCTTACTTCCATATCCTTAATATTCATTTGTGTATTTGTTTGATCCCACTGTACGTAACTTATCTTTATTGCCATCACCACCTCTGCGCTGGATGGATATTCCCCCCACCCATTCAGGCCCAGCACCCCACATGGGGCCACTGTCACCACTCCAGGTCGTCATCCTCCTCAGCCAGCCATTGCTCTGACCTCCGGCACTTCCTTCCCCACCCCTAAGGGGGCTCTCCGCCCTGAGGGAACTGTTACCTCCCTGGGCCACTGTGTTCCTCCCCCTTGTTTGATACCTGCCTTGCTCAGAACCACCTCAGGCTTTTGTTCTGAATGTTTTGGGAGGGCCAAGAGGGGAAGAGAGTTTAAGATGCTTTTTGATATGCAGAGGTGAATTTCCTTTCTGATTTATGATTTTTTGTGTCTTATTTAAGAAATATTTTCTTTGAGGGAACCTGGCTATGATGATCAACTGAACGCCGACTCCACCCACACCTTTGGGAACCCCTGGATCTGCTGGGGCTGGACCCCAACAGTGTAGGGTAGGAATCAAGGTTTATCTTTCTCCCATATATTTGTTTGGTTGTTACAGTACTATTCATTGGATTCACGCATGTATATTAAAAAATACATTTTAATTTTTCTATATTTTAAGTGTATTCCCTCATTATTTAATGCTTTACATAAAAATACATTTTAATTTTTTTATAAAAAAAAAATTTTCTTTGAAATTATAAAAATATTCTTCTATAAAGCTTATAAAAGTTATTTTCACATTCAAGGCTTTAATTCACCTGAAATTGATTTTTGTATATGGGTAGAAGTAAGGATCCAGTTTATTTTCTTTTGAGATGGATATATATTATGAAATGGGTTATAGCAGTATTATTAACTAGTTCATATTTTGATATATGAACTATTATTGATCTGTTAACTATCTAAGAAACTGATCTGCAGTTTCACTTCTATAATATCAAGTTTCCATATATCATGAGTCTAATTCTGAGCTTTCTCTTTCATTTCTGTACTAATCATTACCACACTATCTTATTAACCATCATTTCTCATTCAGCCAGAGTCTAGTCAGGAAAACAAACCTCTTTAAGTATTTCAAGCAAGAGCAGATTTAGTCTGGAGAATTGGGTATTTACAAAAGCAGTAGCAGGCCTAGAGGGATAAAGGTTCAGGAAGTGACTGCTACTTCTCAGGTTTGCCACTAACTTTCAGGAAGTCAGGAAGGTGCAGAAACTACAGAAAATCTCTGGAAATAATCAGTTGTCACCAATACTTAGGCTGGTGATTTACAGAAAACACCCGAAGGATGCTGCAAAATCTCACATCTCATCTGCTGAAGTCCATCAGGTGTTTGCCAATCCTTGACAAAGGTGCAAAAGTGTACTTCTGCCTTCATTATATGAGTGTCTTTCATTGAGAATCTAAACAGAAATCTGCTGGCAGGATCGGGGGAAATGTAGCTCCTGACATCCAGCCCTGTGAGTTAGAGGAGGGCAGGGAAGGGGCATGAGGGCATGAATTGCCTACAGGCATCCTGGCACAGATTCTTATTAATTAGTCTCATTATCTGGTAGAACAGTACTCTCCCTCCCTGTGCATCCCCCTGCTCCCCTGCTCATATTGTCCTGGCTGTTCTGAGTCCATTGCATTGCCATGTGAACTTTAGATAATCTTGTTAAATGTTATGAAAAACTCAGGATTTTAATTGAATTTACACCTAGTTTTCAGACTGATTTTGGGTTCATTGACCCTTTATGATATTCAGGCTTGCTATCCTTTAAAATGATTCATCTTTCTTTTTAACATCTTTTAATAAAGCTTTATGAATGTCTACATGAAGATCCTGTATCTCATTCTATTTAGTAATTCAATACTCCTTAAAAAATATGTGCTAGTCCCTATTCTAGGTGGTGAGGATGTAGTTGTGAACAAGAGAAACATACCTATCTTAGTAAACCTTAAGACAGCAAACTAATTATTTTAATATATTACCATGCAGTAATAAGCACTACAAAGAAAACTAAAGCTGGAGTAAAAGGGATAGAACATGATTGCAAGGGGTGTGTCTTAAAATTGTCAAGGCAGCCTCAGATGGGTGACATTAGAGCAGAAAGCTGAAGGGGACGAGTGAGCAAGGCTTGTGGATATCAGCGAAAGCAGCGTGTGCAAAGGCTCTGGGGCAGGAGCATGTTTGATACATCCAAGAAGCCGCAAGAAGGCCTCCGGCTGGAGTGGAGTGAGCAGGGAGGAGAGAGATGGGGCCAGATCACAGAGCACTTCATGGATACTAGAAGGGCTTTGATGCGAACAGATAAGGTGAGGTGATTATTTTTATATATATTTTAATTGATTTCAGAGAGGAAGGGAGAGGGAGAGAGAGATAGAAACATCAATGATGTGAGAGAAATGAGAGAATCATTGATCGGCTGCCTCCTACGCACCCCCTACTAGGGATGAAGCCCACAATCCAAGCATGTGCCCTTGACCAGAATCGAACCTGGGACCCTTCTGTCCGCAGGCCAATACTGTATCCATTGAGCCAAACCGGCTAGGGCAGTGATGGCGAACCTTTTGAGCTTGGCGTGTCAGCATTTTGAAAAACCCTAACTTAACTCTGGTGCCGTGTCACATATAGAAATTTTTTGATATTTGCAACCATAGTAAAACAAAGACTTATATTTTTGATATTTATTTTATATATTTAAATGCCATTTAACAAATAAAAATCAACCAAAAAAATGAGTTCGCGTGTCACCTCTGACACGCGTGTCATAGGTTCGCCATCACTGGGCTAGGGCCTGATGTATGTTTTTAAATGGTTGCTACAGCTGCCATGTGGAAAACAGACGGAAGGGAAAAAGGTTGGGAGTTAGAGAGGCTAATGAGATCATTATCTTAGTCCAGGCTAGCGATGACAGGCCAGCCAGCAGGTTTCAGAGGTCAGAGTTCCAACATGTTTACCAGGGATTATATGTGGTGCATACAAGAAAGGAAGAATTTGAGTGAGGCTTCATTGGCTTTTTCCCTGAACTACTGGATGGAGTTGCCATTTTACTGAGATGTAGAAGACTTCAGAGGGAACAAGACTAGGGGAAAAAAGCGATTGGGTTTTTCTTTTTAACTTTATACATATTGACATATAACACACAAATTGTAATTGTACCACCTGATGAATTTTTACCAAGTGAGCCCATCCAGAGAAGCAAATACAAAAGTAAATATCATAACTTTAACACCATAAATTTGTTTTGCTACTTTTGGAACTTTATATAAATGGAAACATATGGTATATACTCTATTCTGTCTTATTTTATTAGACATTTTGTTTATCAAATATTTCCTTTATATAGTTACTACTTTTTATATCCTATTTAAGAAACATTTGCCTTAGGTTATAGTCTCTTGTGTTTTCTAACTATTTTCCCTAGAGTTACTGCCTTTTAGTTACCTTTTAGGTTTAGATGTACAATCTATCAAGAATTGATTCCTTTTTATATATTCTTCTAGGCTGTGCTTGCCTTTTCATTTTCTTAGTGATGACTTTGAAGAACAGACCATTTTAATTTAGAGATTCCAATTTATTTTTCTTTTATGGTTAGTGTTTTTTGTGTCTTAAGAAATCTTTGCCTGACTCAAGGTCAAAGAGATATTTTATTACATATGAAGCTTTTTAATTGTAACTTTTATGCCTAGGTTTGTGATCTATCTTGAATTAATTTTTGAGTGTTGTTTGAGGTAACTGTTAAAGTTTTTTCCCCCCCTAAATGATACATAGTTGTTTTTATACCATATATTGAAAATACTGTCCTTTACCCATTGAATTTCCTTGGCACCCTTTATTGAAAATCAATTGACCATATATGTCTGGGCTCTTTTATCTTCATACTAGAGACGTTTGTGATCTATCTTGAATTAATTTTTGAGTGTTGTTTGAGGTAACTGTTAAAGTTTTTTCCCCCCCTAAATGATACATAGTTGTTTTTATACCATATATTGAAAATACTGTCCTTTACCCATTGAATTTCCTTGGCACCCTTTATTGAAAATCAATTGACCATATATGTCTGGGCTCTTTTATCTTCATACTAGAGACCTGGTGCGCGACAGGTTGTTCCAGTGTTTGATCGCTTGGCTTTTATAGACTAGATTAGATAGATAGCTAGCTAGCTAGATAGATAGATAGATATTTCTAGATTCTACTCTTACCCACTGAACAACTTGTTTATATGCTAGAACCACAGTCTTCACGGTAGCTTTAAAGTCGTGTGGTCTACTTCTTTCCCCTACTAATATTTTGGTTGCAATCACGTTAACTCTGTAGATAAATTAGGGAGAATTAACATCTTAATAATGAATATTTCGTCCATGAACACAGTATCTCTCTCCATTTATGTCTTTAATTTTTCTCAGCAGTGTTTTTTAGTTTTCAATGTAAGTCTTATCTGACTTTTGTTTAATTTATTCTAAGTATTTTTTTAAATTCTCTATTGTTTAAAGTATTACATAAGTCTCCTTTTTCCCCCATTGACCTCTCCCTGGCCGCCCCCACCCCCCAGCACATGCCTTCACCCCCCCTTCTGTCTGTGTCCATTGGTTATGCCTCATATACATGCATATACGTCCTTTAGTTGATCTCTTACCCCCTCACCCCCCGCCTTCCCTCATAGGTTGGACAGTCTGCTTGATGCTTCTAATGACTCTGGTTCTGTTTTTGTTCATCAGTTTATGTTGTTCATTATACTCCACAAATGAGTGAGATCATGTGATATTTATCTTCCTCCGACTGGCTTATTTTGCTTAGCATAATGCTCTCCAGTTCTATCTATGCTGTTGCAAATGGTAAGAATTCCTTCTTTTTTACAGCAGTGTAGTATTCCATTGTGTAGATGTACCACAGTTTTCTAATCCACTCATCTGCTGATGGGCACTTAGGCTCGTTTCCAAATCTTAGCTACAGTATTATAAATTGTGCTGCTATGAACATAGGGGTACATATATCCTTTCAGATTGGTGTTTCTGTTTTCTTGGGATATATTCCTAGAAGTGGGATTACTGGGTCAAATGGAAGTTGCATTTTTAATTTTTTGAGTAAACGCCATACTGTTTTCCACAGTGGCTGCACAGTCTGCATTCCCACCAGCAGTGCATGAGGGTTCCTTTTTCTCAGCATCCTCACCAGCACTTGTCGTTTGTTGATTTGTTGACAATACCCATTCTGACAGGTGTGAGATGGTACC
>NW_005361573.1:2735513-2736124 GCF_000412655.1 Myotis brandtii
TGTATGTCCTCTTTCAAAAAGTGTCTATTTAGGTCCTTTTCCCATTTTTTGATTGGATTGTTTACCTTCCTTTCGTTAAGTTGTATGAGTTCCCTATAAATTTTGGAGATTAAAACCTCATTGGAGATAACATTGGCAAATGTGCTTTCTTGTTGTTTTGTTGATGGTTTCTTTTGCTGTGCAGAAGCTTTTTATTTTGATGAAGTCAAAAAATCTAGTTTATTTTCTCCTTAGTTTCCATTGCCCTAGGAGCTGTATTGGTAAAGATATTGCTACAACAGATGTCTGCTATTTTGCTGGCTATAGCTTCTTCTAAGATTTTTATGGTTTCCTGTCTTACATTTAAGTCCTTTATCCATTTTGAGTTTATTTTTGTGTATGGTGTAAGTTGGTGGTCTGGTTTCATTTTTTTTGCATGTAGCTGTCCAATTTTCTGAACACCATTTATTGAATAGACTGTCTTGACTCTGTTGTATGTTCTTGCCTCCTTTGTCAAATATTAATTGAGCATAGTGGTTTGGGTCAATTTCTGGGTTCTCTGTTCTGTATCATTGGTCTATTTGTCTGTTCTTGTGCCAGTACCAGGCAGTTTTGAGAACAGTGGCTTTGTA
>NW_005361573.1:2736218-2777860 GCF_000412655.1 Myotis brandtii
ATGAATTTTTGGAGAGTTTGTTCTAGGTCTGTGAAATATGTCGTTGGTATTTTAATGGGGATTGCATTTAATCTATAGATTGCTTTAAGTAGTATGGACATTTTAGTGATGTTGATTCTACCAGTCTATGAACATGGTATATTCTTTCATTTCTTTTTATCTTCCTCTATTTTTTTCAGCATCCTGTAATTTTCTGAGTATAGGTCCTTTACCTCCTTGGTTAAATTTATTCCTAGGTATCTTAATTTTTTTGTTGTTGCAATGTTAAATGGGATTTTTTTTTAGTTTCTCTTTCTGTGAGTTTATTATTGGTATATAGAAAAGCCATAGATTTCTGGGTGTTAATTTTTTATCCTGCTACACTGCCAAATTCATTTATTAAGTCTAGTAGTTTTTTGATGGAGTCTTTAGGGTTTTCTATGTACAATATCATGTCCCCAACCATAAAATTATTTTTGTTGCTACTTCAAAACTGTAATTTTGCTACTGTTATGAGTCGTAATGTAAATATCTGATCTGCAGGATGTATTTAGGCGACCCCTGTGAAAGGGTTGTTCGACCGCCAAAGTGGTCGCGACCCACAGGTTGAGAACCGCTGACTAGGAGGTCATGGTCTGATTCCGGTCAGGGCACATGCCCGGATTGTGGGCTTGATCACTAGTGTGGGGCGTGCAGGAGGCAGCTGATCAGTGATTCTCTCTCATCATTGATGTTTCTATCTCCCTCTCTCTCCCTCTCCTTTCCTTGCTGAAATAACTAAAAATATATTTTTAAAAAAGCCATAGAGCCCTAACCGGTTTGGCTCAGTGGATAGAGCGTTGGCCTGCGGACTCAAGGGTCCCAGGTTCGATTCCGGTCAAGGGCATGTACCTTGGTTGCGGGCACATACCCAGTAGGGAGTGTGCAGGAGGCAGCTAGTCGATGTTTCTCTCTCATCAGTGTTTCTAACTCTCTATCCCTCTCCCTTCGTCTCTGTAAAAAATCAATAAAAAAAAATATATATATATAAAAAAGCCATAGATTTCTGGGTGTTAATTTTGTATCCTGCTACATTGCCAAATTCATTTATTAATTCTAGTAGTTTTTTTATGGAGTCTTTAGGGTTTTCTATGTACAATATCATGTCATCTGAAATAATGACAATTATACTTCTTTTCCAGTTTGGATGCCTTTTATTTCTTCTTGTCTGATCGGTATGGCTAGCACTTCCAGTACTATGTCGAACAGGAGTGGTGAAAGTGGGCATCCCTGTTTTGTTCCTGTTCTTAGGGGAAATGGCTGAAGTTTTTGCCCATTGAGTATGATGTTAGCTGTAGATTTGTCATATAAGGCTTTTATTATGTTGAGGTATGATCCTTCTATTCACACTTTGCTGAGAGTTTTTATCAGGAAAGGGTGTTGGATTTTGTCAGATGCCTGTTCTGCATCAATTGATAAGATTATGTGATTTTTTTTCTCTCAATTTGTTTATATGATGTAACACGTTTATTGATTTGTGGATATTGTACTAGCCTCTTATCCCTGGAATAAATCCCACTTGCTCATGGTGTATGATCTTTCTAATGTAATGCTGTATCCAATTTGCTAGAATTTTGTTGAGGATTTTAGCATCTGTGTGCATCAGGGATATTGGCCTGTAATTCTCCTTCTTTGTAGTGTCTTTATCTGCTTTTGGGAATAGGTTTTAGTTCAGTGATGGCGAACCTATGACATGCATGTCAGAGGTGACACACGAACTCATTTTTTTTGGTTGATTTTTCTTTGTTAAATGGCATTTAAATATATAAAATAAGTATCAAAAATATAAGTATTTGTTTTACTGTGGTTGCAAATATCAAAAAATTTCTATATGTGACACAGCACCAGAGTTAAGTTAGGGTTTTTCAAAATGCTGACACGCCGAGCTCAAAAGGTTCGCCATCACTGTTTTAGTTCTTCTTTGAATGTTTGGTAAAGCTCCCCTGTGAAGCCATCCGGTCCAGGGCTTTTGTTTGCTGGAAGTTTTTTTATTACTATTTCAATTTCATCAGTAGTTACAGTAGTTAGCACATCATTACAAGCAGTCGAACTCCTGGTGGAACAACCGCCCACGGGGACAATTGCATATTAGGCTTTTATTATATAGGAGGATTCCATGTGTGCTTGTGAAGAGTATGGATTCACTATCAGACCAGGCTCTTTCCATTTCATAAGGCTGTTTGCTGAATTTGTTTAAACCTAAATGCTTTCTAAATTTCTATTTCATCTATCAATAATTGAGAGTAGAGAGTAGAATCTCAAAGTACAATAGTGTGGTTTTCCAAACTTGTAGTTCTGCCAATTTTTACCTTATGAATTTTGAAGCTATATGGTTATCTGCATACCAATTCAGAATTTTGCCTTTCTGCTATTATTTAAACATTAGAATATGAATCTTCTTTTTTTTTTATTGGTGCCTTTTACTTTAATAGCTATTTTGCTGATCCTTTTATTGTCAACGTTTTGGGGCCATATGCTTTGGTGTGTTTTTTTTCCAAATAGTATATAGTTTTTTAAGGAGCATGTGGCATATTGCTATTGCCTGTTGATCTCCTTTTTAATTATTTAGTTCACTGAAATTTATCATGATTATTGGTAATTTTTCTTCTTATTTTGTATTTGTCTTGCTTTTAAAATAGTTTTTGTTGTTGTTCCCTCCTTTTTTCTATTTCTTTAGATCTATCAAGTTTTAAAAACTTTACTCATTTTTCATCCCCCAGCTAGTTTGGAAGTATAGCCATCTATTTCTATTTTTGTGGGTGATTATGTACATTTATTTAATTTACTCTAAAAAGTATCCTACTCTTCCCAAACAACCTGTAATACTTTAACTTCCTTGTTTTACATGTTATCATCTAGTATTTTAATTTTTTATTGTTACCCAAATATGACAGTACTCTGTTTATACAGTCAATATTTGTTTTGATTTATTCACATTTACCTAGTTCTTTGTTCACTAGTCCATCATGCTTCTCAGACTTTTACATGTAGGACTGTTTTCATTCTTTCGGAAATACTTTCCTTGGAAGTTTCTTTAGATATAGGGATCTGGTTGTAATGAACTCTGTTTTGTTTTGTCTAAACACTTAATATAACTAGAATTTTCTGGTCCTCCAACTATGATCACAGAATATCAGAAGCTTTTAGCATCTAAATAGCCACCCACTGACAGATACCTAGTGCCTTGGCGCTGGAGAAGCCTGCATGCAGATTGGCCTGCTGTCCATTGTCTTCCTGGCAAATGTGAGGGTCCAGTGTATTTACAAGGATAAACCTCTAGACAGAGATACGTGCTTATTCATGACACATGCCTACCCTGTGCACTGCAAAGAGACCTAGAAAGTGTGGAATGTGTATAGAAAGTGATTCAGATACAGCACTCGAAACCGAGGGAACTCATGCTTTAATAGACACCGAAATCACAAAAGAAGGCCAAGTGCCTTAGCAATCTCAATAAAAATATGAAGTTCTTTTTACATGATAAATTTCATAATATAAAAAGTTTAATGCCATCTGGAAACTGTAATTTACAAAAATGTCCACATAGGCCAAAGATGGCTACCTCTGCATACAACGGGTGTGAGTGCCAAGTGGGGCAGGGTCTGAGGAAGGGAGAGATGACCACATGTGTCCTTACATGGAATATCTTTGAAGGATCCGGCACAAACAAGGGCCCAGTTCACAAACCACATGTACAATCATTTTAGATAAAACAACAAAATATGTGATGAAATATTATACACTTTTCACTTTCTGCCTACTTACTAAAAGCAAACCAGATTATTGGGTGGTATTTTTTCCAGCCTGAAGTGAAACTAACAAAGTGACAGTTCCCCTTGTGGTGGGAGGTGGAGTGACAGGCAGGCACCATACTGAGACTTGCTACCATGATCACCTACTGAGAGTCACTGGGACAAGGTCAGGATAGGGACAGTGTGTGCAGCACTGGTCTCCTGCTGAGACCCAGCAAGTATCAGTGCGAACCATGATTTTTTTTCAAATGGATGGAGGTGAGAATTTTTTCATTTTACTACACACTAATGTAAATTTTAGTAGCTAATTGTGTCTTGGTATTTTGACTTAGTTAAAAGGCAAAGTAGTTGGGTAGTTCACTGGTGAGAATTAAGGTAGAATCTACTCCTACCTTGCTTTGTGGTCATACCAAGGCTTCTAGGAAAGGGAGATTTTATTGCTTGTGTTCAGTGTATTTGCATCTGATGAGTACAGTAGGGGCAGGGCATTCCAGTTTCCTGAGCTGAAATCGAATTGTATCCAATGGGATTTGCATATGGAAAAGAAAAAGTAATTTTTGTAAATTTTACCCACATCCATTGACTCCTTCCAAAATGGAGCAAAAAGCCAAAGACTATGTATGGAGGAGTCATTCACTTCTATCCATGTGACTCAGAGTTCTCATGAACGCCAATCGATTTTGTCTATAACCTGACAATTCCCCTTGATTGTAGAAACAACACATTATTCTGATTGTGTTTTCTGCTATCTATACCAGGACTCAGCAAACTTTCTTAAAAGGCCAGGTATTTAGATATTTTAGGCTTTGTGGGCCAAGAGGAAAAAATCAAGAATGTTATGTGGGTATTTAGATAACTATTTAAAAATGTAAAATCTATTCCTAGCTCATGGCTGTGAAAAAAAACCCAGGCCTCTGACCAGATTTAGCCTCTGGGTTGTACTTTGCCAACTCTTGACCTGTACAAAGAAATCTGTGAATTACCCAATCTCACAATTTTTAAGTGCATACTTTTTTTTTTCAGTATAGCCTGAAAAATTCACTCTGATTTTACATCCATTTTACTCCTGTAGAAAACACCAAGAGTGACAGTAAACATAAAGAAGCAACAACTCTACCGTCATTTTGTTTGGTCCTATTATTTCACCATCTCAGCTTTCCCTCATTATAGCTTATATCTAGAACAACAACAAAAAACACATATACCATTTGGCTTTTCAACATGAAACCTGTAACAACAATGTACGTAGGACTGAAACCAAGTTAGGGTCCACGAATTCTCCTAGCTGGCCTGATAACCACGGGAAGGTGTGGTGTGGTGGAGGCATGAGCTAGAGGTGGGCAATGGGCAGCAGCCTTGTCCTCACGGACAGAGCACAGTCCCCAGGCCTTCCGTCCAGGGCTCCTTGGCACTTGGGAAAGAGGCTGAGATTTGCTAAGAAAGGAACAGCCCAACTATCTACATATAGATTCAGAAATTTACTGTGAGGTTTAGTTTTCATAACGGAGAACCTGATTTTGTTATCTAATGCACAGTGCTATAAACTTGGCTTTCATTTGCTACACTAGTACTTTTATTACCACTTATTTTTTTCCTATTGACATAAAGTTAACCTCATAATTGCTTCTTTATAAAGTTATTTCTCTTCCAGTATTAGATCAGGGTTAGACTGGGACAGCCTTATTGTTTGCTTTTGTGGACATGGTGGCTGTTGGGTTAAATGCAAAAAACTCTGTGACATAGCAGAGAATAACAACACAAATTGAATAAATATTATCCATTCCTCTTTTCAGAGTATACCGAGGAACAGGGCCAGTTGTCAGTGTATGTTTACAAAGTGAGATCCTACCCAAGGTTAAAATCTCTCCCTGTGGGTCTTGATGTTTGTGACCCTTATGCTAGGCCCCTCATGTCCACTCCCTCCCTGTGCTGCTGGTGCCCCGGGCGAAGCCCACCTTTGTGTGATATATCCTCACGGTGAGGATGAAGGCTTTTCATTTTAGAATTACCTACGAGAGGCTTCTTTAAATTCTCCAGCTAACCTTAGTACTGATGGAACTTTCAGCATTGCATTTCTTTATTCGGATATGTTAATGTCACCCCTCTCTAGACTATTATTTTGTCTCTTCCCAGCTGGCAACACCTTCAGGGATGTATGTTTCCCTGTTCAGCAGTATTTGGATGTAAATCCACCCAAGGCCCTGCTTCTCAGGCTGTGGACTTTAAAGCCTTCTGTGGGAGGGGGCTTGTCCTTGACACAGGAGCAGGGGGCCCCGGTCATAGCGAAGATGAGGGTCCCTGTGTAGCTCACAGACATGGGGTGCTGGGATTGTGGGAACCTGGCAACAGAGTTAGAAGTGGTTTTAGAGGCCTGGAGATGGGAAAAGATAATAAAATTAAGCAGCTAATAAAGGGAATAGGAGCTGGAAGGCTAGATTCTGGTTAAATCTAGTTAGAGGATTTTTTTATTTTTTTATTTTTATTTTTTGCTTATAAGGAAACTGAATAATTTCAGTCTTTCCACCCCAAAGCTTGATAATTACTTATTGATGACTATTCAAAATTTGACATTTTAAAAAACTTTCTGAGCTTTTAAAAATAATAGCTATAAATGCAAAGTACTATTGATAATAAAACCAAGTTGTTTATCCACGTACAAAAAAGTCAGTAATGTTTTAAAAGCACAAAATTGCATTTTAAATCGCAATTGCATAGTTCTGAAATGCCTGGATAAGAGTTATATAAATTTTTTAAGAAAATTCAAGTTTGGTTGACGGTGGGCCCCAAGGATATTTGTAGAGCTCGACAAAACCAAGTTCAGGATGGAAGCGCTGTTTTGAATTATTGCATTGTTGCTGTGATGTTACAGTATCATGAGACCAAAACTGCTACAATTTAATTTAAAATCATTGGCATTTTTTAAACCATTATTCTGTTTTTGGCTAATATAACATTTTCATGTAGAATTCAAGTTAGAGAGATTTTATATATCCCACCCCAGTCAGCACCTGAAAGCCTTAAAAAAGCTCTATTTGTATTTCTGTGTATAAAAGGTACTGCATATATACCTCTTAGCAAAATATGTGCTCCCTTTCCTCTCCCCACCCCAGAACCCTGGCCATTTTTAATACAAAAATCCTGTTGAAGAATCACATCAAAGATGAGAAGCAGAGAGTTCAAAGGTAAACATTTGGTGAAGTGTGTAGAAAATTCCATGAGCCTCCTGTACCAATCCCACAGAAGTGCTGGCTTTTGATGAACCTGGCCCAGAGAAGCCACCATCTGTGTGTGTGTGGTGGTGTCCGGGCGTGGTGGTGCCCTGGCCTGGAGTGCACCCTTTGTGAGATAGCTGGTGGCTTTGTGGGGTGACTGCACTCAGACAAGTAGGCCAAGCGAACAGGTCCTCTGCAGGCTGCTGCACTGAGTCCCTGGCACAAAGATGCTTTAGCATTTAGAGGAAGGAAAAAACCTTCCTGGGGACAGAAACTTGTAGCCGTTGCCAGAAGGAAGTCTCAAAGGGCGTGTGGGGGCTGCACCAGGAGGGCCGGCGGGTGGTGGCAGCGTGCTCAACGTGGTGGTCTCGCTGCGCCAGTGTCCGTTGGGAGGGGGTTTTTGTGGTGTTTCTCTGTGTTGTTGCAAAGACAGCTCCTTGAGTTCAAGCTTGTCTACGCCTTCCTCCTTCTTGTTGTGCCGAGGTGACAGATTTAACAGGCTGAGGACATCTCTTTTGGAAGTCATCGTTCCAGGGGCCCCCCGGAATATTTTCATGGGTCCTGTGGAATGCTGGGGTGTGCTCTGCCAGAACATCTTCAGGTTGTGCACAGCCTGCACCTTTTCGTCAATGGCTGCCATTTTCAGTTTGTCTATGTCGGGAGCATCAGCTGGACTCGAGCGAGCGGAACCAGCTGAGGAATAGGAGAGAGCTGGGGACGGTGCACTACCAGCAGGGGAGTGGTGGCCTGAGCTTGGGGACATGTTCCTTGGGGATTTGGAAATGTGGGCACTGTAAGGAGAGCTGGGATACTTCAGTTTAAAGAGAGGCTGGTCAGTCAGGGAAGTCTGGGAATCAGAGCCGGGCGACGGGCGGCCACTATGCTGGCTCGGGCTGTCTTTGATGGACACCTCCAAGGTGGTGGGGCTGCTGTATCCTGAACTCACCTTGGGCAGGGATGAGCTTCTGGCTGGGGGCTTTGGTTTAACAGTAATTGGTGATGGCTGACTCTTCTGATGGGAGAGGGTAGGCCTGCTGAACGCACTTGTTTCTGATGCTCTGAAGATGGCGGTGTTATTTGGCATGGAAATGCCGTCTTCTGGGTTGTTATTCTTGCTGGTCTGACTGCCACCCCTCTGAAGACGTTCCACTGCAATAAGATGACTTTGTGTCTCCTCTAGAATTTTCTGGGCCAACTCTTGTGGATCCAGCTTTGGGTTGCTTTCTTCTTGGGATTTCACAGTGCTATCTGTTTCTGTGCTAGACTGGTCTGATTCTCCCGTATCTGAACTTGCTAGTTTTCCAACCTTTTGGAAGGGTGAGTTTGGGCTGGGAATCAGAGTCATTTTAACTGGAGAATTTGGAGTGCTTATGCTCCCCTTGGAGCTTATAGAAACTTTCACACCTCCAGTTGTCCCCACTCGGGACTGTTTGTAATCTGGTGAGAAGCGTGTCTTTCTGTTTTCTTGGTAGGCTGCCAAAGGCTCAGTGCTAATGATGGAAAACCCTTCATATTCTTCCTCATCTTTGCTGCCTGTAGGGCGGGTCTGAGGGGATAGCTGGCTCCGAGGCAGGGTGGATCGCTGCGGGTAAGCATTCTTGGGCCTGTCATAGTCCTGCCGTCCTCGGGGACCCCCACCTTCTGACCCACCCTCAGGCTTGGAGACAAAGCTCATCGAGGAGGCGATGGAGCTCAAACTGTACACAGAGATGGCGTCCGAAGCGATGCTCTCTGCACCGGTGGGAGAGAAGGGAGGGTGCTGGTAGCCCAAGGGCAGGGCATTGGAGACAGACTGGGCCGAGGCCAGGGACTCCAGGGAAGACGAGCTGTCAAGGCTGAGGCGCTTGGGCAGCTCAGTAGAATCTAAGACAAAACGTATGTACCCAGAAGGCAGTTAGAATTCTATATGGTTTTGATTTTTCTTTCAAAACCACAAGCATCTTTATATGCATAGAAGCTAGTAAAGAATTATACAAGTGCTACTTATATACAACTTGAATTCATCTTGTAATTCTGAAAAACACAGTCCTGTTGGGAAAAGGACATCTTACATAGGAACAGAAACACCCTAGGAGACCCCGCTGCAACCACCATGCACTCTCTACTCTGGTCCCTCTTCTGGGGACGCCCCCCCCCCCTAAATCTGCCTCCTGCCCTGACTGGGGCCTGTAGGCAATCTCTGATGTCCCCTGTCCTAGAACCAAACCCCCTATCCCTCTAGCTCTGGACCCATCGCTGCACATTCCAGCAGCCTCCCCAGGAGTCACTCCCCGCACTGCCTCTCCTCCCACTTTCTCTTAACCAACTCCACTCAGGCTTTTGTCCTCCCAGTTCTCGTAAAGGTCACCAGTAACGTCCATGCTACCACATCTGTGTTCACTCCTCAGTTCTGCGGTCGATGGCACTCTGCCTTCTCTGATGACTCCTTCCCAGGCCTCTCCTCATCTTTGTGACCTTTGAACCCTGGCATGTTCACAGTCCTCTTCCCTTCGGACCTGTATGCACGCATGCATCTCCACCATGACCTCTCCTTGAACTCTAAACTCTAGAGCCAGCTGCCTATGTATGTGTCTAATGGATACTTCAAAACTGAGTATGTCCGCTCTAGCCTGGTGGCTCGGTTTGAGCATCGTTCTGTACACCAAAAGGTTGCAGGTTCAATCCCAGGTTGGTGTGCATATGGGAGGCAACCAATTAATGTTTCTCTCTCTCCAATCAATAAAAAACATATCCTTAGGTGAGGATTCAAGATAAAACTCATTCTTCCTGCTACTTTCAAGGTTTCAGCAAAAGGTAGTCCCTTCTGGTAGTTGTTCCCAAAAATAGGGTGTCACCTTTGATGTCTCTCTATGTCTGACAGACATTCTTCAATAGATCCTGTTGGTTCTGCCTTCAAACCATGGCTACCATCGAGCCAGCATTTCATCTTCACTCTGCAGCCAGCTTGGCCCTTTAAAGGTCAGGTAGGCAGGTGTCCCTCCCAGGCCTGAGTGACCTGGTGCCACTCCTCCCTCTTCTGTCTGCTCTACGGCCTCTGTTTCACTTTGTAGTCCAGTTTACTCTGCTTGTTTTCTTCATGGCACTTGGCAGCACCTCATCTAATTTACTACATGTATTTTAATTGTAAGTTCCATAAGAGCAGGGAGTTTCTTTACTGCTCTTGAACAGTCCCTAACACATACACACACAAAAATGTTTCTTCACATTTCTTTCCCCTTCCTAAAATGTGCTGGTGTCTGACCCCAGGGGCGCTGGGCGGAGCTCTTACCGAAAAGGGCGAGCAAGGACTGGAGTGCAAAGTGCATGGTTCTTCGACTGGCCTGTTTCCCGGTTTTCAGGATTACTTCCTCTTGACCAACTTCACAGAGATCAAAACCTAGAGGAACAAAGAGTATAAACATCTGCTTCCTTAGGGAAGATTCCATATCCTGAAAAGGATGAGAGCTGTAGGGCTCCTCATACAGTGTCATGGGAACCCCCCCAGACCCCTCCACAAGCACCCTGCCTGGGGCTCCCAAGTCCTTTCATAGAGCATTGGCTGCTTTCCTGCCTGAACTGCCTTCTTGAGAGCTGAGGGCTGGAATTAGTAAGGCTCATTAACATTTGTTTTCTCCATTCTTTTGTAGAACAGTCCACTTAAAGGAGTCAGTCCAGGACAAAAACTGGCCACTCTCTTTGGCATTGAGTCCAGTATGCAGAGCTGGTGCATGGGAAGGTGGAAGCTTCTCAGTGGCAAGGACGATATCTTCATACGTGGTCAGTGTCTGCTGCCAAGGGCTTTGGAGTGAGCTGTGATGGTGGAGAATCTGAATCTGCTCTCTTGGCTGAACCACCCTGCAGGGACTCCACTCTGCCAAAGCCCACAAGGGGCTGCTCCCCGAGTCTAAGGGTTTGCTGAGACTTGGGGCACAACAAAAAGCATGAGCCTCCTGAGCAAGAGGCTGGAGTGAGCTATTGCCACAAGCACTCCAACCTCTTAAGAGACGCTGCAGAGGCACCCAGTGCATCGCCCCAGGAAGAACTCAGGAGGAAGAAGCCAAACACGCTGTGATGAAGGGCTCTGTCCACAGAAAGGCACCGCTAAGCAAGAATTTAGGGCCTGAAGAGCCTTCAGCACGGAGAATCTTCACTCAGCAGATCACTGAGCTCCGCTAACCACGCAAACGCTTGGTGGTGAAGTCCCGGACGCAGGCACCTGTGATATCAGGCCCTTTCCCTCCTCTGATCTCACTGTTGCAGTGATTGGAACTTGTTATTTACAATGCTGCCCTGCCAGCATGCTGTGCCTTTCATGACGGAGAGTAGTTACTAAAGGAGAAATTTGTGTCTATCTAGATAGTATTCTTACTCAAGGATTCTGATATTGGTGTGACACTATCTTTCCTTTGGGAATTAGGTTTATTCAAAGAGCCACTCAGCATTCTGCTTGCTATGGGACATTTTCCTCTCTGAATCATAAACAGTCTCTGAAAGCAACAGGAAGGTCTCGGGGAACTCAGCATTTAAAAACAAATTAATGTAATATTTTAGTTAGAAACCTCTACTTTTACCAAAATGATTCTAATAGAACTCAGTCCTCTAAATAACCAACAGCCCTGTGATGGGTTTTGATGGCATATGTTTCATGTTGAGGACTGGAAAGGGGGCATCTTTCAGACCCTCAGAATGAGGGAGCCACTTTTCTAGATGCCCAGCCGCCGCATCCTCCCTCCCCCCATCTCAGTCCACAGGATCTGGAAATTATAAGTATGTGCATACCAACTCATGCCTTGAGTATCAATGGGATTTGGAAAGTACAGAGAAGTAGAGAAACATCAAGGAAAATCACCCACAATCCCAGCACCAGAGAGCCAGTGACACACCTGACAAAGGGCACTGAAACCCAGTTCACAGGTAAGGAGGTCCGGCTCCGCCACACCTACACCCACGGGAGGCTTAGGCCCTGTGCACGCAAGAGCTTTTCCTTTATAAAGAAAGGTCTTGGCTTCATCTCCTTACTCACCCATGTTACTACCCCAAGACTAGCCCTACAGCCTGTCATGGGAGTGAAAAGAGATGCGTCCTGGGTATAGACCTGGCCTTTCTCACTCTTGCTCCATTTGCTACTGACCACTTTTATTTAGATAAAATTGTGCTATGTTTACACCAAGAAGACTGCTTTAAGGAAATACAAATTCTAAAGGACATTAAAGTGCCTATTCACAGGGGACGTGTGCAGTGGGGGCTTTGTGGGTTTCCCTTGTTACCTTAAAAAACCAATGGAGCCAGCCTTAAGTTGAGGTTGGCTAGGAAAGGTCATCTGCAAAATGGGTTAGAAAAAATGACCCAACACTGAATATCTGGGCCTTATAACCAGAAGAAAATTCTTCTTTAAGGACCTGCTGTCCTGCCATGTCTGGTCCCTATAACAGTGAATTCAGGCTGTCATTCTCCAAAGACTCCCCATTCTCAGGTTAAAACCAAAGGCCATGTCTTCTCGACCCATTTCTGCCCTCCTCCATGCCAGTCACTAGGACCATGATGCTTTTTTCTGTCACAGTGCGCCTCACCTTCTAAGGTGCCTCCCTTAGATGAGGTAGTTACTGTCTGTCTAAGAGGGCAGGGCCTTTTGTCCTTTGCTCACTGCTGCATCTCCAGTGCCTAGGACACTGGCTGGCACATGACAGGTAGTCGAAAAAAAGCAATGGTGTGAATGGCTCCCAAGCAAGGCACAGAGACACAAGGGAAGTTCTGTCGGGAGCTGCCTCAGTGTTGGAAAAGGACAGTGAGCACGCACCTGGATTGAACAGGGGCCTGTACGTGCAGTTCTAGGTCCCACAGTAAAAGCTAAGGTGGTTTCAATAGTATTTTCTTTCTGCCAGTTTCCAGTATTAAAACCATTGTTTTATGACTCCCAACAGTACTGAATCTAGCAGATTCATATTAAAACGATGACCACAAATGAGAGAAAAAGTCATAAGGGAAATGGGAGAAAGCTGGGGAGCTCTTTGGGAATTGTACTAAACCACTAGAACCTCTGAGGTAACTATTTGAGTAATAAAAATTCTAAGGAGATAGAAAACCCCTGAGAGCCTACCAACTTTACCCAAAAGAAATTAGGAGAAAACTTGATTTTTCAAAAATAGAACTGAAGAAACCAATTAAGAAGCCTTTCCTACCTAGAGCCGCCAGGAATTCGTGACATCCCGGGAGCCGCCACAGCTGGACACTGATGGAGACTTGGATGGGAGCCAGAGCGAAGTCCTGCTCCTTCTCGCAGGCCTGCAGCTGGACCAGCACCTGGTGGAGCTGAGTGAGAGCAAACACGTGAGCTCCTTCTCAAGCCTCCTTCCCCTCCAGCCCACCTAGGATTTGTCCCCGAGTTCCTCTCCTCTCGCCTGTTACTGTCATCACTAACGAGCTTATGTTTGTATAGCATCTGAAATACTCTTTAGTGTCTCATGCCTGTTGTTCTCTCTGTGGGAAACTCAAGGGGCAGTGGGTTGGTAAAGGGCATGGGCCGGCCCACAGTCAGGGTTTCTGCTTCCAGCCTCACGTCTTCCCTTGAGCACACTCGCTGCGGGGCTACTGAGCACTGGAGAGGGGCTGGCGGGGGGCGGTTTATAGGCCTGGTCATCTCCCTCTCTTTTTGTCTATTTAATTAAAACCATCTTTATGATCTTGAGGTAAACGGTGAAGAATCCAAGGGTACATTCTAGAGCAGGGGTGGGGAACCTTTTTCTGCCAAGGGCCATTTGGATATTTATAACATCATTTGTGGACCATACAAAATTATTAACTTAAAAATTAGCCTCCTATATTTGGTCAAGCATTTCATTAACTCATCCCTAATAACTTGGCAGGGCCAGACCAAATGATTTCTTGGGCCTTATATGGCCCGTGGGCCAGACGTTCCCCACCCCAGCTCTGGAGCCTCAGCACTCAACCTGCTGAAGTGCTGTGTGATGTTTTGGATTCCCTGAATCTATAAACACTACTCAGTTGCTTCTGCCTCTGCTGTTCTGATGGAACTGAAAGGTCAAATCAAGAACACAAGAGGGTGCAGCAGGAAAGGGGGAGCCAGAGCAAAGGAAGGGGATGGACCACCTGAGCGAGCGGCACTAGTCACCCCAGCCCTAGCGAGTGTTGGCATGGGCCTCCGAGAGACAGCACAGCACGTGTGCTCAGAACATGCCACGGGGACCTCGGGGGTGGGTGGGTGGGCTGAGGGGCTCACCTGACAACAGTTGCTACTTAAAGTAGTACTCACCATTCCAACCATATTTTTAACAGCCTTCGGCCAGCAGATTATAAGAAAAAGAAAGAAAAAGAGAGAGAAAGAGACAGTTTAGACTCAAGCACAGGTTGTTATGCAACACGAGCTGATCACTGCTTTAGGAAGCGCCATACCAGGCCTGAGGCTCTGACCGGGAGGGGAGAGGAGCAAGAGTCAGCAGGGACACACAGGAAAATGAACAGCCACACCCAGACCAGAAGCACTCGGGGTCAAGGGGCTCAGGGTCAACCAGGTCCTGCCCTTCCTGCCAGGAGAGGAGGAGGGCAGGTCAGACTCAAGTGGGGAGGAGGCACAGTGGGTATGAACAGGCCACTCTGTAAACCAAAGTCCATAGTGACTCAGGAAATGTCCACCAGCCACAGTGGGCAGCCCAGGACAATTCCTTGGGCCAGGCAGAAGGATATCAGGAAAGTCCCTGTGCTGCCACCGAAAGCAAGAAATTAAGCAACTAGACTCTGTCTTGTCCTGCAAGTGTGATTCTTTCTCTTTTTGTAGAGCACAGGCTTCTGGCCCACCTGGGTTCACTTTAATATGCAACATTGCACAAGTGTTGTCCTGATTCTGTTTAAAAGCAGATGTAACAAACTTAATACAAAATGAGTAGGAATTCAATGAAGGAGCCAGACCACTAAGCTATGTTCAAATTCAGGCTGCAAACAACCTCACCTATGTGGAGGCTCCAGGCACCACTCAGATTTTCAGAGGTTAATTCTAACAGGAGGAGCTTGATTTCCATGTAGAAATATTTCTGCTGATAAGTATGTAATAATGCATGTTATTTTTTCAAATTATTACACTCAGGTGGACCAGAGAAAACTCTTCCGTGCTCTTCAGGGTTGCTGCTTCCTCCAGAAGCCCTCGTACCCATGGCTATCATCCTGGGGCTTGTGCCAGACCTTGTAGCCAGGAGGAAGATTAGAAGCTCTGAGAGTCAGCATCCTCCCGATACCTGAATTAGATCTACACTGCCTTAATAGGAAGCACATTTTTAAAAACCTGCTAAGTGGTACCTTGAAATAGAGCTGTTTGGGATCACTGCTGTGCCTTAGTGGCTATTTTATTTCAAGTGGAGTTCATACTTTGATGTGAGAATAAGTACTGGAGCACCTGTAGCCAGGCTGGCCCCACACCTGCTGGCTTAGGGAAGGTGGCTGTTTAACACTTGTCAGTTAGCAGGAAAAACGGGTGGGATGACAAGGTGCAGGAGGCCACTGAATGGAGAGTTCAGAAAATGCCCTGCGATTACAGGTGACAGCAGCCCCTTGAGTGTCCTCTGAAGGCCCTTAAGCTCTCGGGATTCAGCGCCCCTCTGTGTCTAGCACATGCTTACTCCAGCTTTTGCCTCTTCCTTCTAATCACAAAGGCTAAAAAAACAAGTGGACGACTTTACTTGCAAATCCCTATTCAGGGCCAAGTCACCCTCTTTCTAACTCGGCATGGCGCCCTCAAACCTGGGCTCAGCCGTCCTAGCTCGACTCACCCGGCTGATGAGCTGCTCGCCCGTCTCCGAGGCAGTGATGAGCTTGCAGAGGGCTTGGAGGGCAGGGTTGGGAAGACCTACACCAAGAAGAGGGAGATGGGTGTCATCCAGAGGGACCTCTGAACCCACAGTCCTGCTGCCTTCCCAGAGGAAAGAGCTCAGCTTTGGTGGCCTTCAGGACAGCCAGTCCTGCACGTCCATGTCTGACAGCAGAGAACGGTCTCCAAGAAAGGCAGGTTGGGGGCAAGCACCAGTCCTGACCCTACTGCAGTCCTCCAGGTGCAGGGTCACATTTCCAGAACCCTGTCTCAGCCACTCCGGCAGCATCACCCCGCTGAGTGATGCACAAAGGGCAGCCCTGAGCTTCTGCACCCCACTTCACCTGGGGAGGCTGCATGGCTCTCAGGTCCAAAGCTGCTGATTAAATATTAACAGGGGCTGCTGTTCACCCACCATTACCTCAGGAAGAGGGAGAGCCAGGGCAGTACCCTATGGCAAAGAATGCCTTGCCATTGCAAATCAAACGATCAGGTCAAGAGCACTAGTTTCCTCTAAATCAGAAGTCTGTGTCTGGGACTCGGCCATTTCTCAAGACACTCTCCTTCCCAGCGATGAGACCCAGCATCCTGGTGAGTGCAGGGGCCACCGACCCCCTGCCCAAGCAGTCAGCCAGCCCCTCCTGCCCCGCCCTGCCCGAGCTCACCCAGCAGGGACTGGATGGTGCTGCTGCATTGCTGCAGCCGGTCGCCTGGGTCGGAGGTTGGGAAGAAGACGGCTGCTGGCAGGCCACTGGCTGGGGGGTCCAGCCGGAAGCCCACGGCGGTGAGGAGGGCCTGCCAGCCGGGGATGCCACCCACTTTGTTCTCCACACTCTGCTGGGATGTGTACATGGCATTGCGCTGCCCGTTCTGAATGCGCTGCAGGGACTTCTCCACCTGGAAGAGGAAGAAAGAAGGAGAGTGAGGCGCTGCTGTGCTCAGGGGCCAGCCCTGGTTTCTCTGACTGGCTTTGTTATCTATGAAGCCAGTGCAGGGCACCCGGGCCTGAGGACCATGACATTGCAGCAAACGGCCGGCTTCTTGAAAGGGAGGCTACAGAGGGGGAGGGATGTTATAATCAAAGCCAGCAAGGGCTGGTGCAACACGGAAGAATTCTGCCCCTCCCCTAACCCACCTCCTCCTGCCCCAGGCTCTCCTCCACAGACACTAAAGTGATGTGTCTGAAAGCCAGTCTGAGGTCAGGAGCCTGCCCAAACCATACAAGGCTACCCCTCATTAGAATAAACCTCAGACCTTCAAGACCCCCCATTCAGTGCCTCATACACCAAACAGTGCCCATCCAAGGGCCCTGGCTGGCAAAACCTCTCCAACTCATCCTTCACCCCACAGCACTTGCCTCTGGGACCTGCACCTCCTCCAAGCGGCCCTCCCCACTTCCAGGGCCTAATCCAGTGCCTGGGACGTGGGCTAAACACATCAAGTAACTACAATGTTCTCTCTCCCCATGAGCACTCCCTAGCACTCCCCACAGCCTCAGACCTTCCCCTGGCAGTTCTCTCTATAGAGAACTTCAGTCCATCCCGAGATGCTGCATGCCCTGGGGCACGGATGCCAGCACTGGAGGGACAGAAGAGTCATTCCAAGATGTCACCTGACACTTTTCTTACAGTAAAATCTTGTTGCTGTGGGCTGACATCACAGGCAGCAAGAAATGAGTGTTCCTGGGTAAGATGGATACTAGCCAGCTGGCTGTCCATCAGGCTGGAAGGACCTTGAAGACACTGCACACAGGGTCAAGGGGCACCGAGAGTGATTAGAAGGACGTAAGGGCTGGTGAACTTGACCCATGGCCTCTGCAGTCAAACCAGATGAAGCCAATAATGAAAACCCTTAAATGTGCCCTAGGAGCCTCAAGGCCAAATGGGGAGCCGCTGAGAGGCCTGGCTCTTACTCTGCAGCTTTGTCTCGGAGAAGCAAACCAAACAGAGAGGGCAGTTTCATTATTTAAGAAAAGCAGTCTGGGGGCTCCTGCAAGAAAGAGGGTGACTGGGGCTGACAGGGACCTGAGAAGGGCCCCAGTGCTGAGCAACTTAAGGGCTCTATGCAGTTTCCAGGCACAGACAAAAAATTAGTGGAGACGGTCTCCCCAAATCCTCAAACATGTGGGCACATCTACCCTGTAGCAGGCATGTGGGCTACATTAAGTCTGGCCTGAGAACTATCAGAAGTTTCCAGGTTCCACATGCCCACCTAGAACCCCGTCCCCTGGGTCTGCCCTTGTACACACCCCTATCCTGTGAGGTGGCCATGGGGCAGCTGTTTGCATCAAGTATGGAAAGAGCTTGGATGTGGTGTGGGGGGCTGGCTAGGACTGGGCTGGTCTTTCTGGCACAGAACTCCAAGGAGGTTAAGAATTCTAAATTATTTGAAACTTCTTTCCAGGTTGTCAAGGTAGAAGGGTGAAGCAAGGTTTGTATCACTAGTTCTTGGCATTATGTGTAACTTTTAAATGTGTACAAAATGTCATGGGCCCGCCATTTGTACTCTCACCCAAGTCCTGCAAAGATCAGGGCTGGCCAAGGTCAAGGTCAGGCTTAGATTCTTCTTCCAACTAAATTTAGGGGAAAGCCAGTGCCATCTGACTATAAAATACCATCTCAGCTACTGGAACGCTATTGTGTGCCAGCTACTCACCTTTCCTCTAATCCTCGCAATAACCTTGAAAAGTTAAAGTTTGATCCCTGCTTCCAGATGAGGAAATTGAGGCTCAGGATGCTAAGATGACTTGTCCAAAGCCACATGGCCCAGAAATGGTTGTGGTGCAGGCCCCTGCTCCAGGTCACTGCTCGGCTCTCCCTCCCCCAGGGTCTTGGCGAGGACTACTGTAGCCATCTGTGTGACATCACACTTTATGCCCACCACCTGGACCAACTGGCTTGACCCACGGGCGTATTGGGACAATGTCCCCTCCACCTACTCATATGTCCTGGTGCTATGGAAACCATTCAGCCTCCCCTGTGCATTTCTGGCAGCCTCTGCTCCATGGGAGCCTGGGTGAGGGCTCCCCAGTCCCTTACCAGGTGCAGCAGCACTCGCAGGGCGTCCCGCGCACGCTCCGGGTGCTGCAGGACCTCCGTGAGGGCCTGGCCCACGAGCGAGGAGGGGCTGTTCAGCTTCACGTCACTCCCGATGAGCATGAACCCTGTGGAGAGCACAGAGGGAACCTCAGAGCCTGTTGTCACCTCAGCTGGGTTGGCTCTACAGCTCACCCCTTCCGCAGTTACCCAGCAGAAAGGGGCTGCCAGGACAGCTGCTCTATGGGCTGGACTGTGGAGCATTCCACTCACGGGGGCAGTCTGTCACCCTTCAGTCCCCTCCCTTTTTAGAATCAATACTGCTCCGTAGGTGTGTAGTGCTGCTTGCAGTGATTGGTGGTCAGGAAACTGCCTCTACTTTTCCACTGCGCTGCGAGCAAAGGAGGGAACGGATGTCCTGGGCCACCATCCCTGGCTTGGCCACCATCTCAAGGAATGATGTACTTTGTTTTCCCGGAAGTACAGCTGTGTCTGTCTGGTACATGCCCAGGGACGGGGGGCAGGTGTGCCCGAGTCCTTGGGGCCCTGGACGAGAGGGCAAGAGGTACTTCTCCATGCCCTGACTGGTGTGGCTCAGTGGATAGAGCATCGGCCTGCGGACTGAAAGGTCCCAGGTTCGATTCCGGTCAAGGTTGCGAACACATCCCCAGTGGGAGGTGTGCAGGAGGCAGCTGGTCGATGTTTCTCTCTCATCAATGTTTCTAACTCTCTATCCCCTCTCCCTTCCTCTCTGTAAAAAATCAATAAAATATATTTTTAAAAAAGAGGTATTCCTCCAGCTGTAAGAATGAGCAGCTGAGCCAGGCTGGGAAGGGCCACACATCACCTAGATCCCGTGCCTTTTCCCTCAGCACCGCTCTGTAAGGAGGGCTGGAGGAGGCAGACGGAGCAGTCTCCTTAAGCCACCAAGCAACGTTAGGCCAACTGCCCCCAAATGGAGGGAAAGGGTTTTCTAAAAGAATGAGTGGGAAAAAAAAAAGAATGAATGAGCCAAAGCCGGTTTTAAGGGTAATGGGACAGCATCATTAAACATCGTTTTCCCCAGAACACAGTTGCGACTTTATCTGTCACTAAAACTAAACAAAAACGCCATGTCCCTAAGTACACTGGGAAGCCAGGGAGGGGCCTGCACGGAGGGACAGGGGACGTGTCAGGAATAACTGGCTAAGCACAGGGACCGGGTTCCCACGAACCCTGCAGTATGTGCTGTGGGGCTGTGCTGGGCCAAAGGCCCTTCTGACTGCTGGCATGTATAAAACAGCACCGTGTGCTGAGATCTCCGTGACTGCGTGAGAACCACCAGCATCGCCTCTGATTTCTGCATCTGGCGGCAGCAGTGTAGCCAGGCCCCACCCCAGTGCCTGCCTGCCCACCCATGAGGTGAGGGCCGCCAAAGACCAGGCCTGTTGGACCAACTAAATGTTTCTCTCCAGCCACAAGAATAGGATAGATTCTACATAGTTTTTTTGATACCTTAAAAAAAACAAAACACTACAGCTGTGTGTGCTAGTGATGTAAACAGATGTTTCTGTATATCAACATAGCTCATCCGCCTGGCACCACAGCACAGCTCTGCACCCGGGGCCCCTGCAGGCTGCTCGTTTGCTGGCCGGCTGGGCGTGGGAACACCATGGCCCCACTTCAGGGCTTATCCAACTTCAGAAAATGACACCAAAAACATTGGCACGTGTCAACTGGATTGATTCTGGAGGAAAAGTAAGTTGAAGGCCATTTTGTTCCCAACTTTTAAATATATCCATAGATGGTACATTTTTGGTCATTGAAACAAAATATAAATGTTTGGAAATAGTATGTTTGATGTTCCTCTGCTTCTCAAGGTTTAAGACACTGCTTTATGGGTCAGTACTGTCCCATTGGTGCAGCGTCCTGGGAGGTGTAGGGGCCAATTCTGAGAGACCACCACGGACTGAAGGTCATGAGTTGTGTCAGCAAAACCAGCGCAGCTGGGTAAAAGGCTGGTGGGAGAATGGCCGAAGTTGGGTTTGGATCGCAGCCTATCAGGGAGGGTATAGGGGCGTTCACAGGGACCCTGAAGGATGAAGATCATCATATGGAGCTGAGAGGCAGAGTCCCTCGTCCCCCCTCCTGTGGCCAGCTGTCATAGGGAACATTCTCCCTTCACCCTTGCGGCAGGCCCCCTCAGAGCGTGTGGTGTTGGATCTCCAGAACGTGCAGTGCCTCACGCATCATAAGACATTCAGCCCACTCCTCACAGATCATCTCAAACGTGGCAGGGAGTTCTCAGCATCACCATCATCTTCATGTTACCATGGAGCTTCAGAGAGGGTTAGTAACCTGTCTCAGGTCACACAGCCTGGCTGCAGAGCTAAATCAAACCCAAGTCTTCCGAATACCAAATCTAGGGTCTTTCTACCGCACCACTCTTCTACAGTCGTGGGATTCTACACAAGGGTGCCATAAAGTGGGCCATTCGGTAAACACCTCAGGAGTTTTACATGCACGCTCTGATGGCAAACTTCTCCATGCTCAAAGGACTATTTTAATGCCATGGTAGCAAAAGACTGACTTGGCAGAGGGCAAGTCTCAGCAAAGGAGGCTCCCCCAGAATCTTCCCATCTGCCTTTCCCAGTGCCCCGCCCTGCCCTCCCCACCTCTCCCAGGCTGTGAGGACCGACCTGGGGGAGGCCCCTGACAGAGGTGCCAGCTGGGCGGCCCTGCGCTCACCTGCCCAGTTGGAGGGGTGCGAGAAGGCCTTGCTGCTCTGCACCACCTTCATGGCCTCTCCCAGGGCAGCGCTGGCTTTCAGGCTGTTCAGCAGGGATGAGTAGAAGGCGTGGAGAAACATCTTGGAAGCAGCCACGGGCACAGGCCACAGAGACACGAGGACACACTGTGCACCCGCAGCCAGGAAGGCCCGTGTCAGCGCGATGACCCCATCGGCTGTGACTTTGCTATTGGACTCCTGCGAGGAGCCGAGGACCACCAGCTTCACGGGAAGGCGCAGGTCCAGGATGTCGGCGGCTGTGAGCAGCAGCTCCTGCAGGGGTGGGCAATCCGAAATGCTCTCCCCATCACTGGTGTCGTCCTGCACCCGCAGGGACTCAGGGATTGTGTAGGGGTGGCCGAAGGAGCTCTTACTGCTGGCAGGGTTGCCATCCACACTGGGTGTGAGGACCAAGGCCGAGAGTTTCCAAGAAATGTGGGTGGCAAAGTGGACACACTCAGCCTGGGTCAGGGCACTCATGACCCGCTCTTTGGTGGCCACACTGCCCACCAGGGGCTGGCAGCCCAGCAGCTCCGACACCATGTAGGCTTCCTCTTCGGCTGATGGCATGGGCCCCCACAGCCACCTGTCCATCACCGCTGACGGGAGCTTCGGGTTGCCAATGACAGCGGCCATGGAGGTGGAGCTGGAGTAGGTGGGCGGGGTTTTCCTCAGGTGAGACTGGGAGGGAGGAAGGACAAGCAAACCACTGTCAGACTGGCCGGGCTTCTCAGGAGCTCAGGGAAGGCCAGCTCTCCTGTCAGGGCTGGGTCTACCTTGGCTCCACCTGTTCTCCCAATAACCCCCTTCGCTCTGATTTTCAACACCTACTGACAAGGTGATGTCTTACTGAAAATCACACCTGCTATGACAAGCTCTTGAAAATAATCAGGACTGGGTGGTAAGAAAGCTGCTTCCCATTTGTCAAACCCCAGGAGGGGTGGGAGCAGGAGCAGGTGTTTATGGGACAGAACATGTTGGAGGCGAGGGTCTGTGGTGCCTGCCTGGCCTGAGCCTCACCCCTACAGGCCCTCCCTGTGCACCCCTAAGGGGAAACCCACTCCTGATGAGTCAGGGCGTAGGGGTGGCTTTGTTTACAAAGCAAGTCAAACTCAGGGGAGACAGGGCCAAATTAAGTCCTTCAGAGACAGGGCATACTGAAAAGATTATAGTTCCCTTCCACAGTGTGTGTTGCAAAATAAAGACAGCACTGAATTATAAAATCAGCAAGAAGAAGTCCAACAAAGTTCTGATTTTCCTGCCATGATGTCTTTTGGTGCTTTCTGGAAAACATCACATTATTTCAAAATAACTGTTTTGGTGTCTACACTTGGGGATGCCTTAAACTTTGGGTAGAGAAATGCCTATTGGGTGCCTGTCAGGAGACAGGACTCTTCCATCCCCTCGTGACGTTGGCCAACAGCCAGCTCACTGTTGTCACCGACAGGAAGCTCTCTGAGCAGAGGCCACCTCTGATCCCAGGTGCTCCTGGCAGCAGGTGCAGGGAGCTGCCTGTGGAGCAGCATCCGACCAGGCCAGCTCACTGCCCATCTGGGATTGTCAGCCAAGGGCAGAAGAAAAACTCAGAGAAAATAATTTCCTTCACTTGGAACTGATTCTGTCCCATGAGTAAGGTATGATTCAGCAACAAAAATAGCCAAACTAAGACTTCCAAAACCCTGTGAAGCAAAAATGTTGTGGTTTAAACCATGCCAATGACCAAGGCCAACAGAGCCTGGTCAGGCAGGTCCCCTGGGGGCCGCTTGCACCCTGGGCCTGGGGTCTGGGTGTTTCAACCTGCAGACACTCTCCCTCCACAGGCGGCCCATCTGACCAAGACCCGCCTGGTGGTCTGAGGGGCTCTGAGAGCAGCTGGCAGCTGGAGGGCATTTAAGTTTGAAGCTGAGCAATTCATTCAGGTCCTGGTGGTAATGCCAGGGGAGTGGGGAGCATCGGGCCACGAAGGGCCAGAGGAAGCCCGGGTTTCAGGGTCTCTGAGTTTGGAAAAAGGAGAGATTCAGGGTTGGCTGAAAAGGCTCCCTAATCAGGTGGGCAGGGCCAGGGTGGTTGTCGGGTGAGACCTCTGACTGGATGGCCCACTGTCGCTCTCCTGATTTTCACAAGGGTTTCTTCCCATGCTGACTTTTTTGCTGAATGAAATCCAAGTCCCGTCCTGTCCCCTGAAAGCTGCATTTGTTTCCAGTTCTTTTGTTGGCCGATGGCGCTCTTTTCCACTTACACTCATCTTGTCCACCATTGCTGCCTGTGGCCCTCTGCTGGGCAGCTGAAGGGTGGGATGAGCAAGGCACTCGGGTACTCGGCCTGTGGCCTCCAGCCTGGCTTAGTGCCTCTGAGTAGCTTGCAACCCTAATGTCACAGCAGAGAAATTGAAAGAGAAACGGCCCATATCGTGGCTTCCTGAAGTAGCAAAGAACTGTCAGGGGTCAGGAGGGCTGTGCCCCTGCCTTTGGACAGATCTGAAGTCACCCTACCCACCTGGAAGCTATACAATCGGCAGTTTGAAGAGATCACATCCTATCACTTCAGACCCCAGTCTGGCCAAAGACCCCCCGCGAACCTGAGAGCGTGGCCCCCACAGGCCTCCCAGAGCCTTACCTTGGCCTGCGGGCCGAGGGCGCGGATGGACGGGACGGCGATGAGGGTGAAGCGCTCATACAGGTACTCGTTGGAGGAGCTTCCTTTCAGGAGGGCGAAAGGGATGAGGTAGAGCTCCCCCTCCAGAACCAGGACCAGCTGCCGGTGCCGGCCCACGGGGCCGCTGGAGTGCATCAGGCCCTGCAGAGCAAGCACGGAGGCTGACACAGGGCCTGGCAGGGCCGGGCTCCCACACGCCAGGCCAGCCCTGAGCAGGGGCTGAAACGGGCCCGGAGGACCAGGCACATGTGAAGGTCCACACGGTTGCATGGGCGATGGGGTGGGCACTGCTCACAGCAGCATCACCACGTGGGGATTCCTTTCTCTACACGTGTATTTCTTTCCAAAAGAATTGCGGATGGAGACCAAGGCTGTATGAACCTTGATAAACTAAGAAGAAACAATTGGGACACTGGGCTGGGGGCTGAGGTGAATAAAGAGATGGAGACTTGCCAGGACTTGGTGAACTGAGAGGAAAGGAAAAGGTCCTGAAATGCCAGCCTGGGAGATGGGGAGACTTTTCTCTGAACTGTGTATCCCAATTGTAGAGCCAGGCCCTCCTGGGACAGTGCCTCGTAGATGCTACTGAGCTGGCACATGCCTACAGCCCTGGGCGAGGGCCTGGATGGGACCCTGTCCAGGCAGCGAGGCAGCAGGCGGGTGACAGCAGAGTGGCCTGTGGGCAGACGGGCCGCACGGCAGAATGACAGCTCCGTTAAAAGGCAGTGGGAAACTGATTGAATGCGTTGGGAAGGATGCCCTGGAAACCGTCTCTGAATTCTGCCTCCAGCATGTGCGAGCATTGCCCTTGTACAGAAAGATTAGCTACAATCCAATGTGAACTTGAAGAAAGGAAATAAAGCGACGTCTCTATCCAAATTCATGTCACCTGTTAGATGAAAACGGAGGGACGATTCAAGGAAATGCTACTCTGCACCTCCATATGTCAGTCTAGAAGGGATATTTGCTGGCTTCTTAAGTACTGGGTTTGAAAGATCAAAGGTTCAGCATCAGCCCTGCACCTGCAACTAACAGTCCCACAAATTCCAGCAAAGACTCGGCTGCTCTGACCTCTGAAATCTCTACAGATGGATCTTTTGAAGTGGAACAAGACAAGAAGGCCAGGCGTCCTACAAGCTGCCTGTTCCCCAGGAAGCACCCTTCTTCACCAGCAGGCTGGGACCCTGCCTGTCACAGGGCGAGCCCACGGCCTGGAGAGCTGGCTGGGGACCGGGTGGGACGGGAAGGGGAGGGGCAGCAGTGCGCACAGGTCAGGCAAAGGCCTGGTCTTTGCAGAGGGGAGAGTTGCTCCTTTTCACGGGGTGGGCAGTGAGCACCCGGAAGTGGCTCTGGGTGGCTGTTGTTGGTTTAGGGCCTCGGCCTCTGAGATACACTGGGTTCCCACAGCCAGTTCTCCTGGCAGGTGAGCAGGTGCTGAGCTTTCTCAACAGAGGCCCCTGAGGGGAAGGGGGCGGGCCCTCCTGCCAGTGGCCTAGGTCAGTGGTGTGTGTGTGAGGGCATCCAGGGGAGCCCAGACATGGTCCCTCTGTGACCTCGCAGTCTTCATGTGGCAATAACCTTCCCAGTGCTCTGTCTGCGTGGAAACCTGTGCACTCAGCAGGCCTCTTCCCACGGGCGCCTGGACGCCCCTGCTCACACAGGACTTCCTAAGGTAGAGGAACCTTTTCTGTGATGCTTTGAAGAATCAGTCAGAGAGCCTGGCGGCGGGGCTGCCAGTCTCAAGGGCCTCATCTTCCCTTCCACACTGTGGAGTAGGTCTGGCTGTTTCCATGGACAGACATTCCCTGACTCTCCGAACCCTCAGGCTATTTAGAAAACAGGCACCTGAACGGTCAGTCTCAGCTCCCGGGGCAGCTGCTGAAGGGCAAGCTGGTCATTTCGCTACTTGACCTTGCCAGTCCTTTCCCCCAGAGCGGTCATTGCAGTCATGACCCAGCCACAGCCACGCTCTCCTCATGGCTGAGCCCTGGGCAGGGCCAGGCCCCTGCCTCGCATCTTAGCTGAGAGGTCTGGGTGAATTCCCAAGCTCCCCTGTTTAGGAAGGCGTTTACCAACCGCACAAACAGCAAGTTTTTTTGTTTGTTTTCAAACAACCAGTTTTAATCAAGTTCCTGGGGTCCTGACACAGGTAACTCCACTCAACAAGCAGCCCCTCTCGTCAAGAGCAGCTACCAAAGTCCTGCACACGGGCTACCTGTCCTAGAGCCTTGGTTTTTAAGGCCGTACCTACAGGAAACAGGGAACTGAAATAAATGGAAATAATGATAAGGACGGCAAAGACTAGAAGTCCTAACTCCCCAAATGGACCTTTAAGGGGTGGTCTGACCAAACCCTGAGGGATTTCCTGTTCTAAGTCTGGTTCCTTGACTAACGCAGCTTCTGGCTTTTGGATGAAGCGCCATCTGCAAACTGAGGGGTGACTTGGGACCGGAGTGAACGAGCAGCTTCTCCTAGTGGAGCCCCTCACATCTGACGTGACCCCCAGACACTGCTGTCAGCATGTGGGCCGAGGGTTCCCACTTTGAGGACAAGAGCAGTCTGGGGGCCCACCTTCCACAGAAGCAGGGAAGTCCAGGCTCAGGGGCCTGGGTTACCATCCTTCCCTCTAAGTTGATTAAAACAAATGCCACGGACATGACCAGGGTCCCAGTCCCTTTCACACTAAACACCTGCAACTCTTCTTTGGTGCCTTTTCTCCCTTGGGTATCAGACAGGATTTGACTTGATGACAGGCAACAGCTCACGTGCCATCACATGGAACTGGGCCATCCTCAGAGAGACGGCATGCTCACCCCTCCCGACAGCGAGGCGCAGTGTGGTCCCAGGAAAGAGCCCCTGGCATTTCCCTTAAGGCAGATCAAGTCAAACACGGGTGCAGCCCAGGGTGCAATATTGTGTCCCACGTTCCTACTGGCTGACCTAGTCCCTCAGCAACGGGACCACGGCTAAACAAAGGCAGTTGTTCAAATAATTACAAGCCCCACGTGAAGAGGCTAATCGTTTTAGTCTGGAAGTGTCAGTGATTCATAATCGTGGGCTTGCCGTGAAAATGTGGAGGAGGAGCTGGCTCTGTCTGGCAGCGGCCAGTGCCAGCAGGAGTGGCTGACGGTGTCGCATCGCCCTCTAGTGGCCTCAGAGCAGCGGGTGTGCCTGCTGTGGGAGCCTGCTGATCCAGGCCTCCCTGAGGCCTCTGACTCTGGCCCGCCCGCCTGCCCGCCCCACCTGACCAGCCTGAACCTCAGACACGGGACCGACCGTGTAAATAAATAAACAACTGGGTGCAAGTGGGGATGGAGAGGACTCCTGATCAGAGCCCAACCTTCCAGCTGTTTTTAGTGAAACAGTGAGTGGAGCACTTGAGGAGCCACTGCAAAGCCCTTGCTCTGGTCACTGACTGCAACGGCCTCTGAAAGGTGCCACTTGGTATCATTGGAAGCAGACAAACTCCTTCCGTGTCAAACACTGTCATCACGAGAAACAGCTGTAAATGTCAGAAACTAAAGGCACGCTCTCCAACTCGATGCCTCACTTCAAGGTTATTCCACAACCTCCTCACGTCGCTCCCTTTCCTAGCGCCTCTCAGGAGCACGTTGTCTAGGCAGGAGCTGCCACTAGTCTTGCTGGCATAGGTTGTTCTTTACGTCACTGGTTGAGCTCGACCTATGAACCCGGAGATCATGGTTTGATTCCCGGTCAGGGCACACGCCCCGGCTGTGGGCTCGATCCCCAGGGCGGGTGTACAGAAGGCAGTCAGTCAGTGACGCTCTCTCATCATTGATGTTTCTCTTTCTCCCTCTTCCTTCCTCTCTGAAATAAAGAAAAATGATGTGCAAAGACCAGGGCCACAGAAATCTGGCCACAGCCGCTCCCAACCCTCTGGAGAAATGCAAGGCCGGGGTAACCTGGACGCTGGACTCTGATGGAGTCAGTGACTCCTGATGTTGGCAGAGGTCGAGGGATCTGTTCTCACCAGAACACACAGACCTGGCTTGAGTTGCTCAGGCAAGACCCTCACATGAGAGGTGGGGCCATGAGGACGCACCCAGCAGGGTACGGAGAGCCACGGCCTGACCCCCTTGGCGGCAGCTCCGGTGGTTCCTGCGGGCAACTGCTGGGGTGTCCCGGCGCCTCCAGTGTCTGCGGAAGCTGGGGAGGCAGCACATTCATTCTGTACCTGAGAGACGGGCTGAATTGACCAGGCTGGTTAGGAGCAGAGCTAGGGTCTGAGCCTGGATCTGCCGCACAGAAGCAGCCGACTTTCGAAGGCTGGCGTCCTGGGAAACCTCCACGTGGGCACTGGGCAGGGAATGATGCGCCCTGATGCCGAGAAGCCTGGCAGCCCCGGGGGCACTTACCCCTTCCATGGGCGCAATGAGCAGGTCGTACAGGGCGCGGAGCGGGGGCCTGGCGAAGGAGCTCTGCCTCCGGGGAAGAGATGAGGTCCCGTCCTTGGTGGGCGACATTGTGTTGCTGGCCAAGCTCGTCATGCTCTGGCAGCTCCTGGAGAGAGGGGCCAGGGGTCAGGCAGGGCCTTGCCACTCCCCCCGCGGTGCTCCAGCTCCTGGGAAGGCAAGTGGACGCTGCCCACAGCCAGAGCTACCACCCCGCCGGCTCCCTTCCGGCAGGGCCCCTTCTCCTCCCGTTCAGGTAACTGTCACAGAACAGTGAGCACCGACAGAAACAGGAGGGTAAGCCAGCGGCTCTCAGCAACTCATTTCTGTGGCGTTTTCCTGCATGATCGAATGTCCCAAAGTGCTGGGCAACTCATTTCTGTGGCGTTTTCCTGCATGATCGAATGTCCCAAAGTCCTTGCGTGGCGGGACTCTGTGCAGGCCAATGTGAGGGCCACGAGAATCAGCAGCAGCCACCACACTGAGGGAGGACAGTGTCCGAGGGCCACCCAACCTGCGGGCAGGAGGCTCAGACAGGACCAGGAGCGAGTGGGCCTCAACCTCGGCCCCTGGGCAGCCCCGTGAGCCCAGCAGGCACTGGCCCGAGGCCCCGCCCCCAGCAGGGAGGCCTCGGGAATATCCCGGAGCAGCTCGGGCACTGGCTGCAGGGCTTTGTTTTGCTTTGTTTTTCATGTCCCGGTGCTGGCGGGGATACGGTCGTGTTTTCAATCCCAGGGGCCCCAGGTCTCACGCCCTACACAGGAAGAGCACATTCGTTCATTCTCTTAGAAACTGCTTCCTGAGCACCAGCTACCTGCCAGGCCCTGCAGAGGCCAAACCCCAAGGGGAGCAGAGGAGGCAGCAGGAGGGAAAACAAACCCTTTTCCAGTGCAAGGCCCGGCTGCCCCACAGCCTGGCTGGCGTGGCCTCAGGACAGTCCCTGGTGAGGTTCTGCAGCCTGTGGTCTCTTAACCTTGACCAAGGCACCGGCACAGTGTGGGGGTTTCTGGTGACCCCTCGGGGACCCCTGAGGATAGACACCAGCTCTCACAGGCACTGCTGAGCTTTGGTAAGTCCCTGGGCTGACAACCCCGTGTTGTCACCTGAGAGAAAACCAGAAAGCGTTTCCCTCTGGGGCTGGACTGGGAGTCACGGTGTCACAGGAAAAGGTTTGAGTCTGTTTTCTACTTTTGGCTTCCACCCTGTCTCCCCCACCTGCTCCATGTTCTCACAGTGTCCCCCGGACCTCGATTCTAGGGTTATGAACAGCCAGGCTGGGACCCCGCCCTCAGCCCCCCTGCTCGCTGCCAGGGAAGAAAGAGCCAAGGACTTGGGGGGCGAGAGCTGCTCCCTCACTGAGGAAACAGGTAATTACAAGCGACCGAGGCCTGTCTGCCATCAGAGCCAGTGAAGCTCAGATAGCCCCGGAGTGGCACTGCGAGGCTGGCTGGGGGCCACAGCGGACGGCAGAGAGCACCTCCCCTGGAGGAGGAGCGGCAGGCGGCTCCCAGAGGGAGGCTGGGGACACGCACTGTCTGTGCGCTCGCACATTCTCGGCGGACGGATCTCAGCCTAGAGCCCGCGCTGCCATCGGGACAGCACAACGGGGCAGTAGCAGGGCCGCCTGGTGCCCTCCCTTGTGCACCTTTCATTTCATGCCCTAGACGTGTGTCTGCCTGGACTCACGGACCCGAGTCTGGTTAATAAGCCACAGACATCCGTGTCCCTGGACAATGGCTGTGGCCGTAGGTCCTCATGGTGACAGATGGGGTTGCTCCATGAACCCCAAGGCTATGAACTAAAAAGGTGGAGAAAGAGACCACAGCCCTACAGCACCCCCCCCACACACACCGCCTCCAGCTCTGAGCTGCTCTCTGGGTACAGGAGTCCAAGCTGTGCAGGGAAGACAGGGCACTCCCTCCAGCTGACCCACAGCACACGACTTACTCCAAAATATCGGAACCACATGCCCGACCCACCGGGCCCCTCCCTGGGGCAAGTCATTTACCCTCTGGGCCGCACTTGCTACTTCTGCCGAAAAGAGAAATGCAGCCACAGGCAGAGTCAGGACTGGAGAGAGAGACTGCAAAGCGTCCAGACCCAAAAGGAGGTGGGAGTCTTAGCTGATGGGGGAGCGAGGGGGACAGGCCTGGCGGGAGGGCAGAGAAGGGCTGGAGGCCGTGGTGTCTTTTTACTGAAGCACCAGAAGCATCTGAAAGGGCCCAACACCACGAACCCATCCACATGCAGTGCCCGTTCAGTGGTAGGCACAGCCCTAGAGATGTCCTCCTCAACGTAAACAAAACCCCCAAAATGCTCAGCTGCTGGTTAAAAACAACAAATAAGCACAAACAGCCAGCCAATCTGAAACAATAATTTAGGTCAAAGACTTTTTCGTCAGGACTTTCCCCTGAGCTGGAGGCATCTGTTCTGAGCAGCCCCAGCCTCGGGCAGCGGCTCCCTGCCCGCCTCCCGGCTGCAGTCCCCACCTTCGCTGCCCTCTGTCGGCAGGAACTGCCTTCATTTCTCTGCAGGGCAGCCCCACGCTTCCTCTGCCTCCACAGCAGCAGCAGGTGGGTGCACACTGGAGAGCTGTCCCAGGACCACAGACTCGGGGGATGAGAGCTGTGGGGGCAGGAAACCAAGGCCAAGAGCGACGGAGGGGGCCCGGGGCCCCGGAGCCCTCCTGAGGTTCAGGCGTGGAGAGGGTCTCGGGCCGGGACCGGGAGCAGGACTTCCCTGCACTGGCCATGGTGGCCGGCGGGCCGTGTCCTCCCCTCTGAGCATTAGGTGCCACAGCCACTGCGCAGACTGCAGCCCAAGAACCTCTTCCACGTGCCGTTCCTGCCTGAGTGACCTGTGGTGCGGAGCCCGTCTGCCTAGAGATCCGCCCGGAGACATTCAATCACTCACAGCAGCCACACTGTCAGCTCAGCCCTGAGCCTGCGAACGTGACAGACAACACAGACTCGCTGGCCATGTGGCTCCAGCATGATGCCGAGGGTCAGGGTCCAGCATGGGTCCCTGTTCTACCCCTTTTTCCTGCTTATAAGAAAGAGATTGAACTAAAGTCCTTGTAGATCTCTTCTAGTTTTAAAAAACAAAAAATTTACTCAACTTAGGAAGCTATCAAACATGGTGGCTCTTTTAACCCCTCTGCTGACCGACAGGGCACTGCCACAGCTCTCAGCCCGAAGCCCTGCAGCCTCCTGTGCCCACCCGAGAGCTGGCACCGCTGATGCGCCCCGTGGTCAGATCTCGGTCCCAGCTGAATGGCAATGGGTCCTCCGAGCTCTAAGCCTCTGGCTGGCAGAGGTGTGGACAGGTGTGTGGACGACCTGCTCCCTCCCTGCTGGCCTTGCAAGCACACCTGTCCCCTTCCCAGCACGGTCCCATGGCCTGGTGCACCCATGGGGCCGGGTCGGGGCCTGTGCGGGGACCTGCTGTTGTACTGCTTTGAATTCTGCAGGGCCTTCCAGCCTGGCGGGCTGCTCTCCGCCTCCGCTCCTGGCTCAGAGGAGAGAAGGGCGCCTCTACTTCTCACACTGGGCACCTGGGTGGTTAGAAACGCTCCCACCTGGCGGAGTGTGAGGTGCAGGAGGGGCTGTGCTTCCATTTAGGCACCAGCTCAGCCTGTCACACCCACGTCCCCTGCTCAGGGCCTACGAAGCAGGGCTGCTCCTTCTTTCTGTTTAAGGAACTGAGGTGCAGAGAGGGCAAGAGACGTGGACAAGGCGACAGGTCAGGCCTCCCCCCTGGCAGGGGAGTGATTTTCACTGAGCCTTGTCAACCTTCAGGACACACTGAGCAAACTGTAGGCCCGAACTAGCCTCCGACCCCTGGTCTCCTGGCTGCTGGGTCTAAGGGTGGAGCTGACGGAGGCGCCTCTGCCTGGTGCTGCGGTCGGTCATGAAGGAGGCCGGCTCAGATTCACAGCTGCACCACCGCACGGCTCCAGTAGGTGGCACTGGCTCGCTTTCCTCCAGGCCTGTCCATTTACTGCCAGGGACCCTGTCCCGCTAATTGACAGCCTAGCTCTCGGCGTTTTCTCACACCACATTGTCTTCATTAACTCATTCTTCAGATGATGTTTATTAATCTACTTCTGGAGAAACATTCATTTTCTCCACTGCATGGCCATCTGTGTGGTGATAGGAAAGGAGAGGGGGCGAGCTCGTGTCCAGGGAGAGGGGCGGGCAGGGAGGGGGAGGGCCGGTCCCTGCGCGTGCAAATGCCGCGCTCTGAGATGATATGTGAAGCGCTACCAGCAGGGCGTCAGGGTGCAGTTGATGTCTCTGGGATGATGACAAACACCAGGCGGCCGGGCAGCACTCACTGCTCATGAATCTCCTCTCAGGGATGAAGAGCTCCATTGCCCAGGCAGGGGATTTATAGCTGGGCTGGGCCCGCAGGGACCCTGTGCTGGCCTCACTCGTGTGCGCACACGCTAGTGCCGCTCGCATGCAACCATGTTGGGGACTGGAGTGCCTGCCGGTGTGACAGCGTGGAAGGGACGCCATGGGCGCCTGCGGGACGCGGGCGGAAGTCTCCCTAGGAGCTGCAGTGTGGGCACACGTCAGCTGCTCCGGCCTCCAGGCAGGGCTCCTGGGGGGGAGGCCCAGGACGCCTGCAGGGAGACACGGTCACAGGGAGCTCAGGTGCTCGTCCTCCCGGAGCTCAGACCTGAGGCCCCAGCCAGGCCTGAGGCTGCTGTGACCTTAACGCTTGAACGCAGGCGGGAGAGCCGAGGCCACAGAGTATCTTCTCCTGGGCCACCTCTTTCCTGTGTCCTGTCCTCCTGACCTCACTTCCCCACCAGGCACACGGTCCCGTGTGGACGCAGGGCTGCGGTATCAGCCGGCAGGACACTCACCTCGGCCATCTGGCCACGCCATCTTTCCGACTACGTAAGGGGGGACAGAGGGAACTTCTCGACACGGGGGTCTCCTGGGGTGGCCAGGTCTAGGCTGTGACGTGTGTGCATCACTGGAGTCCTTACCACAAGGTGCCCCTGCCCCTCCGCTGTGACAGGTGAGAAAACAGGACTTGGGGGAAGCATCTCACCTAAGGCCACGAGGTCAGGCAGGGCCCTGCTCCTCGAAGCCGTCAGGCAGCAGGAAGCCCACAGCCTGGGGCCCTGTTCTCTGGGGAGCCCGGAGCCTAGAGCTGCTGTGACCTCTGCCCCCTGTCCCACAGGGTGACAGACACTGCACAGAGCACCCGTTTCCAGGCTGGGCAGGGGCAGGAAGGAGGAAGGAGGTGGTGGTGAGCTCACTGTAGGTGTGGCTGCCTTGACTCAGCACCATTCCCTCCTCACTTCTCAGGATGCCTTTATCACACACGTTCACTTTCAAGTGGCCAGGGGTCCCTGAGGAGGACAGTGACTGGACCCACCCATGTGGCTGCTGTTGGCAGGGAAGGCCCCTGCCCAGAATCGCCACCATGAGGGCTGGCCCGGGTCAGGGTTGGAGGGGACACTCCGCCCTCTTGTTGGGCTAACAGGAGAGCAGACAGAACCTTGGCCTGGAGCCTCAGGGCCACCAACAGAGAGCAGAGGACGGGCCTGGCAGGACACCAGCCAGAACTGAGTACAGAACCTCAAGACTCAAGCCAGGGCTGTGGCTGTAACTGATATCCAATCGGATCATCAGTTTGCATTTGTTCAAAGGCTTTCTGGTATCTGGCGGCCAGAGAGAGGTTGTAAGGGGAGGAAGCATCAAGCTATTCAATCAGGTTTGGGGGTAAAGATTTGATTCAAAAAGTGGTTGAATCACCGACTTTGGTGCCATCAAAACCTCAGACCCAAGCGGGGAGAGAAAGAAACTCCTTACTACACAGCAGGGTCTGTCTATTCATCACATTTACTGCATCCTCGTCACAACTCACCCCCAGGCATCTTTACCCCCATTTTCCAGATGAAGAAATTAAAGGATCAAGGTTACCCACTAACTAATAAAAGGTAGAGCCAGGTTTCAAATCCAGATCTGCCTGGAGCTCACGGTTTCTCCCCTCCACTCTGTGCCTCACCCAGAAAAATGCCCCGACCTCGGACTACAGGATACAGACACCATGGGTCCAGGCCTCCTGGCCTACAGTGGACTTTGGTGGCATCGCATAGCTGCTCCAGTGTGGCCCTGGCGGCAGGCACCACACACACACTGGCCTCTCACCCTCAGCATTACTTTCAAAGTGTGTGCAGGGATGAGAGAGACAGGCCTTTCTGAGGCTGCTGCTCTGCCGTGGGGTGCAGCCATGGCCCACGGTCAGTGCTAAACAAGAGAAGAAGCCTCGTTTTTCCTCACTAATGGTACCTGCCCAGGGCTCAACATGCACGTGTGTTTTCTGCCCAAGTGCACAGACAAGAAAAATAGTGGCTGCAGAGACTCAAAAGCAAAGGCAGAACAAAGACCAAGGCTATAGTGGCGAGAGGGAAATCTAAAGCCAAGGCTCACTTGACTCGCATCAGCTCGGCAGCCTCAGCGCCAACCAGTCCAGCAAACCGCCTAGAACAAAAGGGCCAAGGAACCCATGAATCACGGAGCGGGGGAGCCCGCAGAGGGAGCTGGGCTGCTCCTGCATGCAGGGCCCTGTGCACATGGCTGCTTCCGCCTCACCTCTGCGGGCTCAGGGACGAGGCTTTGTCGGCCACAGTCAATACCAGGCGCCTGCAGAAAAGCCACTGCCTAGCCGTCCTGGTCGGTGGCAAAGCAGCACCTCGGAGCAGAGATCCCTGGACATGGAAGGGACAGGGAGGGGCCCCAGAGGGGCAGGGGAGACACAGGGCAAGCCTCAAGGTGGCAGGCGCAGGCAGACAGCAGCTGGGAGGCACGACCTGAGCCCAGCACTGGCCCCTGCTCCTGGGCGGTCTCCACCCTCTCTGGCCTGTAACCCTCAGCTGTGAGAAGCCAGCCCGGCCCGAAGTTCGCCAGGACCCGCACCGTTCTGACTGCCAAGGATGGTTCTGCCTCTGTGGTTCCCCCAGTAGCTCTGCTCCCCTTGAATGGAGGCCAGAGGGGCCCCTCCCCTTCCTGGGCTTGTCAGGAAGTGTCGGGAGCACACAGTGTGGCAACCTGTCCTGGGCCTTACCGCTCGCTCTGTTGAAGCTGAAAGCATGCAGGCCACGTCCCTTCATCCAACCTGCCCTCAGAAGGTCAAGACTGGAAGGGCCTGCAGATGCCACTTCCGAACCTTTCTCTGTCCTGAGGGCAGGCCTGCGGCCTGAGCCATGTGAGGCTCTGCGGGGGGAGCTGGGGGCCAAGCAGTCGGACAGGGAGGCCTGGCTGCTCCCCACCCAGCCTCGGGGTGGCCCAGTCCTCAGCCTGGCTGCGGGCACAGCTGACATTGTTTAAATGAACCAATAAATTAATGCACAGTGTTGTGCTCAGAAGGACAGATGTTTTCCCGAAAGGAACAACTACATGATGCAAAATTCACACCCCGTCCCACCCAGGGTGAAGCGGGTCCCAGGTGCACCTGGTGTGACCCTCCTGACAGCCAGCGCCCCTGTGACCAGGTCGGCCAGGGACACGAGGGCCTGCCTGTGGGACCCACATAAAGGACATGAGGTGGGACAGGACAGGAAGGGCAGGTGAGCCACAGCCCACGGTGGCCAGCACCTGCTGCACAAGTGCATACAGATTTCACCCTCCCCGTCTATCCACCCACATTACCCTAAAAATTCAACGTTAGCAATGTCCTTCCCACTGTGCCAACAGCAGGAAGCCACAGGTGTGCGGCGCCACCTATGCCTTAGGCAGCCGGTCAGTGTGTTATTTGGATATTAACTCCTTTACTTTCCACGTTAAAGGAACACTGCAAAGCAGGAAACGTGTCCCCATTTCAGCGACGAGGAAACTGAGGCTACCAGGTGAAATCGCCTGCCCCCTGTCCCACAGCCGGCACACGGCGAGGCCCGACCCTGAGCCCCGAGCTCTCCCCGCTCTAGTTTACAACCACGGACCGTCACCCGGCAGAGCGAGAACCACCTGCCTCCCAGGCTGAGAAGCTGGCCTAGGATGGTGTGAGCCCAGACCCAGTCCCAGGCCTCCCCCTGACCGTCTCCCTCCCCAGAACTGAAGGCTGTGGGGACACCTGCTAGCAGGGGAGGGAGGGAGGGAGGGAGGGAGAAGGAATGGGGTGAACCAGCTCACAGTTTTGGTCTCCTCTCAGCCAAGCTGCCAGTTCCTACATCCCTGGCCCTTGGCTCCTGTCCCACTCAGCTCACCCCAGGACAGGAAACACGCTGTCACCTGACAGCACATACCGAGAGGAAACCAGGCCTGGGGTAGGGACAGGCGGGCACACACTGCCCCGCACAGCAGGCGCCCGGCAGAGGCTGCCTCCCAGAGCACAGCACCTCCCTCCTGAGTCCCAGCTCACCCTGCTGCCCTTTGAGTCAGGCCCTTGGGATGTGGCAGAGACCCGAGAGCCCCAGGTGACCTTCTGGAAAGGTCTACCTCAATGTGACTCCCAGGTTGTTGCCAGGCAACCAAATGCAGTGGAACAGGTGCCTCTCAACCCCAACTGCCTGCCCGTTTTTCTGGACGCAGCTCAGCCATCACCCCTGATGGAAAGATGCAGGGTATGCTGGTGGCAATTACAACATCAACTCTTCTCAAAACCACTAAAACCTATTTGATCAAGTGATGGGGATGGGGCCTCGGGGCAGACAGGTGGGCCTGGGTCTGGACCAGCGCCCCCTCCAGCAGTGCCGGCTTCCCCACTCTCCTTGGCCCCGTCAACCTCAGGCCAGGGGGTCAACACAGGTGCCAGCCCAGGAGTTACAGGCACCAGCTGGCAGGGAAGTGTGCGATGCTACTCCGCTTCCACCTGGTATTCAGGAGGTCAGCGCAAGGCTCTGTGAAGACGCAGCCAACCGCCTCCCACACAGCCACACGCAGGCTGTCACTCCGAGCCTGCACTGTCTTCTCACTTGACCCCGAGGGGCCGCTGTGACACTGAGGCCCAGAGGAGCACGGGCTGTGGGAGGTCACGCTCGCTTCTGCAAACGCAGGACACGACCAGAAGCCGGCGGGCGGCTGGAAGGAGCATCGCTGAAGGCACCTGGCCCCGCGCCCACTCTTACCTGTTAAAGAGGTTGTTGCGGCGAACCATCCGGAGGAAGCCAGTGGGGTCCGTCACCGAGTTGAGCTTATTGTTCATCTCTTCAAACTGCTGGTCCATGAGGTCTCCGGCTTCGCTCTCGGTCTCGCTGCTGGCACAGGCCCTGCGGGGAAAGTGCAGAGAAAGCCCATCAGAGAGAGGAAGCCCTGAGCGCGGAAGTCAACCGCGCGGTCCTGTGGCACTGCCCCGCCCAACAGGTCCCTGGTGCCGAGTGTCCTGAGGCCGGGTCACCTGCGCCCCCTCCTGGCATCCCCACAGCTTCTTCCCTCTTTCGTCCATGCTTCTCAGGATGCACTCGGGGTGCTTCTGGAGGTCACCCCCACTGGGCTGGGAACTCCCTGCAGGAAGGAGCTGCGCCGGAGCCAGCACTGCACTCCCTGCGTCTGGTGTGTGCCTGACACATAGTAGGTGCTTGGCAATTGCCTGCGAAGGAACAGCGCCATCTGCCTTGTCTGTGTGGGCTGGCGGGGGACCCTTCCGAGGTAGAGCTCAGGTGAGTGTGCGTGTGGCAATCCTCCCAGCACGCGCTCCATCCCAGAAATAACAACTGAGCACCTGCCCTGTGCTGGCACCACGCTAGGCCTGGGGAGACACAGGCCAAAAAGGCACTTCCCAGCTGAGGAGCCAGACGTGCACCCCCGTGGCTGCCATGGCAGGGGGAGCAGCACCATTTGAAATGTGGGCCTGAGAAACGCTGCCGATCGGAGCCCATTTCCAAGCTCAGCATGGGGATGCTGCCATATTGGAATTAATAAATTCATATTTCCCCCATGACAGAATGTAACAGAACATCTCACAATGGCTTTTAAATAAACACAGATACCCAGGAGCGCCCTGGCTCATCGTTATTAGTAAACTGACGAAAGGCTTCTGAAACGTAAGCGCTGTGCACTGTGGCCCGTGAGGCCAGTCAGCCGCCACGGGAGCACGTGTCCCAGGGGCGCTGGGTCCTCACCGCGCAGCATGCCTGGGGGCTCAGCAGAGGCAGATGCCCCCACCTTCCCCGGTGTGACGGTTCCACTCAGATGCTGCGGAAACGATGACAACATCGAGTCCACAGATAACATGACAGCTCTGTTTAAAGTGTCCTGCTGTCTAGGGGCCAGCGTGGGAGGGTGGAGAGCACCTGGGGCGGAAGATGACTCAGCGATGTGCGGCTCTCACGTGCTGGAGCAGGGGGGTCTGGACAGGAACGGACTTCCTGCTGCCCAGCGGGGAGAGGTTCTTGCCTCGAGATTTAGGTTGACGGTGAACATGACCTGCTTCAAACAGCCAGGCTGCTGAGCCTGTGACATCAGGGTTACACGACGGAGAAGGGTGACGAGGCCTTACTGAGCCATTACGGGGTCAAATGCGATCTGGCGTGACGCTGCCCCGTAAGCCTGAATGCTCCATGTGAACGTCAACCCTGGAGATGGCACATTCTGTTGTCACCCTGACTGGGCTCAGGGTGTGCGGACATGTGGTCAAGCGTTATCTGGGTGTGTCTGTCAGGGTGTTTCTGGATGAGTTAGCCTTGGGAGCAGCGGACTGAGGAAAGCAAACTCCCCCCCACCCCCATGTGGGTGGCCGCATCCAATCCACTGAGGGCCTGAGCGGAACAAAAAGGTGGAGTAGGAGAGACACCCCTCTCTGCCTAACGGTCTACGAGCCGGGACACTGAGCACCTCCCACCTGCAGACTTGGACTCAGACTGGAGCTGACATCATCGGCTCCCCTGGGCCTCTGGCTTGCCAACTGCAGGCCTTGGGACTTCTCAGCCGCCATAAGCCTGTGAGCCAATTCCTAATAAATCTGTGTGTGTGTGTGTGTCCTACTGGCTGTTTCTCTGGAGGACCCACACTAACATGCCTGGTGATGAGGCACCAGAGTCCCGACTCAGCCATGTTCCTTGCAGACTCAGCCACAGGAAAGGGTCCCAAGCGCTCAGGCCTAGAAAGTGCGAGAATGGAGCGTGTTGAGGGACAGCACAGAGGTGTGATGTGGGGCAAGCCTTTACCCCAGAACCTGCTGTCTGTGGTAAAGGCCATTGGCCTGCTCTTCTTCCTGACCCACACGTCCTGGAAACAAGCCTTCAAACCCAGCCCAGCCTGGCATGCCAGGCGTGCAGCAGGCATGCCTTGAGGACCTTCTGAATGGATGATGTATGCCAGAGTGCATTTTATGATGTGCAAAGTATTTGCACACAGATTTAATTTTATCTGTATGACAACCCTGTGAGGTGGCTCTATCATCTCCACCTTATTTCTGAGGAGACTGAGGTTTGGAGAAACCATGGAACTTGGCAAGGATCACCAGGAGGGAGAGCCAGGGCTGAACCCAGCTCAGGTCTTGGCCCTGACTCCCCCGCCCCTCCTTCCTCCCCGCTTCTTGCTCCCCCGCCCCCGCACACACACACACTTTAAGGCTCTAAGCTTCTCACCTGTTTCAGGTCTCTCTGCTTGGGTTTGACTAGGGCAGGGAGGAGGGTGAATATAGGAAGAGAAACCAAGAAGCGTGTGAGCACCTGAACACATCGCATGCTTCCATCCTGCCACCGCCCCAGGGCGTCCACCGAACAGCTGAGCGGCTGGAGGCCTGAAATGCTCCCTTGGGAGCCGAGGGCCCTCCATGGAAACCCTGGTAAATATCACTCAACAAGCCCTCTGTCCGGGGACGCATTTATCACCTGAATGCAACTGCCTGCTTGGTGTGGAGAAATCTGCTTTTCCTTCCGCGCTTCGCAAAGGGGAGAGGAATGGGCTGGACCGGCGCAGGCCTCCATTGGCTTGCAGTTCCACTCCCGAACTCAGCCGGCCTGCGCCTCTGAACCTCATGCTTACGGGGGCTGTTTCCTATTTCCTGACCCTTCAAAGTATTAACACTGAAGGGCAAACAAACAGGCGATGGCACAGATAAGAGCGTCTCCCTTTTACAGAAGACACCTCATCAATACAAGCATCCAGCAGGGGTCCGAGAGGGCCCGCCCGGTGGTCCCCGATTCACACCATTTCTCTCAGAGACTTTCTACAGACGGTGTCACCTAGTCCCATCACCTCGGGCCTGACTCCATTCACTCCCACGCAGCAGAGCTTACTGAGTGGCACTGCCGTGAAAGCACCGAGGCTGAGAGTCAATTAGTTACACCTGCCCTCAGGGAGGAGCACAGGGAGGGACCAGCCTCCAACCAAGGTCGAGATCGATCGGGAGGCATAAAGCTTTCCTGGAGTCAGCTGCATCCATCCAAGAGGAGCAGGAGCGGTGAAGGCTATAACTCTGACAGGTAGGACTGGTAGGTGGTGGCGGTGGCAGATAGAATGCTATGAGCAAAGGTGTGGAGATAAGACAGTGTGGGGACTATTGGAGGCCAAGAGAATAGCCTAGTGGAGCTGGAGCAGAGGGTAAGAGTGGGAGAGAGAGTGAGATAATGGTAGAGGGACGGCCTTGAACTTGGAAGGTGTTGAGAGCTGTCAGCCCAGGCTCAGGGCTGCTCTTTGGGAGTCAGTCAACTGAACCCAAGTGGAGAATGCCACTTACACAGGGACGGGAGAAGGCTTAGGCTATTACCAGCATCCGCCCAGAAGCAGCCCTGAAGTCCCAGGGTCAAGCTCAATGAAGCCTAATTGGCCCCTCACACCTGCTAGAACCCCCTTTCTGGGGAGTCATTGTTGTGTTAATACATTAATGAGCTTGGGTTGCACTCAACATGCCAGGTGAGGCAAGTTTCCCATAAGCCCCTGGCTCCCTCTTCTGCCCCAAGCTCCCATCTCCTAGCCCGGCTCTAACCCCACCTTCCTGATTCCTCACCATGTTTTGGTCTCTCTTGTCACCAACAATGGTTCTGGCTTGTCCTGTGGTGGGGCCAGCTATCCCATTAGTCCAGATGTGTGACTTG
>NW_005361573.1:2777955-3106393 GCF_000412655.1 Myotis brandtii
GGGGGGGGGGGGGGGGGGGGGGGGGGGGGGGGGGGGGGGCTGAGAGTGGAAAAGTGGGAACTGACAGGAGAAATATTACCCAAAAAAGAACTTATTTGCCTGGGAAACTCAGTGAAGGGAGAGGGTAAAAGACAGCTAGCAGTTAAAATATGGCAGACAGGCAACTGGTGGCAAATAGAGAAACTGAAAGTAGAAGTTGTTTTAAGCCGCTAAGTGTGTGGTAAGTTGATGTTCAGTAATAGAAAACTAATACAAAACTAGGGGAATGAACTGCCAGCTGGCCTCCTCTACAATAACTGCTAAAGGAAGGTATTCAGAAGGGAAATGATATCACCGAAGCTTCAAATGCACCTAGGCAACACGGACGGGCCTGGAAGGAGAAAGGGATACATAAGAGAGACTTCAGCACTCCCTTCCTCAGCAGTCAACAGAACTCAAGAGACACAAAACAGCAAAATACAGAACTGAACAAAACCATCAATCAACTGGACATGACTGACATTTAGCGAGCACTCCACCGAGTAACAGCAGGATGCACAGTCCTGTCAAACGCACACTGAAAATTCCCCAGGACGGGCCATCCTGGGTCACAAAACAAACCAGCAAATGTAAAATAACTGAAGTCATGCAGAATATGTTCTCTGCCCACAATGGAATTAGGGTTGAAAGTAAAAAAAGAAAAACAGGAAAATCTCCAAACACTTGGAAACTAAATAATAAACTTCTAATAAATAAGCAAAGAAAAAGCCTCAAGGGAAATGAGAAAGATAATCTGAACTAAAGAAAACTGAAAACACAACACAAAATGTGTGGGATGTAGATAAAGCCTTAGAGATAATCGACTGTATAAAATACATTAGAAAAGAAGACAATGGAAATACCGGGGGAACTTTTGTAAAGTATGTAACTGGTTACCCACTATGCTGTACAACTAAAACTAATACAAAATAATATTGAACGTAAACTATAATTTAAAATTTTTTAAATAAAATAAAAGAAAGATGATATAAATAATGTAAGCTTCTACTTTAAGAAATTAGAAAAAATAGCGCAAAATAAATCAAAGCAAGGCAGAGGAAATAACAGAGCAGCAATCAAAGAAACTAAAAAAAGCGAAGCTTATCTTTAAAAAAGAAAATCAATGAAACAAAAAGTTCGTTATCTGAAAAAAAATCAATAAAATTTATAAGCTTCTAGCCAGGCAGACCAAGAATAAGAGAAGGCAAAACTATCAATATCAGGAATGATCCCATAAAAATTAAGAGGATAATAAAGGAAGACCACAAACAACTCTACAAATATTGATTCAGCACCTTAGATAAAATGGAACGATTACTAACAAACCACAAACCACTACCACATCCAAAATCAAATAGATAACATAAATAGTCCTATAACTGCTAAAGAATTACATTCATAGTTGAAAACCATCCAAAATAGACTCTCTTAGTCCAGATGGTTTCAATGGCAAATTCTACCTAACATTTATAAAAGAACTAATACTGATTCTACACAATCTCTTCCAGGTACTAGAAGAAAGAACACTTTTCAACTCATTTTTTGAGGCCTATTTTACCCTGACACCAAAAGCAGACAAAGATAACATGGGGGGGGGGGGGGCCCCACCAACATCCCACAGATCAAATGAAAACAGACATAAGATTCATCAATGAAATATTACCAGAATTCAGCAACATATACAAAGAATTATATAGCACAATTAACGGGGATAGTTATTCCAGAAATGTAAAGCTTGGTCAACACTGAAAAAAATCAATAAATGTATTCCGCCACATTAAGACTAAAGAAAAAGATATCTGTTTATATCAATTGATGTAGAAAAGCATTTGACAAAATCCAACACCAATTCATGATAAAAGCTTGCAAACTAATGATGAACGACTGTGTGCTGACCTGAGAAGAGGAAAGTGCGTCAGCTCACACCATTCCGGCTGAGCATTCATACTGGAAGTTCCAGCCCTTTCAGTGCAAAAAGGCAAGAGAAGGCAATACAAGGCACACAGGCTGGGAAGGAAGGAAAGGGACTGTTCACAGGAGACATGCCTGTCAATGCAGACTACGCCGAGGAATATACAAAAAGACCCCTCGAACCATTAAGTGAGTTTCATAAAGTTGCAGGATACAAGATCAACACACAAAAAGTCAATATTTATATACGCTAGTAACAAACAACTGCAAACTGAAATTTTAAAAATGATCCCACTTATAGTAGCTCCCAAAATAAAATACTTAGGTATAAATCGAATAAAACACACACAAGATCTGTATGCTGACAACTACAAAACGCCGACAAAAAAATAAATAAATAAAACCTAAAAATATGGAGATATATACCATGATCGTGGATTTTGTTGTTGATCCTCACCTGAGGATATTTTTTAAAGATATATTTTTATTGACTGCAGAGAGAAAGGGAGAGGGAGAGAGAGTTAGAAACATCAATGATGAAAGAGAATCATTGATCAGTGGCCTCCTGCACACTACACACTAGGGATCGAGCCCACAACCTGGGCCTGTGCCCTGACCGGAACAGAACCGTCCATAGGTTGCCACTCAACCACTGACCCACATGGGCCAGGCCCGAGAATATTTTTTCCATTGATTTTTAGAGAGAGTAGAAAGGACCGGAGGAGAGGGAGATAGAAACAGCGATGTGAGAGGGATACATTGATTGGTTGCCTCCCACAAGTGCCCCAGACTGGGGCTAGGGATCGAACCTGCACCCAGGCATGTGCCCTTGACCGGAATCGAACCCGGGACCATTTGGTGCGCACAGGCTGATGCTCTAAACACTGAGCAGCAGTGGCCAGGGCATGATGATGGACTTTAAGGCTCAACAAAGAGCAATTTTCCCAAACTGATATATAAGTTTAACATGATTCCAATAAAAATCTCAACAATTCTGTGTAGCTATAGAGAAGCTGAATCTAAAATTTATATGAAAAGCAAATAAACTAGACCAGGTAACACAATTTAGAAGAAATAGAATGAAGTTGGAGGAACAACACTGCCAGGTTTTAAGACTTACTATACAGCTACAGAAACAAAAATCATGTGGTTTAATAAAAGTATAGACATATAGATCAATAGAACAAAGTAGAGTCCAAAAATAGACCCATTTGAAAATGGCCAATTAATTTCTGACAAAGGTGCAAAGACAATTTAATAGAGAAAGGATAGTCTTTTCAATAAATAGCTTAGGAGCAACGGCATGTTCATATGCAAAAAATAAAAAATAAAAAAAATAACCCACCAATTAACCTTGTAAAATGAACCACAGATTTAACCTCACACCTTATAATTAACTCAAAATGAATCACAGATCCAAATATAGAAGTGTAACACTGTAACACTTTTAGAAGAAAACATAGGAGAAACTTTTTGACCTGGGGTGACTGTTCTTAGACATTCCACCAGAAGCATTATCCATAAAGAAGTAACTGATAAAACTAATATAAAAAGTAAAAGCGTTTGCTCTGTGAAGGACACTGTTAAGAGAAGAAAAAACAAGCTACAGACTGAGAGAGAACATTTGCCAACCACGTAACTGCCGAAGGACTCGTATCCATAACATATGAAGGACTTTCACACTCAACATACAACCAATTTAAAACGTGAGCATAAGCCTTGAACAATCATCTCACCATATAGAATATAAGATGGCAGATAAGCACATGAAAAAAATGTTCATTGACATTAACCTTTAGAGAAATACAAATTAAAACATGACAAGATACCACACTATACCACACTATCTATTTGAACGGGTCCAATTTTAAAATGCTGATAATATCAGGTGCTGATGACAGATTAACTGAAACTGTCAACTGGTGGTAGAGATGCAAAAAGGTATAGTTATTCTGGAAACTACTTTGCAGTTCCTTATAAAATAACATATATATATATATATATTTGCCATCAACCCAGTAATTTCATTCCTGAATAAATGAATTTATTTACCCTAAATAAATGAAAAAATGAAGTCCGTACAAGCTGGCCTAAGTGCAGGATGGCAGCATAGACCCTGATGAGGGGCTGAGATGAAGGGCTGAGGGGGGCTGGAGAGTCCAGCAGGTGGGCAGCCACTCCCCCATGGTGCCCACCTGCCCTGCTGGCATCTGCTCCTGAGACCGGGGAGAAGTCCAGCCCCTGCCTGCTCTGGGGAATATAAATCATGCCATCACAGGCAGGCTCCAAATGCTGCTCACATGCAGCTTCCCCGGAGAGATGGAAATAGCCCATGAATCAAGCGCCCGGAGCCGTGCCAAAGCTCATCCCATTCTCAGGGACAGGGCTTGGCAAGAGGCTCCAGAGAGGACTTTCATTTGCAAGCACGGCCTCCTGATCTCTCCAAGTACACACTCTTCGTCATCCCTCTGACAGCTGCGGCTGAGCTCCACATAGGCCCACTTTATTTATGTCTCAGCATCCCCTTGCTAACTCATTCTTCCCTGAGCCTATTCTCCCATCCCCATCTCGAGGCTTCTTTTGCACTGATAACCAGTTAGTTGCCAAAGACCAACCACTTGCAGCCCTGAAGCTAGAATGTTCTAGTGCACAGGGCGGTGGGTCGCTCTGTGTGAATTGTGTTACCTGGTCTAGTTGATTTGCCTTTTCATATACATTTTAGACTCAGCTTCTGTAGAGCTACAAAAAATTCTTGAGATTTTTACTACAATGATGTTAAACTTATAATTCCATTTGGGAAAAATTGCTGTTCTTATTGAGTCTTAAAATTCTACACCACTAGCCCCAGGTCCGATGGAATCAGATCAAAAGCAGAAAAATGCCCTTTCTTTCAAAGCAGAAACCTCTTTACAACTGCTGAAACTTGAGGAAGCAAAAGATAGGGCATTTGCATCTAGGTAATCATTTGGGGCTTCCCGACAGCGAGAGGCCCGGTCTGACTGTGCCAACAGCCTGTGCCATAGGATTCCAGAGCATGTGTGTCTTGCAGGTATGAAGATGCACAGATGACAAGCGCCATGGGCATTCACTGGGCTTTGCATGGCCAGTCTGCCGGCAGCTGGGAAAAACACTTATTCCAGAAGCCACTGAGCAAGAGTCCCAGACACTAAAGACATGGGACTTGGGTAACAAGATCTCTGAGACCTCTGAAATGTCCCATGTAAATCACTTGCCAGTCCCTTTCTGGTTTTCCCATAGTGATTGTAAGTAAATCTTTAAAAAAGACAGCAAGGGAAGGGGGAGCCAGAGCAAAAGCATCCTTTTCCATGGGGTTGTCTCACCAAAGAGAAGAACCCAAGAAACAGAGATGCCAGTGTGAGGCTTTAACGCAGGAAACCGGTCTCCGTCTTCAGGATGGGAGAAGGCGGCGATGTCGTAGACAGCTTTGGGGAATCTGCCCTGAACGTCAAGATTCTACTTCTAGAAATTGCCTCCCGGAACCTCAAGGTCACAGGGGCGAGTTCCCAGTGCCAAGTTTATACACAATGACCCCTACTGCTGACTGGACCTGTGGTGACCACCTGCCCTAAGCAGGGCCAAACAGGTTCCTTCCCATAAAAACTTGTGTACTGGGATTCTGGGATTGGCCAGCTCTGTAGGCTTGTGTGAGCAGAAGAGCTGTTTAGGTGGCCACTTCCCACTCTGGGACTAGGAGCATTTTGTTGTTGTTTTAATATATTTTTATTGATTTCAGAGAGGAAGGGAGAGGAAGAGAGAGATAGAAACATGTGTTATGAGAGAGAATCATTGATCAGCTGCCTCCTGCACACCCCCTACTGGGAATCGAGCCCACAACCAGGGCATGTGCCCTTGACTGGAATCTAATCTGAGACCTTGCAGTCCGCAGGACGACGCTCTATCCACTGAGCCAAACCAGCTAGGGCACAAGGAGCATTTTTGCATCTCCACTTGCAAACTGAAGGTTTGCAGTAGGAGGTGCAAAATGAAGTGGCTGAGCAGCGACAGAACCTGAGTGCCTGTGGGGCCAGGGCCTCCCCACAGCTCTCCTTTCTCACTCTCAGCTTGCCCTTGGACTTTGTGGGACACCTCACCTCCATAACCTCCTTATGAACATCCCTTCTTTGGTTTAAGCAATCTTTTGAGAGGGTTGTTGTGGGGGGAGAGGGAGAGAAGGTTGAAAGGCATCCTCAGAGACCTGTGTGGCCTTATGCAGAAGCCGGTGCCACAGCTGCCCACGCTGTCCAGGTAGCATTCAGACTTGTGGGGCAATACGGGAGGAGGCCAGCAAGTCAGTGGGTAGGAAGAGTGTGAGCGCACACTAGAGAAAAATGTGCTAGAATCACCCATGAGAACCACATGAAGGCTAGTCTCCCAGAAAACCCTTCTCAGGGGGCCCACCCATATCATATTCCAGCCTTCACAAGCCGAGGGAATGTGGTGCAGCAAGCTCAGACTCCCAAGTCAAATCCACCGGTTCAGATCCACCCAGCAGTACAGTGCCTTCAGCATTCACTGTCCACACTGTCCAAGGGGTATCAGTTTCTTATCACAAAATCAAACTCATTGCCATTCACTTATCTCTCTGGAAATGCTTATCCTATATAATAAAAGCCTAATATGCTACTAAGTGTCCAACCGTTCATTTGACTGTTCGACCAGTTGCTATGATGCACACTGACGATCAGGGTGCAGATGCTCCCACCGGTAGGTTAGCTTGCTGCTGGGATCTGAAGGATTGGGACTGGGCGAGATGAGCCGGACACGCCCTGGAGCCCTCCCCCGTCCCTCCCCAGCCGGCCAACCTCCCGTGGTCCCTCCCTGGTCAGCCCCGATTGGCCCGATTGGGACTAGGCAAGATGGGCCGGACACACCCTGCATGAATCCGTGCACTGGGCCTCGAGTATTTAGATGAAACTAGATTTAATTCCTTCCTCCTGTATATCCCTCTAGAAATTGCTTTTCTCAGTAATCAATACTATTACCTAAGAGTTATTTATAGTACAAACCTTCTATTGGTCTGAAGACAAATGATTATATTTACCTGCCAGGAATCTACACACACACACACACACACACACACACACACACACACACACACACACAGCTCTGATCTGTGCTATGGTTGTTAAACTGATAATAAAAGTTCTTTTCTGAAATGCCTTAAGATGATCATTTGAATTAAAAACAAAACAAAAAAGCCTCCAGCCTTTGGGATCCGTTACTGTTGTGCATTTTAACTCAGAAGCATTTTGTGAATCCGCTGCTTATCTCCTGGCCTGGAATGATCTAGTCTGTACTTAAGTGTGAAGAGGAGGAAGCAGGGGTGTTCCCTAGCTTTTCTCCCTTCAGTAAACACAGTGATCAAACAAATGAGAAGGTTGTGCTTCCGCTGGCTCAATAGTCAGTGCGCATGAAGACAGAAAGACTGTCATCCATCGGAAGGCCCCTTACTTGGCCTCTTATTTTTGAAATCTTTGCTGAGAAACTGTTGGCAATGGAGTGCTCCCCTAATAATGATTCTGGAACCTTCTCTACCATCAGTTTGGCTTCGTCACTTCAACAAAGCCCAATTAGACCCCCATGGGCCCTGTGTGTTATAGTGGGAAGAGCCAGAGCCGCCGTCTGGGACACTTACGTTTGAATCCTGGGGGACCACTGCCTTGTATGTAAAGTAGGATAACCACAGGATTGATGAAAGGATGGAAGTCTAGCCCTCGTGGAACCTCGGAGGCACTCAATGACTCCTCCTTTTCCAATTCTATGAACACATGTGTGATGTGTGAGAATGAGATACCCCCCCCCCCCCAACACGCCCAGATACATCCCGGAGAGAAAGTCACCCAACTACACAGAACTGCTCTGAGCACTAAATGAGAACATCGGGGACCCCTGGTAAAAAGCAGACCGTGGCCATGAAAGTTATCATTGTGTTGTTCTTACACGTGTGGGACTTTTTAGCCAAACTAGCATTTAGCAGCAACATGTGGTTTCCTTGGTGAAAACGCTGAACACTAGGAAAAAATAGGATGGTGACAATCTTGTTTACCTTCGTTTAACTCTAGAAGTAAAAGATAAATGTAAATATTTAAATCGGTTCAAAAGGTAGCCAAGTGACAATGTGAAGCCACTGTGTCCTCCGACCCGGTGAGCATGCTCCCAGCGTGTGGCCAGGAAGCCTGTGCGATAGTTCTGCGTGGGGAAGTGGGTGTGCCTGTGTGTGTGCGTATAGGAACATGTCAAAATGAGACCTTAACTGCGGTGCCAGCACCATGGACGTCAGCCATTAAGGGACAGGCATCTTCCCCAGCTCCCCACATGCAGACGGACACAGGAAATGGCTGTAAGAACCCGCCCCAGGACTCTGCATCCCCAGCTAGATCAGGAGTCAAAGAGGGCCCAGAGAGAAGGGAGTGAGGAGACTGGTGAAGAGAGTTCTCACGAGGTAGCTACCCCGATATAGTGCACCCCCACCGCACCATTTTGGGCAAGGAGTGAAGGGCACCTCTCCTGCCTCAAGCCTGGTGGGAGATGTTTTCATGGGGGTACCATTCAGCCTAGGAGGGGAGCTGACACACAGACACATGGGTGCGGGGCAGGAGAGGCGACTCACAGTCAAGACCCTCCATGTCCTCTCAGAGGAGGGGCAGTTGAGACAAGTCGAGGTGGGGATGACAGAGTGGGGTATTTAGGAAGAGGAAACAGGTACTGCAAAAGGATAGAGGTGACATTAACATAAAATACATACACATTGTCAGACTGATCTCCCTAAGACCAGCTCCCCGATTAGGCGTTACCTGCATGGGTGCCGCAGACGCTGTCCTAGAAGACAGAGGGCAAACGCGTGGTGCTCAGGACCACTGTCACTCAGCACCAGTCCATTGGTCTACCTCCCACCATGGCCTAGACAGCCTGCTCCGCCCAAACCCGGGCGCCCTCCAGTTCACGAACATACCTCCCCCCCGCCCAGCTTTGCTCTGGCCCTGCCCTCGACTTGGACGCCCCCTTTACATCAACCTGACCCGCCTACGCTTATGGGAATGATGCCTCTCCCGCAAATCCAGCTAAGATGTCTTCCACTGAGAACGCTTCCCCTGACCCTCTGACAAAATGGAGCTCTCCCTCCTCTGCACACCTCCAGGGAGACAACTCCCACGCTTCAGACACAGAGGCCTTGCAGCTGAACCCCTCGCAGCATGGACAGGTGTGGAGGTGGGGGCCCTTCTCACATCTCTGGTCCTCACAAGGCCTAACGCAGGGCAGATCTCGGTGCTGGCTGGGTGACTGCAAAAGGACTACCCAGGGCCTCTGTGGGCTCCCCCAGCACCTGGGGGACTCGCCCCCACAGCAGCACGGCACCACCAATGCTGCCGTGAAATGCTTTCATGCACAAAGCCCACCACACAGGTTGGCTCAGTCCCCCTCCCAGGAGAACAGATCCGTCCTTGGAAAAACAAGCGTGCACTCTGAGCAAGCAGGGCCTGCACAGAAACTGAGTGCCTTTCTTCTACTTCCTTCCTAGAACCTTGAACTTTTCTCCTGTGAGGTGACCAGAGAAAGGGGGGATTGTGGAGGAATGTTTTTAAAGCAGGGCTGGGCTTTTAGGGCAGATTTCTGGAGCACTGGAGGATGCTGCACCCCTCAGAGGCTGGTCCCAAATCCATAGCCCTTTCTAGAACCGGCCGTGGCTATTCCTCTCCCCACCCTGGTTGGGGACCGTGTAAGGGCTCACGGATGCCCTGCTTCACTTCATCATGGGCGTGTGCGTGTGTGTGTGCAGAGGGTGGAGTGGTGCGTGTGTGCATTTGTGAGGGTGGAGTGTCTACAAGAGGAGTGTGTGTAGTGTGCCTACCATGGGAGGGGATGTCTGTGAGGGGTATGTGGTGTGTGAGCAGCTCTGAGCCTCCTCCTGGGCATCTGGAATGAGGTCCCTTTCTTATCTGTAGGGCCTCCCACTTCCAATCCGAAGGGCAATGGAGTTGACACATGTTATTAATAACAACAGAAGCCAATAACTGGGTGCCAGGGCCCTTCTGGCATCAATCCTTGCAGCACAGCGAGGAGGTGGCTCTTAGCATCTTGGTGAAAGATGTTTAGGGGGAGACTCGGGGAGTTCAGGGACCTGTCCAAGGCGCCACCGGTACTAAGCAGCAGGATGGGCTTGAACTCAGGCCACTACTCCAGCCTCCGAGGGCTCCGAAGTGCCTGATGCAGGGTCACGTTTCCTAAAGGCAATCAGGACCGAGAAACCCGAAGTCCACGGAAGAGATTTTATATACGACCTCAGCCCTCTTGGCGGCGGCGGCTCCCCATACGCTCTGCATGCCTTCTCACTGCAGTTGACTGTGTTCTTGTGCAAAACAGAGGCTATTATACCTGAAAATGGTCTTCACAGATCTCCATGAGGCCCGTTTCCCTTGTCCACTACAAGCCAAGAAAGGTTTCTGGGAGGAACATCTGCATACATGATGTACAGACCACAGATCATTTAAGAGCATTTAAATGGTGGGAACAGCATGAAGGTGAAGGGTGGGGGATGGGCATATATTTTACTCGCTGTTAAAGGGAGACCTGCCTGAGTCAGTCTTTAAAGAATTTTGTTTGCTGCAACTGCATGAATACAAGTTATCTTAGAAAGCCAAATGACCCCTTTAACAAACGAAAAAGAAATGAGGGTGTAGGATAATGAGAGTATTATAGCAAAGCTCCTGCCTACCGTGTCTGCCTGTAATGGGAGTCCTGCAGCCAACCCTCCATGGGACCCTGGGAGAGTGCCCTCTGAGTTGTTATAAATGCCACCGGCGCTGATATGTCATCATGAAAATGCACGTTCTGATGCAACGTGAGCCCCTTAATGAGGAACACTGGAGGGCTGTGTGGCAGTGTTATTTATAATCCTCTAAATCCAGGTAAATTACACACATTTGACATTTCTATGCAAATAATCTCACCAAGAACTACCAAACCTCGTGTACTTGTATGGCTAATGAGAGCACTTATGAACAGAGGAGTCAAGGTGTGGCTCAGTGCTAGGGAAAGGCTGTGGGGAGGAGGGGGAGGGAGTTCTTTATCCTGTGGGTGCAGTCGCTACAAGAGTGGGTGACTTCTAAAATCACCCCCATGCCTTCCATCTTTTGTAACACCGATAAGTTAAAATGGAAGCAAGAATCAAGAGGGAATGTGAATCCTATGCTTCCCAGAGAAACTGTGGACAGTCTCTGGCTGCTCCGCTCTCTGTGATGTTTTTGAATCATCATTATTTGTTACTGTTTAAATTGAGTCTTTGTTTCCAGAGAAGGTGCCCAGAAACACTGGTTTTCTGAAACAAGTCAAAGTGCTATAGGGTTTCCCTTTGTTAATATTGAAGCATTTACCTCTGGGGAGAACCTGTTCGCGTCCCCTCTCTCTAACGCATATTTCCTTCTCTCTCTAACTGGACTTTCTAAAAGGATCCGTGTCCCCTTTTTTATTCCAGATGCTGGCGACACAACACTGTACAAAAGCCACTGGCTAGTATGGTTCATGTCTTCTTCTGCCACATTAACCCGGTAGGGGGTTTAACAGCTCAAAATTTTGAAAAGATGTTGTCAAGTAATGAAAGCCCCCAAATGCAACTTAAATGGTTATTAGCTAGTGGGAAACGGCCCCTGAATTCTAATACTCCATTTAAATAACAACAATAAAGAAAATAATAACAATAACGGTAAACTCCATGCCTTCGAAGCCTTGATTATAGGCTATCACCCATAGGCCACACAGTCCACAGCTAATTCATACAGGGCCTGGGGGCGAGGGCGCAGATTTCGGCTGGTGGGCACGCCTGATTTTGCAGCTGGCCAGCAGGGGTCACCCAAGTCATAGCAGCTAAATCGAAGCTTCCATGACATTGTGGATAATTCCTTTAAACAATCCAAAGCATAGACAAAAGAGCCAAGGGGGTTCTTTGCTCTATTAAAAGCCCTGAGACATATGCATTTGCCAAATGGAAAGGTGCAGAATTAATTGAAAAGGAGATGGAGTCTGTATTCCTCAGCTCCCTTGGGGGTTTTATAATTAATAAATATTTGTAAAGCCTTTGATAAGTATAAAGTACCATATATGTGCTAAACAAAACAAGCTTTTGCAGGCATCAGAATGTACTTGCAACACATCCTGTATTAGATCAAAAGACATGAAAGCTAAGAAACAGAGAAATGATAATAGTGCCATACAGCAATCCTTTTCCATGTGCCAGACATTTCCCCTATATCACTGCTTTCATCACAATGACCCATCAAGTAGATATTGTTATTATTATTCCCATTAAATAGGTTTTTGTTAAAAGCCCCTTAAAACTCTGAGATTCAGTCACTTGCCCCAGGAAGCCCAGCCAGTGAGTAGAAGAGCCCTCATTGAAACTGGGCTTCACACCCAACTCTTCCCAACTCCCAAAAGGATGCTCTCTCTCCAGCCCATTGCATAGCCAGCAAAACAAAATGTACGAATTCCTTATGCCAGGGATTCCCTAAACACCCATAGGAAAAAAAACACCCAGCCATTTTCAGGCATAATTAATGAAGTACAAATTGTATAAGTAATACCAAAAAAAATGAGTTGACTATGGGGCTTCTAAAATAATGTTTCAAGTGCTTTTATTTCCTTATGTATATTTAATACTCCATAAAATGTCTTCAGATATGAAAATTATAGTAAATATGTTCTGCAGTCTTAATTGCTAAACGATTACAAAGTAACTAAACAAGAGGTGGCAGGTTGCCCTGTGGCTTTATTCATCTCTTTCCAGAGAGCAGCCAAATCATAAAGTCTTCTCTGCCACAACAGGTTTCTATGGTTACGCGAGAAGTAAATATATTATATGTCCTGTGCGACGTGAAAGGACCAGCCAGGCGCCGTGTGTGCAGCAGACCCCCAGAGGGAGAGCACTCATGTAGATGGCCCTCCACAGCCAGCTAAATATTTGTTTCTAGGTTTACAGCAGGGTAGGAGCAGGAAGAAAAGCTGTTGGTGCTGGAGAGACGGTCTGCAGAGCTGGTGAATGTATCGGCATGTTGGTCACAAAGAAATGCACAGAATGAAATGGCTTCTGCTGTTTCAGCCTGGAGAACAGGCCTCCGTGAGCCTTTATCCATCATCCCCCTCGACCAGAATGGCCTATCTGCTCCCACTGGGCATCTGCACAGAGCCTGCATGGACCAAAATGACGCTGCTGGTGGTCTGTTTTATTTTTTAACCTTTAAGAAGCATAACTTGATGGTCACTGCTGAGAAACCAAATAGGAAAAGCAGTTTCCATTCAGGACAGGACGGGGTGGAGAAATGCCGCCTCTGAGCCCAGGATTTACGTTCATCATGAGAAGTGACATGTTGCAATCATCTGCGTCGTTAAGACTCGGGATAGAATATTGGAAAATCCAAATTCAAAAAGCTAGGGTAATAACAAGTTAGGTTTATGCATAAATCTGCTTTTATTGCATAAATTGCAAAGCAATGTTAAATGGAGAAGTGCTGTTACTCATTAAATGGAATCTCTGAAACCCTGAACTCTGGTCTCCCCCGTTTAACTCGGAAGTGTTTCACAGACCGCCTGCCTTGACTACACATATTCCAGGGGCCCTGATATCCAAAAAGGTAGTTACGGGGGCAGCTACATGTCTTTTTTCCTTTGTAATGATTAGATGAAAGGAAGGACAGGCTAAGAATTCCTAGGACAGAACAAAGCAAGCTCTTCTGGGGAGAGAGTTTTTACCCAAAGAGAGTGCTCAGCAACATCACTTGGAGCAAAAGCAATGCTTTTTTGTTTTTAAGGTTTTTAGAATATATTAAGCAATTCTTCTTTTAAATATAAATGCATTCTGATGCCTGTTATCCAAACCCCTAGTGCATTTACCCAGTCAAAGGGGATGATCTGGGTTAGGAAAATAACAGGCCCTTGTTAGGAGAAGGAGAGCCGCATGTGCTGGGTACCTGGCCCTCCCGGAGAGAGAGGAAGGAGGCTGGTTTCCTCAGCTGTCTTCCAAGGTTCGGCAACGTGGTGAAGACAGGAATGGAGAGGGAACGGTGAGCTGGACCAAAGGGAAGGCTCTGGTGACCCCAGGGCAGTCCCACGCGCAGCAGAACCCCTGCCGGAATGAGCCCTCCTAATGGGCAGTTTGGACTTATTTGAAGACACGGAAATACAGGCTGAGGTGGTGCCAAGGGTCCCTCCTGGGGTTGGGGCCATCTCAGCTGCTGCTATCTGCCCCCAACACATTGCAAAACCAACATTTCCGGGCTGAAATACGGGATTCCAAATGTGTCATTTGGATTTCATTTTAAAACTAAAAGGACTTGAGCCTGCCTTTGGCCCAGATAAAAGGAACAGGGGGTCAGGACCAAATCAAGGATGAGATAAGGGTATTGCCAAGGACAGAGCAGAGAGGGAATGGTGATGGCTTCCAACTCATCCACTCACCAGTTTGTCCTCCTTTTTGTCATGTGATAATCCTGATGTGCAGCCAACACCCACTGTGGGCTCCCCTCTAGTACATATCGGCTGCCATCTCCAGTCCCCAGCTCAGTCACTCTATACCCTTGGAATGTTCCACCCTCTCTTTAGACAACCCACATCTCTCCCCACCAATAAGCTCCGCTTAATAGTTACCTCCTCTAGGAAGGCAATCTCTCTGACTAATCCCAATTGGTTTTGAACAACCAGATCCTTTCATCTAACTTTTAGCATTTAAGGTTTTGATTACATAAAACCTAAGATCGCTTCCAGCTCTAACATGTTATCCAGAGTTCAACAGAATAGCTGAAAGAGCACCCACAGTAAAGAGAGGGTGTCTGTTTTTGAGTCCAATGTGCTGCTGGAGCGATATCCCCAGCCCTTCTTGTGGTTTAAACGACATCTCCTTGATAACTAGTGATGTTAAGTATTTTTTATGTATCCACTGCCATTCACATAACTTTTTGTTCAAATCTCTCCCCATTTTCAAATTGGATTGTTTGCTATTTTATTACCAAGTTGTAGAGTTCTTTACCTATTATGAGTACCAGTCTTTTGTCATATATATGATTTGCAGCTTGATTATTCATTTTCCTCATGATGTCTTTTGAGGAGCATAAGTTTTAAATTGTGATGAAGTCTAACTTACACGTTTTTTTCTTTTATGGCTATTGTTGTCTATGACCTGTCTACCCCAAGTCAGGAAGATATTCTCCTATGGTTTCCTCTAAAGCTTTATAGCTTCAGCTATTATGTTTAAGTCTACAATCCATCTTGAATTGATTTTTGTGTTTGGTATGAGGTAAGAGTAGAGGTTCATTTTTCCTCCTACAGATACCTAGTTATTCCAGCAACATTTGCTGAAAAGACTTTCCTTTCCCCCACTAGATTGCTTTGGTGTCTTTGTTGAAAACTCAAATGACCATATATGTGTGGGTCTATTTCTGGTACTCTATTCTGCTCCATTGATCTTGTCAATTCTTATGCACCACACTGTCTTGATTGCTATAGCTTTAAAGTAAGTCTTGGAGTCAAGTAGTGTAAGTGCTCCAACTTTGTTTTTCTTTTTCAATATTGCTTTGGACATTTTAGGTCAAGGATTAGCAAACTTTTTTTTTTAGGGTCAGACAGCCATATGGTATCTGTCATATACTCAGCACTGCTATTGCAGCATGAATATAGCCAGACAATATATAAATAAATGGGTGTGGCAGTGTTCCAATAAAAGTTTATTTACAAAACTGCAGCTGGTTCACAGGCCTTGGTTAGTGAACCTCTGTGCTAGGTTCTTTGCTCTTCCTTATAAATGTTAGAACAACTTACCAAGTTGGGATTATGATCGATATTGTGTTGAACTAATAAATAATTTGGGTAGAGTTGACATCTTAACAATATTGAGTCTTCCTATGTTTATACAGTAAAGTAGATTGACTGATTTGGGGGATGTTAAACCAGCCTTGCATTCCTGGGATAAACCCATAGGCTACTCATATATGCATTATAAATTCCCCAGTAAATTCCTCCTATCCATCCCCCAATCCCTACCTTCCCTCTGAAATTCATCAGTCTGTTCCATGCTTCTATGTCTTTGGATCTATTTTGTTCATTAGATCCCACATATGAGTGAGATCATGCAACACTTTCTTTCTCCAACTGTCTTCTTTCACTTAGCATACTACTTTCCAGGTCCATCCATGCTGTTGCAGATGGTAAGAGTCCCTTCTTTTTGACAACCATGTAGTATTCCCTTGTATAAATGTACCACAGCTTGAATTTTTAAATGTAAGTTTTTCACCAAATTTGGGGATATTTTGACCACTTTTTCTTCAAATATTTTTTCTATGTAATTCTCTCTTTTTTTTTCCTTGAATTCTAATTGCATGCATGCTAGATTTTCTTTCTTCCAAGTTTTGACACTCCTCCAGAATCTGTTTGCTTCTGTTCACTCTCTAGTACCTTCCCATGACTGGCATAAGATTTTAGTTATTTGTGAGAGGAGCTAAGTCCCGGAAGGAGCTTGTTTCACCGTACTGCAAGTAGAGCCACTGCAATACCCATTGTTGCGTAACATGCCATGGGTGCTTCACCATGTTACCCGTCCACTCTACCAGCGATAGAGGCTCCGGTTGACTCTGACTCCCCCAACACATACACCACAGACCTTTTCCCATGTCTTTCTGGAGGGAAGGCATCTGGATGAAGACACCGCCCCAAGTGAAAGCAAAGAGGTAGGCAGGTGAACGGGCATTTGAGGAGATGGAGAGACCAGCATGGCTTTGGGGAGGCAGGGGAGAAGCAGGAGAGTTGTGGTTTGGGAGGGCCCCTGTGCCGGCAGAGAGTTTGGTGCCCTGAATTACACAGAGACTGGGGTCCAGGATTCTGGTTTGTTCATCTTTTTAAGCCCAGATCTGACAGGATATGAACGGGCAGGGTTGGGGATGGATGTGAAAGAACTGACATGGGCTTATTACTTTTTCTGTGGATGAAGGAGGGGTGCAATATTATTGATGATCACTTTAAATGTAGTTTGCAGGGCTGCTCCTCAGAAGACTGGAGATGAAGGAGTGGAAGGAATGTACTAGAACTCCACGTCTGTGGGTTTGGTGTCTTGGGAGGCTGGTGGTATCACTGACACACAAATCAGAGGGAAAAGGATGACTTCAGGCTTGGATGGAGTCTCTAAATAACCTCTCCAACTTCAGACCTCTCTGATTCTCTGTTTCCAAGTGTGGTTTCATGATCATGTTATTTATGTTCTAAAGCTAATGTGTGTGGCTGCTATGCTTTCAACTTGATGGTAACATCCTGAAAGCAAGAAGCAAGCTTTTACTTCTTTAATATTCGATGGTATTTTTAACAGAGGTTGGCACTTGAATTTTTCATCTTTTAATAACTGTTAATAATCAAGACCCATATGTATTTGCTGGATCTTTAAATAAGTAAAATATGTATGTTGTGGAGATAATAACCATTCTGGTCTGGGCACCCAATCTGGAGATGATCCCTGCTTGGCCAAAATAGGTACAGATCTGGGTTTGAATTCAAGTTCTACCACTTTTAGTTGTATAACCACTGGCAGTCTACTTAATCTCTCCAGGCCTCAGTTTCCTCAACTGTAAAATGGGTCGATATCATCCCCCTCACAAAGTTGTGTGGCATTAAATGGCATATATAAAACACCTAGTACAATGCCTGGGACAAAGAAGGGCTCGGAGGTTAGTTATATTGAGATATTTTTCTCAGTATAGGTCTTAAACAACCCTGCACAGTATTGCTTCCAGTATTTTGTTGAAAGTGAGAGACAAAAGTATTTCTAAAATCAAAACAGGTTCCATTTACAACTCAAAATATACAATAATGGAAAACTGGCCCACAATCAGGCTTGCACCACTGGAAGAAGTATGGCACAAAGGGAATCAGTAGGACATCTCTAGTCTAATTCGGCCAGATTAACTGTACGACATAATGAAAGGCACTTACTTTCTCTTCACCTCAGTTTTCTGAACTGTAAAATGGAGATAATATCTGCTCTTATCTATTTTCTAGCTTGTAATATGGGTAAAATGAAACATAGAATACAAATATTTTACTACTATAAAATATCATATAAAATTAATATTTTGTTAAAATAAAAATATAGGAGATGCATATAAGAGCTCTCAGTGCATCAATGCATCATTTTGATTCATTATGCATAGAAATGTGTGGTTTTCCTATCGCATCCAGAAACCAACAACGCCTCTGGTATTCCAGCCAGGCCACCCCCCTCGCACAGCGTCTTGGCAGCAGCTGCTAAACCTCACTGGGCCAGCCAGGACATACTCTTACCACGCCGGGATATTTCCTTTCAGTGATTATGGACACACGTTCTCTTCCCAAAGTGGCATATGCAAGGGTAATTATACTCCCCACCACGATGAGATTCTCCCAAAGAAGGAAGTGAAAACCCGTGGATGCCGAAGAAAGTACTGGTGCCTCTGCCGCAGCTCACAGCCTACATACTTAGCCCTCCATTCTTTCCCCGCGGACGTCGTGAATGCGCTGAGGCCACCGAGCATCTTTAACCTAAGCACACTGGCATTCCTTCCAGACTGTTCAGCCACAATATTATTATTATTTTTCCTAAAATGATAGGGTCAACAAGGGCCAGGCATGCTAACTTTGATCATTTTTCATTTAAGAAAACACCCTATAAGGCCAAAATAATTGAATAAAACATGTTTCTCTATGGTCAAAGTGAGGGCCAGCGAGCTCCTTTGTCAGTTCTGATGCTGCTGTATTTAAAGACAGCTGAAGCCTTGTCTGCCCTTCAGAAAAAGGAGACCATTCTTTTAACTGTTTTCTTTTTTATTTGTTTTTACTAGCACTATGACAGAAGCATTTTATTTTAATTCTCAATTATAGTGACAGCCTCAGTGTAGGCTGTCACTGAGTCAGGCCTGGCTGTGTCAGGTGGATTTAAAGAAAAGGGATTTTGGTTTGGACTGTATACAGCCCAAACATTTCCTGTCCCCCTGAACATTTATTCCAAATAGGTAATTTCTGCCAAAACAATCAAAGACGTTACTAGGAAATGTACATATTTTATACTTGACTTACTCTTACAGCATTTGCTGGACCAAATCAGAATACTAATTTTTCAGTTTTCTCTAGAACTAGAAAGAGCCTTCACTATTGTATTCCTTGCTTGAAAGCAGATGCTCAACATGACTTTTAAGTGTCCAGCAGGTTTTTTAAATGGTTCTCTTTCCCCCCATTAAAATAACAGGCCACAGAGAATATTTAACTCAAGGCCTCAGAGACAACAGGACAAAATGATCTTGAGTCCTTAGTGGACAATTTGGACCATGTGTCCTTTCTCAAATGCAAACCTCCTGCCCTGGCTATAGGACAACACCTCCACCTCTGTGGCCACACCCAGCACCTGGTCCCTTTGCACCTCTCGTCCTGTTTCTAGGCGTGCTGGGGCCAAAGTCGTCCCGTACTTCACATTCCCATTGTGCTGCCCGCCTCCACCTCCCTACAGTGGAAGCCGTCCATCGCCTGCAGTTGGTGCTGCACCCTCCACCTCAGTTTCATGCTGCCTCGTTGGCCCGGCAAAAGCCATTGTACTTCACATGCAGCTCGAGCAGCACCTCAACAGGAAGTCTCTCCTGACTGAGCCCTCCCCAGGTACAAGAGGCCCCTCTGACCTCTGTGTGCCTCCCGCTTCTCTCACAATAACTGGTAGTGGCAACTACAGGAAGGCTTCTTATGTGCCCAACTCTATCCTCCTGCTCTCCAGGCATTATTTTATTGCTACAAAAACTCCATGAGATGAAATTGCTTGTTCAAAGGTCATGCAACTAAACTAGTAAGTGGCAGGGACCAGATTAGGGGTATTTGCTTATCATTTCTCTATTAGACCGAGAGTTCCTTACGACAGAAAATCTATTGGTTTCATCTCTGTAGAGGGACAGACACACAGTATGAATACTTCACAAATGTTTGCTGAACAAACTGAACAAATAAGTGAATGGATGGATGGATGAATGTCTCAATAATTAGTTTTCTTACCAATTAGACTGCAATATCTCTTGTAATATGAAATACTGAACATTCCGACTGCAAGAGAATAAAGATTTGGGAGTTTGGGGGGCAGGTAAAGTTGTTATCCATCATAAATGAATGTCAGACCTTTGTTAATCTTACACCTGTGCTTCTGAGAGCCTCTCTTCCTGACCCCGCAAACCTACTGGCATGTGAGCTCTGCAGCGACAGGAAATGTGTCTATTCTCTAAACTTTGGGGTCCAGAACAGTGACTGGCATTTTGGGGATACTCAGCAAATAGCTGCTAAATAAATAAATGGATAAAAGAGTGACTAGATAAAAGATTTCAAACTCTATTTAGACACAAGGCTAACTTACTTGGAAAAGTACTTCTAAAATTGTCCACACTATATTCATTCCAAACACTTCACAGCTGTTCTTTTAAGAGTTGTATCACACTAAGTGACATCTTTATTTCTCCTTTTCTACCTTTTTCATATCCCACTTTGATTTAAACAACTACAGATTTTTCCTGGATTCCACATGCCCACGCTATGTAGAAGTAGACCAGTTTATTCATATATTTTTTATATTTACCTCACCTGAAAGGTTAGTGATACACAGAAAATAATTCAGAAAGGCACTGTTGTAGCTCAAATTCCATTCTATAAATACTGTTACAAACTCCAGGCAACACCCACATGTCTCAAACATAGGAAAAGCTCCATTATTATAAAAAATTTTGCATGAGGCTTGCCAAATCTAACAAGAGCTTATCCACAGTAAATACTTGCCTCTTAAGAGAGACAAATGGCTTTTCAGAAAGAGCAGTGGGTTGGAACCTAGAGGCCTGGGTTCAAGTTCTGACTTTATTCTTTACTTGTGTGATCGTAGATAGGTCAGTCTTTGAGGCTCAATTTCCTTGTCTCAAAAAGAGGGATCTTAACAGTTGTCATGTTCATCTCAAAGGGCTACTGTAAAGATGAACTAAGGCATTATATGCGGAGACGCCTGGTAGATGTTATTTGAAGTACCACACATATAACAGGCGGTATTATTATTGTTAGAGCTGATACTTCATTCCATTCAGGGCTCCACACACTTTTCTTTTCCTCTTTTCTAGTCCCCGTGGGCAAAGGGTTTAAAACTCTGATGTCTCTAGTACTTTAAAACTGCTTCTCTCTTTCAAATGAAGTCAAATATACAACAGATCCAAGTCTGTTTCAAGGTTGAGCTAAAATCACCAAAGCAATTATTTAGGGAGAGTTCAGGGAATTGTATGTAAGATTAAATGATCAGTTTAATGTTTGAGTGGAAAATAGGTAAATTCTCAAGGACTGCTGAATTACATCTTTCATGATATGGCTTGATATGAACTATTTTCATTTCAAGAACTATCCAGGGTAATGAAGAATTTATTTTTTGAAAATATCCTTCAAGCCAAAGGAATTTTATTTCTCAATGAGAAACCATTCTCCTTGCTCTCGAGTTCACTACATTCAGATTGTTTAAATGATGTGTTAAACTACACTGTGACAGAATGTTTCTCTACTTTTTCATCTTGTGTATTTTTCTACATTTTTCTTTCCTCCATTTTACGGCTGAGGCCAGTGGAGAATACCCAGTACTTGGAGACTCAGCGGAAGTTTCCAGAAGGGGAGGAGAGAAGTCTACTAAATTTCCAAAGGGACACCAGAAGTCTGGACAGGCAGTGAATGAGTCATTTTCTGTCTGTCTGGTCTTTTTCTCCTCCTCAAACAAGTCCATCTGAAAGCAGCAATTCTGGAGCCCCAAGAGGCACGCGGGCACTCTGTGTGTGAGAAGCCCTTTCCAAAGCCCACCTTTGAAGTTCAGTCCCATCTTTTAACTGGCTGTGAATCCCTGACAACTCATTGGGTGGCTCCGAGTTTCAGCTTCCTCTATTACACACATCTAGTGAGTGTGTACACCTGTGTCTAACACATGCAAAATGGCCAACAGGGCCATTTCTCTCTTCCTTGTCCCCAAAGAAGCACTCTGGGAGGTTCCAAGCAATCCGGGAGTCAGGGTTAAAACACGAGCCATTAACTTGGCACAGTCGAGCACCGAGTAAGGCATCTTATGCATCTTGGTTTATTAATATTATTTAGTAGAAAAAGATGAATTCAAAGGTGTCCATCTACTGAGAAACCCTCTATCATGGAAAACTCATATTTTAAAGAATCTGGATTCTATTGCCTGTTTAGCTCATTTTCGAAGACAAGTTAGACAAGTAGCTTTTTTCCTCCTTGTAACTTTCGTCCAACTATAATTCTCTATCTCTTTTAAACTTAGCCATTTCCACACCACAATCCTAAGTCCTTACTCACTATAAACTATGCTGAGCTTTTATCTCGAGGACTTAAAACTCAACATTGAACCAAAGTAGGAGGAAGCAGACAAGAAGAAAAATACAATAAGGCATTAGCTCATGCTTGACTGAAAGAAAGTCTGCACGCACACACTCTATCCTCTGGTTCTTTTTCATTTCAGTCTGGAGTTATCCTAGTTTGCTATTCTGTGTCTTTCTTTTAAAATGCTCTTTCCTTGTACATAGCCAGACCAATTCTAGCATTGATCAGAAACTTCCCTAGCTTCAGCTTTCACATAATTATGAATAGACAGTGTTTATATGGGGAGGGGGGCTGAGTATGCCCATTTCATTTAGCCATTCAATGACTATTCCCTGTGCACTAACTACATTCCAGCTTCTGTACTAATGGTTAATCAGACAGAACCAACCCCTACCTTCACTGGGCCTCTAGTCTAGTGGGAGAGACAGACATCACAACATAAACTCCACACAATAAATGATACTGTGATTAGGAACAACCAAGAAGGAAATACTCAGGTGCCGAGATAGAACAAAACTATGGAAACCCACAGCAGCAAAACTTCCCAGACATAACAAAGAGCTCTTTTTAAACAACCCCAGGAGGTTTCCTAAGTTCTCTACAGGGGTGTGGCACCCAAAGCATCATTAAGGAGCAAGTTGAAAAGAAGAGGTGGCCTGCGTGGAGAGTTGAAGGAAAGGAAGCCAATGTCATGCGTCCTTCGGTCCTTCCATCTGATCTTCCGAAGAAAGGCTAGCTCCTGCCTTGAGATGACATCAGTACGTGACACACCCAGTTTCAGCCTCATCAGTTTAAATTAATCAATGTATACATTACCTTACAGGAAGGGCTGAAAGTTACCTCACTGCTATGTCCTTTCATGGACAGGGTGTGGCAGTCCAGCTCCCGGTTTTAGGAGGAAGCCCCACTGTTGCTTGATCTACCTGGGCGACTACAGGGGAGGAAGCAATGAGCTGCGCCTCTCAGCAATGTGCCTGCAGGGAGCCTGGTGCTGAGCAGGCAGGGAACTGAGCTCGGGACAACTGGGGGCCAACTCGCTAGATGGGAAGGTGCTCGGTCTTTCCTAAAAGCAGGAAGCTTGCATGAGGGCTGCCAGAAAATGAAGGGTTATCTCCTCATGTTTCTAATTAGCAGAGAGACGCGCAGTTCACACAGGAATAAAGAAAAAGACAAGTTTACGATGATAACTTTGTCTCCACCAGACAGTATTTTTTGAAGTGACGGATCCTTAAATCAACTCTGCCTCTCCCTGCTCATTAGCAGCGACTCCTCACTGCATGAGCATAAGTATATCAAAAAGCAGCAAAGAACATCTTGTTATTTTTAAGGCCTTAGCGGATTTAATGTGTTACTGGGAAACGGAGAGTTTCGTGTGCTAGCCTCAGTAGGGGTCAGATTTTATAAAGTAGATGTTAGTTCAAGCAAGATCTGCATTAACTACCTGATCTGGATAAGTCCACCTCTTTGAGCTCCCAGGATAATATTGTGCTTTCATGATACTTCCCAGAGGTGAGGTGGGAAGAAAAAGGCTAGAGTAATAACTGTGAAACACATGTTCTCACGTGTCATGCACTGGTGATGACACTCTGACCACACATTCACGATGCTATGCTGCCTGTTCAGAAGGCGTCCTCCCAGCTCCCAGCACTCTGCTCTTTCACTCATCCACGCATCCAGTGAACATTCATTGAGGGCCTCTTAGCTACTAGGCACTGTTAAGAGCAGGTAATATAGAGATAAGACATGACCAGTGGCATCATCATTGGGACTGGGATACTCTGTATGATTTAAAGTTAGCCAGCAAGTATATCAGTCTCTGTACTGTGTGCCCAAACCTTTCTAAACCCTGTTTGGGTGGGGTAGGGGAGCGAGGAAGTGGAGAAAAGCATGGGTGGGTCAGCTTCATAGCAGGCATCCTCCCTTCATCCAGTCTCCTTAATGCCTTCTCCATCTTGGCTTCTACCCACCTGTGCAAGCAATGTCTGCCTTCAGTGTGTGCGTACGACGCCGAGGAAGAGCAATGCCCAGAGGACAGAACCCCAGGGGCTCCCACACCGGCAGAAGAAAGCAAGTGCAAACTCCTGGGAATGTGCATGGTGTACAGATGGCAAGGGGAAACCTGGCCCCTATTGGAACAGAGGGTTGACACCAGGAGGCAGAGTGGGACATATGTAATACTTTCAACTATAAAGATTTTTTAAAATTTTTCCAAAGGAGAGTCCAATAACAAGTGTGAGTGAGGGGAAATGCCCGGGGTTTGGAGCAAGAGGAAGATGAGAGGCATCGAGAGAGGCGGAGGCGTGCTTGCAGAGCTTACCCACACTGTGCTGTGCTGAGCGGAGAGATATAAGCAGGAAAATGGTCAGGCATCAGATGCTGCCGGGCAGGGAGCATGAGGCCTGCAGGAAGATTCTCTTATCTCTCTCCAGGACGCTACAGGTGGGGAGGGAGACTATCTCCCTGTTCAGCACATTCCCTCCTGAGAGAGCGATATTGTCCAGCCCCGCTGATGATCAGCTGGATATGTTAAGAGCTAGTAATGTAGAGACAGTTCCATTGCTTTAACCAAGGGAACGTGAAGGACGAGAGGTGAGCAGGGCTTTCAATGTGCCCGACTGTTTCGCCTGGGCTCTTGGGACCCTGACCTCTGCGATGTGAAGAGTCTTGTTTGGTCACTGCCAGTCACAGGAAGATGACGCACAGGGACCTAAGCCACACAGGCAGCCTCAAGCAGAAGCCCAGCCACCTACAGACGCGGAGCAAGAAACGCATGTTTGTGGCTACAAATCTCAGAAGTGTTGAGGTGCTACGTGCCATTATTGGAGGAAAACCCAGCTAGTACGGTGCGCTGTGGGTCTGACACAGTTCAATGTGCCCCTGGAAGGACAGCCCCCTCCAGAGCCTCCTCACCACTGTTCTGACGCAAAAAGCACAAGCGGGCTGAAAAGCAAGGCCTACTGATCCCGTTCCGAGAGGAACTTGGTAGCTGTCTCGGGCTTATTTTCCTAAAGCAAGACAAGCCAGGAGTTACACATTAAATGTCTTAAATATTGATTGTTAGATGGAGCTGCACAAAATCAATCGGAAGGGAAAGGCCAGGGAATTTCACTGGAGCAAGGGGCAGGATATACAAAGTCAGGGATATTGAAATTTGATTAGTTCAAAGAATTTGTACAAAATTGGTTATGGCATCAGCCAGCCAACAGTTGATGTGAAACTCAGAGGAAAGCACTGAATGTCCAGAGTGGTCAATGGCTTTGCCCCACCCTTTCCCCCCTCGACCCTTGTTCTAACAGGAATGCCATTCCAAGCTTGGGGACCATGAACAAAGGATCTGGGACAAGACAGAAAAGAAGAAATGTCTGGTGTCCAAGAGTGCCCTGCCAGGTCTTCACGGCATCTACCAAACTAGCCCCTGCCCGGTGGCAGGTGCAAACTGTCAGCCCCGGGGCCCAGGGAAGCCAGGCCTTTCGAAGTTCCAGGCTCCACCCTCGCAAAATGATAGGCGTTAACGGTTTCCCTGCGAGGCCGCTATCTGCTTTTTTTTTTAAAATATATTTTATTGATTTTTCACAGAGAGGAAGAGAGAGGGATAGAGAGTTAGAAACATCAATGAGAGAGAAACATCGATCAGCTGCCTCTTGCACACCTCCTACTGGGGATGTGACCACAACCAAGGTACATGCCGTTGGCTGGAATCGAACCTGGGACCTTTCAGTCCGCAGGCCGAGGCTCTATCCACTGAGCCAAACCGGTCAGGGCGCCGCTATCTGCTTTTTATCTTAGGGCTGATGCTGCCGGTCACCAGGTTATCCCTCCTACGTATAAATGGGAAACCGCATATCTAACAAGTCCAAGGATTCTGCTTTTTAAAAAGTTCACGAGAAATATAAACGGGATTCAATTGAGGCTATTTCAGAGGTTATACAAGACGACCAACCCCACTTATCCTTCTTGCTAAGCTGCTGATTTACACTAAGAAGCTTACCAAAGCCTTCTGAGCTCATTTTGTACTCAGCCTCTTGGAAGGAATCCAAATTCGGGAACCAAACCAAGGTACATGCCGTTGGCTGGAATCGAACCTGGGACCTTTCAGTCCGCAGGCCGAGGCTCTATCCACTGAGCCAAACCGGTCAGGGCGCCGCTATCTGCTTTTTATCTTAGGGCTGATGCTGCCGGTCACCAGGTTATCCCTCCTACGTATAAATGGGAAACCGCATATCTAACAAGTCCAAGGATTCTGCTTTTTAAAAAGTTCACGAGAAATATAAACGGGATTCAATTGAGGCTATTTCAGAGGTTATACAAGACGACCAACCCCACTTATCCTTCTTGCTAAGCTGCTGATTTACACTAAGAAGCTTACCAAAGCCTTCTGAGCTCATTTTGTACTCAGCCTCTTGGAAGGAATCCAAATTCGGGAACCAGGGGCCTAAGACCAGAGTCCACAGTGTGTTCCACTCATTTCTGCAGCTGCGTCTCTTCAGTGCTCTAATCCCTAATGTGGCATCATCTTTTTTTCCCACTCAAACAGATAGCTGAGCCTGAGTGAGTCAGCCCATAGATAAAGCCTGCCTTTTGGCACTCAGTCATGTCACAAGAGGACAGCACATAAGAGACTCAGTCAGGCAAACTCACCCCAAGACTTCAGATCTTGTAAGAAAGAGGTGAGCCTCAGAAGGCGGCAGCTGAATGACTGATGTAGAAGATCATTCTTGCAGGAATAGGCAGATCATCACCCTCTTGAAATTGCCATTCATTAGCTGAAGGCCTTGGGCCCTTCCTTCCCTCCTTCCTGTGCCCAGGGAGGAGCTCCTCTGCCTAGAATGACTGTCTCCCCTTATTCTTCAGGGCCACGCTCACCTCCCTAGAAGCCTCTGGAACCACTGACTTGCCCCCAAGTGGGTAGAGCGAGGCATGGCCTTCTTTGTTTAGAACTTTACAGTAACATTTGCACATGGTCAATTAATAATTTACACATTTGTTGACTGTTCCATAGTGTGAGCTACTGTGAGGCCAAGAATTCCAGCTATTATTCATGCACATATCTCCGGGCTCAGTGCCAGCTCTGGCACAGACTGACTACATGCTCATGAAATATTTTCAAACGGGCACTACCCTGATTTAGAATGAAACGGAAAACCCTTTGTTTTAAGGGACAAAATAAATGCCCCAAAGTATTATCCCTACTTTTACATTAAGAATTCTGGAAAATATTTTATTTGTAAAGTAAAACCTAATTACTTGGGATTAATTGGAAGGTCAACCTTGATTAGCAAAAAACCAGAATTAGAAAATGTCAGAAAGATGGTTTTAAATGTTCAAAGACCTACTGTCACTTCAAATAAGCCAACGATGCAGCAATGACCGGTGCTTGGGTATTTGCTCAGAAGGACAAATATAAATAATTTAAATCAGCCTATCAATTGTCCATTTACATTGATTAAATATATCCTACTTGCAACCTGGCTTGTGTAATTCATTTGTTTAAAAAAAATCCCTGTTTTTTTCCTCTTTTGGGGGATGGTGGTAGAATCTCTTTGAAATTGGATTATTCGTGACCTTTGGTTCATGACACCCTTTCATCATTGATCCATGCACAGCCTGCTTTCATTTATTCAGTAATTTTTAATAATGCAATAAGTGCTGCCCGGCCGGGGTGGCTCAGAGGTTGAGCATTGGACCATGAACCACAATTTGATTCTCGGTCCAGGCACATGCCCGGGTTGCAGGCTCAGTTCCCAGTGGAAGATGCACAGGAGGTAGCCAATTGATGTTTCTCTCTCCCTTCCTCTCTCTAAAATCAATAAAAAAATATTTTTAAACAATAATGCAGTAAGTGCTTATAAAACCACCACCCAAAAAGAAGCTGGAGAATAACATACAAAATTATTTGTTAATTATTAGTTAACTTCCATGAAATCCATCCCCTGCCTCCCCAGACCAAGGCAAGTCCAACCCTGAATTCCAGGGCTATCACTCCCTGCTTGTCCTTTCTATACAAGTTTTATTGCCTCTAGCTGTATTCCTAAAAACATACTTTTATTTTAGTTACTTTATCTCTGTTAAAAGCATGTCATGCTGTAGGTATTTGGGGACCTACTTTTTCACTTGATATTGTATTTCTAAGATTTAGCCACATCTCTCTCTACCGCTGTCTAATATTCCATTTGGGAACTACACCACCATATACGCATGCACTCTCTCACTGGTGGCATGTGGGCATGTGTGAGAGTTTTGCTATTGTTTACAGCGCAGCTCTGAACATTCTTGTTCATGTACAATAGCCTCTCGTGGATGTTATACCTAAGGTATATCCCTGGACCAAAGGATCTGTGAATATTCAGCCTTAGAAGGTGATGCCAAAGTGTCTTCTGATGTGGTTATGCCAATGTACTCTCTCACCAGCCACAGCTCCTCCCAACAATTTGCATTGTCAGACTTGTTAAGAATGGCCACTTATTATCAGTCTAGAACCAACTGGAATCACCAGCATTTACGAATTGGTGCAATCTAAATTAATCAGTGTTTTGAAATAAGAAAATGCATTTGAATATAAAATAACTTTCCCTGTAGAAAATTTAGAAATATAGAAAAGCACCAAAAGAGCCCTAACTGGTTTGGCTCAGTGGATAGAGCGTCGGCCTGCGGACTGAAGGATCCCGGGTTCGATTCTGATCAAGGGCATATACCTTGGTTGCGGGCACATCCCCAGTGGGGAGTGTGCAGGAGGCAGCTGATCGATGTTTCTCTCTCATCGATGTTTCTAACTCTCTATCCCTCTCCCTTCCTCTCTATAAAAAATCAATAAAATATATTTAAAAAAAAGAAAAGCACCAAAAGAAAAACACACAAGAGTTACAGTGTATTAAGATTTAGTACTCACTTACAATGAAGGAATAGTTGCCCTATTGTAAGGGTACTCTATAACTGTAGGTCATTTAAAACCCCTTGAGAGCACTCCTTCCATCTGACCTCCTATTGAACACAGCCCTCTGAGTGTTCCAACCAGTCAGCTTAGCATCCCCATAGCTACTGCACTGTCCCAGGTACCTAGGCAGCAGCAAGACTGCGGTTAAACATCAGAATTAAAAACTGAAGATGTGCTTTGAAATTCGTAACATCTCCCTTATGAGAGGTTTGTGTTCTATACAGTGGTTTCAATCTACACCTCTTTTGATCTGGGAGGAAGGGAAGGGAATTTCTTATTAAACACTTAATAAAAGCAGTTCTTTTATTCTAAATCCGTTTTCAGAAACTCCTTTGTAACACTGTACTTCCTCTCAGCAGTAAAATGCCATTAAGGAGAGCAAACACGGTCTTTAGAATAACAAGGACACCATGGCCAGGCTGTGGGTGATTGAAGGCTGGTGCTCCCCAAGGCATGGAGATTCAACTGCTAGGAGTACAGCGTATTTTACATCCACTAGAAGAAGAGCATCGGTAAACTAGCCCAGAATGAACAGAGCGTCTGCTCCCAGCGCATCTTCTGGTGACTACATTTCAAATGTACTGAATCTCACTTTGGTCCAGGAACCGTGTTAGTGAGAAGAAGGACATAGCACCTGCTTTCCATGGCATCGCCATCTACGAGGGAAGACACCCAAACCAGGTGATTATAAAACAAGGAAGAGCCCTAACCGGTTTGGCTCCGTGGATAGAGCTTCGGCCTGCAGACTGAAAAGGTTCCAGGTTCGATTCCAGTCAAGGGCATGTACCTTGGTTGCGGGCACATCCCCAGAAGGGGGTGTGCAGGAGGCAGCTGGTCAATGTTTCTCTCTCATCGTTGTTTCTAACTCTCTATCCCTCTCCCTTCCTCTCTGTAAAAATCAATAAAATATATTAAAAAAAATAAAACAAGGAAGAACGAAAAAAGTGCAGACAGCACACAGAAACTACCTCTGCATGTGCAAAGGTTCAAATGGCAGGTGTCACACACCGGGGTCCCTTCATGACCTCCTCTCAGTTCAGGCTCTAACTGTGGCCTCACAGGTTTGCAAATCTGCTGTTGTTGATGCGCCCACAGAAGCTTTGCCTCCTGGGAGCCCACTCGCATTGACCACGCCTGCCGAGCTGTACAACCAGCATGCCATTGATGATGTGCATTCTGTCTGCAAGTCGATTCACATGCGAAACCAAATGACAAGGGAAGGCACTAAGACAACCTGCGAGGTCTCCACTGAGGGCTACTGAAGGCCTTGGCACGCACTGCCTGGGATGCCTTCATCTAGTTTTACCTGGTCCTCCTTCCAAGCTCAGCTCGAATATCCCCTCCTCAAGGAAGCCTCCCTGTATAGGCTCCCGCTACATATTTTCATTACACCCTGCCTTCTCATTTAAGCACTTGCAACAGTTTCAGTTAAAAGATTTTATATGTTCTGTTGTTTATTAACTTTCAGTTCCCTGAGAGCCAGAGCCATGCTCATCTTACTCACCATTTTATTCCCAATCTCAAGTATACATAGTTCATAGTAGGCGCTCAAATATAGGGTGTCCCAAAAAATGTATGCACACTTTGAATATTTATAGAGGCAGTGTTAAAAATATGCTCCAGCTGTTAAAGTGTGCGTGCATCCTTTGGACACCCTGGGTTTGTGGACGGGAAGGGAGGATAAGACAGTTTGCTGACTGCAAGTCCACCACAGGAATAGCCTCCAATGGGACTTCAAGTCCCTTAGCCAAGATTCTCTTTCCCTTTAACGTGTCAGAAATGAGCATTGCCCTGCTTGCTCTCCTTTTCTGTGTGTATTTCCACTGCTGGTCAACCACCTGAATACTCGCTTTGGACATGCACTACCTTTGGTCAGGTTACAATGTAATCAGACTGGCCTAAGTGCCTTTCTGTCTGTGAAAGCAGCTTTGTACACCCCCTGGCCTGACCTATTTTATGGTCAATTAAATCTCAGGGAGTAGCCTTGCTTCCAAGTCCTGGAGATTTCAACACTGTCAAGCACCTGTAATCGCCACACCATTACCCAGGGTTAATGGGGATATTCCAGGATGCACCGCAGTCAAAAAAGAAATAAGACAACAATGTGTGCGTGTGGCTGACGCCTGTTCAGATTTCATACAAGCAGAAGCTAGCGATGACATTCTTACATGCTTCAGCTATTTTCTCAAAATATGATATTAATTTTGATAATTAGAAACAAAACGAGCAGGGGCCTGGGAGTCTGGGTGAGATCTAGATTGTTTGGATCCTGGCCCTGACACTAATTCAGCTGTCAGCAAGCCCGATGCAGTGCTGGCTTATGTTAATGAAGGAATTGGACAAGATGACCACTACGGTTACTTCCAGTCTTGACATTACACTAGCCAATGATTATTTTTCATCTAAGCACTTCTCCTCAACTTTATAAGCATCTCAAAACTCAGTCCAGCTGCTGGCAATGACCACCACACACCCAGGGGCCTGGGATAAGCATCTCTAAAGAAATCACAGCAATGTCTTAGGATTTCATGATTACAAATGAAATCATTCAAGAGACAAGCAGGAATCCTAGGGACCTGACACCAGCTAACACAGCAGGTTCTGTGGCACACGGACCTTCTCAACACTTGTTCATCGCAGGATGGAGAACTGAAATGCCAGGGAATCTCACTACAACCAGCTCTAAGGCACCCTCTTCTTTTGATTTCGCCTGTAAACTATTTTCCATATATAAAATAGTCAATCATGACCAAGTGTTTCCATAAGTATATAACTTTTCCAGTCTTTGCAAAAAGCCCTAACAGCTAGTTACTGGTTCTCTTCCCTATTCCTGATATTGGGATTCAATTTCCTTCACCTCAGCCCCCCAACGCACAGATCTATTTACAGACCCTGTCACTGGTGCTAAGTTACTCTCTCAAACAGGCATTCAGCTATAGTACAAACTCATCATGAATCTGCTTATAACCAAAAACTCGTCTCAGTTTTAATTAGCTGGTATGTTACATTCAAAGTCCCAATTATGTTTAAACATTCCACAAACCCTCGTTAGAAATGGGCATCTCCGACGAGGCCCTTCCCTGTCTGAAAGGACACTACCAAAAAGAACAAACACAGCAACTAAGGGCTTGTACTCCAGAGACACACATCTTTTTCTGCTATGGCAACTGTGAATAGACTAAGCACAAAAGTGTGAATTCCAAAAGATGTCAAATAGGATATTTACAAACACAAAACAAAGAACGCCTGAGGTTGTATCTATGGCTGGTGTACTACTTGCCTCGAGTAGTAAGACTCCACGCCCAGCGCCTCCCGCACACTGGCGATGTGCTGCTCCAGGGCCGAGCTGGTGGCTATTGGGAGGTTGGCACTGCTGCCGGCCTGGAAGTCACCGGCGTTTTCCACTGTGTTGTCACCCAGGTAGTGCTCGTGAAACTTCAGGATTCCTGAAACAAGACAGGCACGGCCAACGTTACAGGACTGGGGTTGGGGGCGGGAAAGGTGAAGGACGGGACAGCAATGCCAATGCTATGTGACCTCTAACAGGCAGGCCTTCCTCCAAACCGTGTGAAGAAGTCCTGAAACCCACCCTCTCAAGAGGGTTTCGGAGGTCTGGTCGGCGCCCTTTTGGCAGCTTTCACCATCAGGGTTGGTGCCTGAAACAGGGAATTCAACACAGGGCTTTTGCTTTTGCTTTTGACGATATATTCTGAAGCCCCTGAAATGATGACTACTTCACAGGTATTTCAAAACGGAAACTTTCACCAACCAGGGAAAGTTTTTTTCCAGAAGAGTGCAGGAGCATGCCAGCGTTTAGTCTCCCCAGGAACTGAAATCCTGAATAAAAATATAACCAGCCAAGTGGAAACGGTGGTACTCAAAGCCCTTTCATTTCACAAAAGCAAATCAAAACCAATCTGTAGTACAAAGGCCAGATATAAACATATAAAACTATTTTTAAATAAGACTAACTGGTCAACAGTCATTAATGGATTAAAGAAGCAAAAAATGACGGTGGTATGAAGCTGACAGAACCCACAGTGGTCTTCTAGCAATAAACACAGGACATATTCTCCCATGGTAATGAGGTGTGTCAGCGCTGGAAAATGCTGGTCCTCTCTGATTTGATTAGGGCCCCGGTGAAAGCTTCAGAGTCTCATTAAGAGCAAAGAGGAACAGAAAGGGAAACAATAGGAGCCTCATTATACACGGCTCATTATTACAGGGATATGGATATACCACCTGTCAAATCATGTCCCCAAAACGTAACAACCAGAGAGAAAGAGCCTGATATCTCTGTTGTCAGCCGAGTCCTCCTGGGCATTAGTGCCCGCTGGGGGCTGGGATACACAGGGATTCATCCCACGGTGGCTGACACTCGCCAAGCCACCATGAACATCACAGCTTAAAACCTTCAGCATAAAAAGGTCAGAGGTAAAAATGTTCTTTATTGAAAGCCCATAAAAAATGGAGTTAAGGGGAAAGATTATAAGCGATAATGCTGAGGCACGGCGTGTACAGGCACGAGTGCTTAGAACCCAAGAAGCATCTGAGAGTTGTCATCCAGCCATCACTTTTTAAAATCAAAGCGATGGAGACATAATCAAGAAACCTTATCAATTCTCCTGGCAGTTGAACTTTCTGAAATTGGCTTACAGATATTCAAGAAGCTCATTCTTCAAGATTCCCAATTAGAAGATCCACTTCCCCAGTCAATAAACTCTTAATTGGGTCTGGTGTGTCTCCAACATGGTAAAGCCATCAGCATTTTATTATGCGAAAAGTAAGGCCCTAACAGCTAGTTACTGGTTCTGTATTTAGTGAAACTGTTACAGCCTGAACATTTAATGCCAATTTAATCAAAGGAAATTTTTATTTCTGAAATAAATTTACAATGGATGAAACTGGTTAAAATGGATTCTGCTAAATTCAGAAACGCCAAGCATAAGACTTCTTTTATATACTGTGAGAAGGGTTTGCCACTATCGTTTTAGTCTCTTTAACTTTACCATAACAAAGGGTTAAAACCATTAAATCATAGCTAGAAAGCACTCCTTAGGACTTACAGTCATCGCTTTATTACCTAATGAACAGCAGCTGCCTACAAACAGGACTGCTAGTGAAATTAATCCTCCTGCTCTTAGTCTTCCTTGATAAATGCTTCCACATTTGCCAGTGCAGAGCAGCGATTTCTTGGGGGAATGAGAAAGCTGGGCTGTCTTATTAATTGAATGCTCCACCATGGACTATCCACTGTGGCTGAGACTTTGCTGAAATCCCACATCAGCTTCTTAGTCTGATCTATGGTAATGCACCTCTATTCATTAGGCGTTCACAGTCTTGTGTATAATTGCCCTGTTCCTACAGAAAGAGATCTTACCTGCCCCAGGAGCAAGCAGCCAGCTATACAGGTAGCCCGCGGCCAGAGAATAGTACAGCACTAGTCCTCTCTGGCCATTCACCATCTCTAAGATCTGATCGATAGTGACTGGAGAGTAGGGGTCAGAGTCCTGTTGTCCTGTTTGTCGTTCTACCAGAAGATCCGCAAATGCCCTCGTCCGTCCTCTTTCTGCCACAGCCAGGGCTTCGTCATGATGGCCTACGAGACAAAAGGGACAGACTGAGGACTCCATGGGGAGTGTGCTTACAGAGAGGGGCCATCAGCTACAGAGATCCTGGGCAGAAGCCTCACTACCCCCGCACTCCAATGTGTGACAGCATCTCAGTTCAGCCTCAGATGATAGGTATAGTGTCCCCTCTGGTAAACCCGTATTTTCAGATTCCACACCACCCTAAGGTCTCGGCCTTCCCCTGTCTGGCAGCCATACCACATGAGAGCCAGCCTTGACACACTTTAGGGGATTCATCCTTAGCATCTGCTCCACATCCCGAGGTGCCTCCCGGCCTCCTGGCTTCTGACCCCATTCACTGGGCTCTTCGGACGCTGGTTACCCTCTGACTTTCCTGCTCAACTCTGATTCTGATTTGACTTTGGCAGATGAGCCCTATAGGACTTGGCTCTTGACTATCTATCTCTCCTCAATGCAGCTCCTCTACACTTCACATTGTCCAAGCCCACCCACTCATCTCCCCCCCAGGTTATATTTCTGTGCCTTTGTGCATGCTGGTCCCTCTGCTGAGTGGGTCCTCCCCGCTTTCACTGACCTTGTCTCAGAAAGAGGGACCCTAATAGTTGCCCTGCCCATCTTAAAGGTAAAGATTAAATGAGGCACTGAATGTGAAGATGCCTGGGAGGCATTATTCAAAGCACCATGGATATAACTGGTGATTATTGTTCGAGCTGATAGCTCATTCCATTTTGGGCTCCCATACACTTCTCTTCTCTCTCCTAATCCCCACGGGCAAAGGGTTTAAACATTTGAGGTCTCTAGTTGTTTGAAATTGCTTCTCTCTTTTAAGTTTTCCCTCAGTCTTTCAATCCAACTTTTAATCCAATACATTTTTTGGTGTAACAACAAATCATATTTCATCACAGCAATCACTAAACGACTAAGATACGCAAGCCCACACACTCAAGGTGGGAACCCCAGCTGCTCTCACCTAGGCTGACGAGCACCCGTTGCAAGGCCTGGTAGGATGACGTCTGCAGGTCAAAGAGGGAGAGTTTGTAGTCTGTGCTCAGCTGCGCCTCATGTCGTATTGTTTCAAACAAGGCCGATGCCCTATAGAGCTGCAAGGAGGGGAAAGGGAACATTATCCATTCCCCAGAAACCACACTCCAGACACTCACTGACTAAAGACAACTTTTGCTCGCATTTTGGTGTACAACCTAAAAAAAATTTTTAAAGGGTGGTAAGGATGAATTTTATTTCCAGGTAGGTCCTAGTGGAAAGGCATCAGATCATATACCTGGTAAACTAGTTTACGGTATGTAATCAATTTTTGACAGATAAAGGGAATTATTTATTTTTAATCCTTACCCAAGGATCTTTTTCCATTGATTTTTCGAGAGAGTGGAAGAGAGAGGGAAAGACAGAAATATCGATGTGAGAGAAACACATCAATTGGTTGCCTCCTGCATGTGCCCCAACCAGGGCCCGGGCCTGGGAAGAGCATGCAACCAAGGTACGTGCTCTTGACTGAAATCGAACCCAGGACCCTTCAGTCTGCAGGCCGATGCTCTATCCACTGAGCAAAACAGGTTAGGGTGGATAAAGGGATTTAGAAGACAGGTTATAGACTTGTAGTCTGAAAGTTGTAAAACAAAAAATCAGCTACTAATCCAACCAAGTGCTGATTTTGAATTTTAAAAAATGTCTCTCCTCTTGTCATCAAGCAACTATAATTCAGCACACACACTTCTCAGTGCCTAAGGACTGAAGTGGGAACAGGTGTGGTGCAGGCGGGCTGGGAATAGATGAGGGGGGAGGGCGAGGGGCGGGGACTGAGATGAAGGCCACGCACTCCCAGGAGAGGCATAGCTTTCTGTAGGCAGTTCAGCTGAATCAAACACTGGCCTCCACAGCAGTGTCCCAGGGTCAGGTCTTTGTTGGACCAGCTGCCCTAGAGCCACGCACACTATCCTGCTGCTCTAAAGGCTTCTTTATCAGTGAGATCACAAAACTCTTCTGATATTTACATGCTGAAAATACAGTATCAAATGTTAAGTTCATGCAAATTTAAAAAACAGAATGCTAAGACTAAGAGACAGACCGGGAGAGAGGGATGACTCCCAGCTCTGCCACTGACCAGCTGTGTGACTTTTGGTGAGCTTCCGAGCCTCCGTTTCTTCTCTACGAAGGACAGTTATCATTCTACCTCGCATGGTTGCTTAAGGAATACATGCAGTGAGTGAAAGTACTGTGAAAACTGTAAATTACTACATCAATACAAGTTTTAATTTTTAAAACCAGGAAATTGGAGAATTCTTTAAATTGCCTTTAATAGTTTAAAAAGTACAGTAAAATACCATAACATTTCAGGATGCTATGGCACAAATTCAGTCACATCATGTGCTCAACTTCATTCCCTCATCCTTTGCCCCTTCTGCCTAGCACAATGCCCTCCCCAGTGATCACTCATATGCTGCTTAAGTGGTTAAGTGTGTGATTTTAGATGATACCATCTCACAACTCCTCCAACCTGCCGGAGGAACCCACAAAGGCAGAACCATGAACTGTGTGTGTGTGTGTGTGTGTGTGTGTGTGTGTGTGTGTGTGTAGAGAGAGAGAGAGAGAGAGAGAGAGAGAGAGAGAAATCAGGACATTAAATCCAATAATCATGAATTCTTGACTACTTCTATTATAAAATGTATGTATGTAATTTCATATTAAGGATTAATGAGGAACAGCAGCACATAATACAAGAATGTCAAAGAAATTATTGAGAAATCTATCACACAGCTGAGCAAGAATCTTTACTAGGCTCAGCATTTCTGGGCTGGTACAGGCTGGAAAACCTTTACATCAACCCAAGTACAGAGGCCAGCACCTTCTGGCCAATTACGATGAGAACAGTAATCCCAAGATTTCCACCTGGGACAAGGGTTCTACTCACCTGGTGTTGAGCCTCCTCCAGGTTCCCACTTGCCCAAAGGGAGAGGCCAAGACCATGGCGAATTTTGGCTTCATCTTCTCTTCGGCCCAGTTGCTCAGCTAACCTTAAACCTGAAATCAGATAGAGAAATTTTAAGGAAACATAGAAGATACACAATTCCACCTGCCAAGGAGTCCAGGAGGGTAATTCTGTCTCAAGTGTAAATAAAATATGTTAACACAGCTAGATAAAGTGCAGGGCAAAGGGAGAACCAGCCAGGCAGAGTAAGCATTCTCTTCAAATTCTGTGATGGCAGCAACCTTTCCAGGGCACGCAAGGCGCCCCAGGAAGAGCTCAGGTGATGGCGATCAGCAGAAGACAGGTTTGCGTGGCAGGCAGAAACACTAAAACGAATGGAACCTAACCTGCCACCCTCCCAGATGTGAAATCCCTCGCTTTGCGAATGAAAACTGGGCCTATAAATGGATCTAACCCAATTCTTTGGCTGCAAAAGCTTTCCCGGTAGTGCCATGGTCAAGCACAAAAGCCACGCGGATACAGTTCCCTATTTCACGTGCACAGGATCCAATCAGTGTGGGTGGGAGACATACTGATGTACTCCCGAAAGCAGAGTGCTCACACCGCCTGACACCACCTTCTATTACTGATGCTGATGCATTTCATGTCCAATCTGTTTTTCCTTTAAGGCTGAGATTTTGATGTGCCTCAGCGGGGTTGCAGAACAAGTGCTATTATGAGTCCAAAGTCTTAAATAAGATTGTCCCCATTCTAAAGGCTTTCCAATAGACACCTGCAGTTCGGGTCACTTACTACAGTAAGCTTCTGAATTTCAGGACACCAGCAACCTCCAAGGCTTTGTGGGAGCCAAATAAGGGGGCGCCCACTTATTGTACTGGCCACTGAGCGGTTCTCAGCATCACTTTGTCCTCATTACCCTCCCTGCTCTCTGTACACAGGCGTTAGTTTGTCCAGAAGACAGCATGAAGGCTCCCACACTAGAGCTGCGCACACAGAGAAAGGACTTCCTTTTCCTAATCTAATTCAGGGTGGATGAGAGCCCGCTTCTGAGCATGCTGGGCCCATGCAATTTCAGGCTTTTGAAAAGGAACTGAGTCAGTTGAGAAGCTAATAAAAGCAATACTCAGGTTCCAGCTCATAAAAATATTACGCATTTCAAAATGCATATAACTCAGAAAACTTAGAAATAGCATTTTAACTTTAAATCATGTTACTGGGTAACAAAAATAATACTTGCAAGTTATTCACATTTTAAAATACTTCACAGAGTAGAAACACAAATGAAAGAAGATGGATCTTGGATGAAAACCAGGAGAATACTGGCTGTTTTAACCTTCAACAAACTAACCATACTCATTCTTCAACATAGCTATCCCTGCCAGCTCTGGGTCTATGAGTTGGAAGTAAAATCATTGAGGTACCCCCACCCCAATCCCGAGGTACCTTCTGTGTAAGCTGGGGCTTTGCTTTGTTCCCTGCTGGGTCCCCAGCAGGTAGGGCACTCCCTGGCCCATAGTCAGGGGTTCAGCAACGAAGAGCTAAAAGCCCACTGGACAGACAGCGTACCTGTTACGCCCGTTTCTATCTGCTTCTGTCTCTTAGGGATCTGACCCACCCATCCAGCTCTCCTGGAGCTGGTCTGCTAGGAACTAGTTGCACGACTAAGTAAGGCCACTAAATTGCTCCAGGCTCCCTCTCTTCACTTGCAAAAAAAAAAAAAAAAAGGAGGAAAGGCTGGAGGAGACCAGTGGTTTTAACCAGGGCATCCCTACAAATCACCTGCAGGGCTTGTTCAAAAGACCCAGGCGAGGCTCCACGTGTGAGAGTCTCCTGAGTGGGGCCCCGAGAGGTTGATCCATAGGCCCCTCTGAAAACCAGAGAGAAGGCACTGAGGTGGTTTCTGATTGAACTGTTCCCTCCTTGCAAGAGGGTACAGACCCGACTCAGAGGACTCCGAAAGGCCTTCCAGGTGCCCTGCTCTGTCACAGCTCAAGAGAAGAGGTGTCTTGTCTGGCCCCAGGCACCCCGGCTCTCTGGTAGAGCACACCCACGAAACAAGCACCGAGGAGATGCCACCATACGAATTTAGGTCTCTGTGAGCCTTAAAACTACAAGGAACAATAAAAATGAAATTGAGTTTCCCATAAATAGAGAATTATGTTACAATGTCTCAGGCAAAGCAGCTGCTTTATGGAAACAATATTTCAGGAAGTACAAAAGAACACAGCTGAAAGGTTGTCATATGCTGGGTCTGAATTTAATGGTTTTCACAAATTCAACTGAAAATCGCCCCCAGTCTGTTGGAATTCTACCACAGTCAAGTTTCAGGAAACCAGAAGCCAATTCTCATATTTAATGCATCGAGGCAAGCTCCCAGTGAGTGGGAGCCAAATAAGGTCTGGGAAGCGGCGCTCAGCCTCTCGGTAACCTCTCAGCCTGCAGGCCAGAGCAGTCCCTGGTCTGCGCAAAGAAACGTCAGCCTCTGGCCCATTTTCCACTTGGCTTCCTGCTTCCCTCTCTCCCGGCTTCCCAGCTGGGGCTCGGGAGGAATAGGGATATGACTGCCCCGACCCTGTTCTGTTCCTGGGAGGTTCGGAGCAACGCCACACAGGGTCTTACATGGTTCCTGGGGTCAGAAAAGCTGGGTGAGCCCCACCTCACCACTGACTGACCACGCAGTCAGAATCAAGTCATTGTACTCTCCGAGTCTCAGGTTACTTAGCTGCAAATGGGAATAAAAACCTCTCAAGGTTACTGTGAGAATTAAATCCAATTAAATAACTATATATGTTAAAAAAAAAAAAAAACAACCCTTGGAAACTATAGCTGAGAGTTTTTGCTTGAAATCAGCAACAATTTCCTTTTACTAGTGAGCCAAGATCACCATACCTGCCGCTTTCCCAGGACGGGAGGATGCAATGTGCCCATGGGAGGAGCAGTGTTTTCACTAGTAGAGAAGAGGTGAAGGAAGCCTCCCAGCACTGACAGCTCAGGTAACTGAAGGGAACTTGACAGCAGAAGGGAAGGGGGAGGGTCAGGAAGGGGAAGGGAAGGGAGAGGGGGAGGAGCAACAGCAGCTGCAGCCACTTTCTGGGCCTGCCTGGAACAAGACTACTGTGCCCCATCCCGACCGAGCACTGAAGGTAATAAGCTCTGAGAAGGAAGTCTAGTCAACTGCCTGAGTGACCCTCAGACTGATGCTTCAGGGTTGGACCTCAGCTGCTGCAGCAACATGGACTTCTGGATAGTTGTGATATATTCTAAGAATTTTCCTCTGACTCTTAAGTTTTACATGATTAGATCTTATTTGATTCACCTTGGCAGAATGTGTTGTTCACTCAGAGGATTCTGAAAAGCAGGAAGGAGGGTAACTGCTCCTTGGGCAGCTGGCTGGCAGAGTAAGACAAGCTGGGTAATACACTCTGGACCCTAGAATGCCTTTGTGCTATAAAGAACACCCAGGGGGTGCACCATGGTTTCGGAGTGGAATGGAAGTGACTTCTGAGATCCTCACTGCAAGCCGGGTGGCCACTCAGACGGTGCATACTGCCCTCTGACTAGACTCTGAACTCCATCTCAGAGTAGACCCAGAGACCACGGGGGCCTTTGCACTTACCTTCCTGTAAGTACATGACCGCCTGGGAATAGTTCTGCAAAGCATGATGGGTCCTTCCAAGGCTACTATATGACACCGTCTTGGCCACCAAGTCGTTCATCTGGGCAGCGATACTCAAGTGCTGTTCTTGATAGACCACAGCCCTCTCGAAGGTGCCCAGAGATTCGTACGTCAGGCCCAGGTTCCCATAGGCTCGGCCCTGGCATGTGGGGTTGTTGGTTTCCTCTGCGATCTGCAGATCGAGCTGGTGGTACTGCAGGGCTGTATCATACTCCCCCATCTGCTGGTAGACGCCCCCCAGGCCACAGGCCGCATCACTTTCCAGAGCTCGGTCTTTCATCTCCCTAGCAATGTTCAGCTGGCGTTCAAGGCAGGAAATGGCCTGTTCGTAATTCCCTAATTGGCTGTGCAGACTTCCCAGTTCTCCATAGGCCTGGGCTTTATTAAAGGCCTCCCCGAGCTCATGGGCGACCACGAGCCTCTTTTCAAAGCACACAAGGGCTTGCTGCAAGCTCCCCATTGCCCTGTGGGGATGTAGACAGAAAAGCAATGATATTATTTTGTGCAGGTGCAGACATACTAAAGCCCCTGAGAAAATGAAAAGCATTTGTCACTGTCACTTACTATAGAAGCTCTTAACTCCTCTTCTAGCTAAAATCTATCATGTGCCCTTAGAGTGAGATGCAGGGGAATTTCATAATCTGGAAAGCAATTCAAAAGTCATCCCTTAGTGACCTTCCCAAGAGCTTGAGATTCAATGGGATATACACCCCAGAGGAAACATAAAATATATTAATAGGCACAATGATAGCAAGTGAACTGTTTGGTTCTTCAGGCCTCCCAATTTCCACTACTGCTTAGACTATGTTTTTGAAATCACTTTACAACAGCTATAAATCCTTCACCCTGAACTCCTCCGAGCACTCTGTGGGTGATGATTTAGTTTGACCCTTGCCTTCCCTCCACTCCAGGAGCCCTAATCCCCTGCCTATCTGGAGAAGCCGTATATTTTGCAGACACAGACACCTTCTTGGGCTCCCCACATTCGGAAGGAAAAGCATCACCTTGGCCAACAGTGTATCTCTTTGTGCTGCTGCTAAGAGATGACGTGATAAGACTGGGAAGAACATAGATTCTGGCAGCAGACCAAACCAGTTGTGTGGAGGCACGTAAATTCCTTTTCCTGAGCCTCAGTTTCTAAATGATAATAAATCCCACATCCCATAGCAGATGATAATACATGGAGAGCAATACAGGATTGCTATAAATGTTAAGCAAGATATATATGCAAGGTACCCAGCATGATGATAGTATATATTTATTCACTCCTGCCATTATCAAATGGCTTTCCCTAAAAGCAACAAAATGGGGGCCAAATAATTGGTGGGTACAGATGATGTATTAAAAAACACTTCATATAATGTGGGAGGCATTCAGAAAAGCTCAGTGAAATTGATTCACTCATCTTTCCCGTTCTTATTATCTTTTATCTTGCTCATTACGATGCAGTCAAAAAGGCAATGCAGTCAGAGTCAAAGAGCCCTGGGTGTGACTCTCAGCTGTCGCTTTTAAACTGTGTAACCTTGGAGATTAACCTAACCTCTCTGGGCCTCAGTTACCTCCTCCATAACATAAAGGTAGTACTATCCCCTGCTAAATTCACAGAATCATTGGATGAACCAAATGAGATACGTATGAAAATGTTTTGTAGTGAACAAACCACATGCCATTACTGTCACAACTGCTCTTTGTGCAAGTTTATCAACCACGTTTACCTGTGTCCGTTTCCTAGGCCCCGGTAAGCCTTGGCTTGGTCTTGCATGCGATTCAGACTCTGGGCAACAGATAAATATTGTTCATAGTACTTGATAGCTTCCTCATAGTCACCAAGGGCCTCATAGCAATCCCCCAGGTTGCCGTAGGCCCGGCCCCTGTCGAGCACAGACTCGTTTCCACTTAGCTGCTGCAGCATGGCCAGCTGCTGCTCGAAGTAGCCGATGGCTTCTTCCATCACATTCATGTTCATCTTTGTGATGCCCATGTTGCCGTAGACCTGGGCTTCTAGACTTGGATCCTTCAGCTTCTGCCCTAGATCCAGCTGCTCTTCGTAACATTTGAATGCCATTGTGTATTTCCCAAGGGCCATGTAGACAGCAGCCAGGTGCCCGTGAGCTCTGCACTCCCCTGGCAAGTCGCTCAGCTCCTGATATACCTCCAGTTCCTGCGTGTGATAACCCAAGGCCTTATCGTATTTCTGTATCATTCGGTATGCAGTGCCCAAGGCTGCATATGCACTGGCCTCCAGTCTTCTGTCCTTTACATGATGAGCTAAGCCCAGCTGCTGCTCATAGAATTTTATTGCACCATTTATATCTTTTTTACAGATGAATATATCGCCCAGGTTCCCTAAGGCTCGGAATTTAGCCTGGGAATTATTCAGGGACTGGGCTAGGGACAGCAGGTACTTTTGACACTCTTCAGCTTTGCTAAAGTTCAATAGAGCCTTGAATGCTAGGCCCAAGTTGCAGTAAGCTTTCGCTTGGCTCAGTTTGTCATGAAGGTCTTTGGCCAGTGCCAGATCCTGCTCATAGTACTTCACCGCCTCCTGGTAATTTCCCAGGCAGTAATGGGCATAGCCGAGATTGTGGCAGACCTTCCCTTCTCCCTCCATGTCTTGAAGGTCTGGAGAAAGCCGGAGGTACTGTTCATAATAGGGGGCAGCTTGGACATACTCCCCCCGAGAGCAGTGGAAGTTGCCCAGGTTGCTGAGGGCCCGGGCCTCACTCTGGATGTCACGCAGCTCCCGGGCAATGTTCAGGTGGTTCTGATAGTGTTGCAGGGCCCGGTCGTGGGCACCCAGGGCCTGGTAGGCCACAGCAAGGTTCCCGTGTGTGGATGCCTGCGAGGCGCGGTCATTCACTTCCATAGAGATCTGCAGCTCCTGCCGGTGGTACTTGACAGCCTGGTCGTACATGCCCAGAGCATTGTAGGCATTGCCCATGTTCCCGTAGGCACGGCCCTGAGCAGCGTAATCGCTCAGCTCCTGGGCGATGCACAGGTGGGTCTTGTGGAGTTTCAGTGCAGTATCATAATCACCTTTCATCTGGTGTATAATTCCTGAGAAAGAGAACAGAAAAAGGTTAGAATAACATTAGCAATTTGGAAAAAAATGTAATTTGCAACTTAAGTTATACTCAAATACAATCCAGATGAATTAAAGAGCTTAAAATAACAGAAGGTAGAATTAAATATTTATTAGGTCTCCAGAGGGAGGGTAGCTTTCTATGCTTCGAAGCAACAACAAAAAAAAACATTGACAGATTTGATTATAAAAATAAGATGTTTTCTACTACAAATATATATCTAAAATTAAAAGGCAAACACCATACTGGAAAATATATTAAAAATACAATAGCTATTGTGTGTAAAGATTTTACTGGGTCTGGCTTTTTAAAAAATCAAGATTTAAATTTACTGAAATGGGCGAAGCACTGAGGCAGCAGACAACTCACATCCAAGGAAATCCAAAAGGTACCCAGAGGGAAAAAATGCTAATTTCTTTTAATAATCAAAGAAATGCAAAATAAAGCAACCCTGAAGTACCACATTATGTTTACTAAATTAGCACACACAAAATTTAAACAACATCCTATACTGATGAAGCTGCCCTGACACGGGTAAACACATCACTGCTGGACATAAGTTGGCACAGCCTTTGGAGAAGCAGCATGGCAAGAGCCACAAGCACAATGCTGCTCAGACCCTGCAAAGCTCCTCATGGGAGGGCAGCGTTCTAAGGAAATCGGGCAACAAATGCAAAAGCTATAAGCATAACAATGTTTATTGCCACAGTATGGGTTAGTGGAAAATCAGGAACATCTTAAATGGCAAACACAGGGGCCGCCATATATCAATCCAATAGAGGATTTTTGGTCATTAAAAAGATAATTATGCCCCACCGGAGTGGCTCAGAGGTTGAGCGTTGACCTATGAACCAGAAGGACATGGTTGGATTCCTGGCCAGGGCACATGCTGGGGTTGTGGGCTTGATCCCCAGTATGTGTGCAGGAGGCAGCCAATTGATGTTTCTCTCTCGTGGATATTTCTATCTCTTTATCCCTCTCTCTTCCTCTCTCTCCAAAAAAATTAATAACAACATTTTTAAAAGATAATTATAAAGTCTATGCAGAAAAATGGTGGGGGAGGAAAGATTCTTACAATAATGATTTTTTTGGGCTTTTTTTTAGAGAGAGTAGAAGGGAGGGGGAGTGACAAAGAGAGAAACATAGATGTGAGAGAGACAGATCGATTGGTTGCCTCCCACATGCACCCCGACCATGGCCGGCTGGGGATCCAGCCTGCAACCAAGGTAAGTGCCCATGAATGAAATCAAACCCGAGACTCTGCAGTCTGCAGGCTGATGCTCTACCCACTGAGCCAAATCGGATATGGCTTCTTACAATAATATTAAGTGGAAAAGCAGAAAACAATGCTGCATGCTCCCTGTGATGAGTAGGGAAAAAAAATATGCACAAGGACGAGACTTTGAGGAGATTATGCAAAAATAAAAATAGATGCCTTGTTAGGTGATGGGATTTGAATGATTTTTGTTCCAAAATTTCTTGTAATTCTGCTATACAGCTTTTACTGTCAACAATAATAGCACTTCAAACAACCCTCATAAAGTATGCTATAAGCTGCTAAGCTAAGCCATTGTTTTCACAAGCAGTTCAAATGAGATCATAAATATCAAGTAGTTCCAAATGAGGGATATTAGAGAGGTAACTTCGGAGATGCCTTTAAGGTGAGCCTGGTTCATCCCAGTTGGGGCCAGGGTGGGGCACTGGAAAAGCTAGAAGGAATCTAGCATGCAGACAGTTTCTCCTTGCCCTTGGTTTTGAACATGCTTTTCCATGCATCCGTGTGGGAGCTTTGCAGTGGTGACAAAAACCTGCAGAAGTACAAAAACTCAGACACCAAGATGGCTTATTAAAATATCTGAACTGAAAATAGAGGCACGGAGGAAGCTGTCAAAATCCAGCCTCTGCAATTTGCTTATCTCTGTGACACCTTTCATTAGTTCGTTCATTCATTCATTTATTCATTCATTCATTCACTTGTTCATTTGTTATTCATTCATTCACTTACACACCGACCCAGGAAACATGAACTGAGTATTGTACACTAATATTGTGGTGGGAGCAAGGGAGAGGAGAAATGAAGACAGGTGTCTGCCCTCAAAAAGCACACAGAGTCATAAGGGAAACAGTCACGAAACAAGTCAGTACACATAATAAATGCCTAAGTGGGGTGTGGGGGGGGGGAGACAGGAGCATGTCAGGGCCGCTCTTCTGGTCCCCACTTCCTCCCTGCCTACGATGGAGGTCTGCCCTACCACAGGAGGTGTGTCCATCTCTGGGCCCAGCATCTCTTTGACATTAACTGGACTTAGGGTACTGCATACATCATTTAGCCTCTCTGAGCTTTTTAAGGTTCATCTATAAAATGAGGAAAATAGTAATATGATACAAGCCTTAAAGGATCAAATGAAATAATGTGTGTATAAGTGTATTGTAAACTATAAAATGAAATTTAAATACTAGTTACTGGACGTATTAGATGCTTTAAGGAAAAGGAATGCTGGAGGTGGCAGAGATTAAATAAACTATGGCAATTCTTCTGTGTATTTGCTTGTATGAGTAAAATATGTAATTTAAAAATAATTAAGAAATCATGGTACTCTATGCAATGCAATAACATGGTACCATTAAAAATGGTAAAGTAGAAGTTTACATATTGACATGGGAAAAATTGTAATATGTTAATGGGATATATGGTCACAAACAGTACATTTTAATAAAAATATTGAATAGGATGTATGTATATATGTATATGTTTACATTTATAATATACACACATACAACATAAAATTTATTTAAATGTTAACAGTAATAATTTTGGGGTGGTGGAATGGCACTTTTTTCTTTTTGATTATTTGTATTGTCAGTGTTTTTTCTATGATGAATGCATAACCCTTGGTTTAAAAATTACTGAAAGAATTTTTGAAACTGATCCAATAAGAGGAGTGATATTCCTGGGGGTTGGGTCTGGCCACTCCCCTGGGCTGGAGATGTCGCCCACATCCAAGCTGGAAGGATAAGAGTCTTCAGAACCTGTCTCAAGGTTAGAAACTCTGAGCTTCCCAAGAGGCAATACCTTAGCATTACCCAGGACCCCTGTTAGTGGTGAAAAATTATTAGTGACGTCAACATTTCTGTTCTAAAGACCAGCAGTTAGCCTGGACCCTTCAAATGCTTTTATCTAAAGAGAAAACTTTTAGATTTCAAATTTCCAGGTATCCTTAAAGAAAATGAATCATTTCACTCCCTCTCTCCTCAGCTTCTGCATTTCTGAAATGAGAGTCAAAATATCTGCCCAACCACCAGTCCATAGCCATGGACAGAGCCAGAGCCGGGGAGGGCAGCAGCGTGCCCACATCCCCTCTGAGCACTTTCTCCCCAGCAATGTCTTTGCATTGATCCCCCTGCCCCCCAGCTTTGGATTTCACTGTAATGATTTTTAAGCCAATATGATCACTAGTCAGTTGCTAAGAGGATGTTGAGACCTTCAGAGAAGGCAATCAGAGGAAGTTCAGGTTTTTTCCTGCTCCCTACCACCAAAGACACAGGTCTCCTTGCTAGCTCCCCGCTCCCCACTGGTACCCCATCATTCAGGAAGCTGACGAAATCTCTAGAAGGCACACCATAATGGCAAAGAACAGAACTTTAAGTCAGAAGGCCTGTTCTACAAGCCTGGCTCTCACCTCATTAGCTGAGTATCTTTGAGACAGCCAATTTTTGTCTCTGGGCCTTTCTTTCTTTTTTAAATTGAAAACTTTCTGATGTTGTTTGCCTTCTTATTAACAAGGTCAGGTGATAATCACCTCAAAGAAATGGTATGAGAAACATGTTAGTATATATCAATAATCTGTGTAAACTGTCGCATGCTTTCTACCCATGGTCTGAGCAGAGTGAGAGAAAGGAAGGGGAATGCTGTCTGGCTCTCAGGGCCTTAAGAGTCTGGCCTAGGTAATAGGGAGCAGTTGGGACGATAATGGCTACTCAGGGTTCAATGATTTGTGAAAGAAACTGCCTGCTGGTTATGGCAAAATGATCTGACCCCCAGCCAGCTTGCCCGCGCACCCCCCTTTCCTCCTCCCTTTCCTCCCGGTCTGATACGTCCAAGGATCTATAAAGAATTATAGGAAGATTCTCAAAACAACTTCCGGACACGAGCAAAGGCGAAAGGATATGGATCTGGCTGAGTGGGGATTTTTTTCATCTGCCCTGGGTCTCTACTGTCTCGCCGCTGCCAGCCAGGAGAATTCTGAACGGAACATTACACACAATTGGCAGCCTTTCTCTTTATTGAGGCAACATAAAAGCTGCCGAGAGCTGCCAGCAGAGTGACTGCACATGCTGAGGAGATAATCTGCAGATCCTCCTTCCCTTTGGAGACCGCAGCTTGATTTTCCAGGGCCGTCACTCAGATGAGGACTTGCAGAGGGCCTGTCAGCGGGGTGCGCTAGGTGACAACGTGCTCGGGGAGGGGAATTAAATGAAGATTAGTGGGGCAGAAGACCTTCCACAAAGCAGAGTTCTCACAGGGGGTGTGGTGATGGGTTTATACAGCAGCACCGTCGGCCTCCACCTCTGTGTCAGGAGTGGTCACTGCCCTGGGAATAGCAATACCAACTACAAAGAGCCCTTGTGAGAGCTAAGGAGACCATGCTTCCTAGAAGCTCGCACTGTGCCAGGACATAGCCAGTGCTCAGTGCATTTTGCTTTTATTATTAACCGTGACCAGCAAACATCCATGGAGGTATGCACGGGACAAGCCAAGCAGGAGAATTTCTGCTGAAACTGGAATGTTTAGCGTTTCAGCAGTGACTTCTGACTGCATTTTCACTTGTGAATTCTGTAAAAGTAGGGCTTCGGTGCCTCCACAAACAATGGACGTGCTCTGATCATTTCCTGAGCATATTACTGTTCTGATTATTAATAGTTCATGATCCAAATGGGGGTTTAAGAGTTCATCCACGGCTTCCATCCTGGCCACATCACCAGCTATTCTCAGGGGAAACCTAAGAATTGGGGATTGGAAGAGACTCTCTCACAGGCTCACTTTATAAAGACATGACCTGGGCCCAGTGAGAGGAAGTGCGTTAGTGGCAGAGCTGAGGAAGGGACTCTTGACCCACAGCCCATCTGCTTTTAAAATAAGCAGAAGATACGAAGGAACTGTTATTAATCAGTTTCACTAGGTGTGAACTGGGACAGTAGCTGTGTTTTATAAAGTTCTCATCTGTTAGAAATACATATGGAAGCATTTACAAATGAAATGACATGGTGTCTACGATTTACTTTAAAATACTCTAGAGGGGGTTGGGAAGTAAGCATGTGTGTGCATGCATGCATGCGTGTTTATGAAAACAGATGAAACAAGATTAGCAAAATGTTGATAACTGGTTTATGAGCTTAGTGGGGGTTCATTATACAGTACTGTCCTCTCTTTCTGTGTGTGTGTGTGTGTGTGTGTGTGTGTGTGTAAAATTCCACAATAGAACGTTAAATCAAATAAGAAAGATATGCAGAGAGCTGTTCTGTAGCCCATTCTGGACTGGGAAACACTTTCTTATAGCTAAGTCCTGATGTGGATGTCTAAGTTCATTTCCTCATCTTTGGGACCACAGGAGAGAAAGAAATCAGCTGGTCGCCAGCCTCTATAGCTATACCAACCTCCTTATCCTTCTCCAGGCCCGGAGGAGGGCATGTACAGACTGCAAACAACACGGTGCTTGTCCCATTGTTTCAATTTTATAATCATGATATTTAGTTGTACCTTTCATTTCAAGTGATCTTAAAGGACAACATGCTATTTTGTCTATCAAACAGGAAACGTGGGAGGAGATGGTGAAAGCAGCTGGGAACACCTGCTGCACATGCTCAACTGCTCTTCCCAAGGCGCCCCCTCGCCAGGAGGAGTGGCCCCGGTTTCTCCAGGGCACCCATCATTCTAACTGCAGACATCTTCAGGTTCCCCGGACCCTCTCCCTCTTGAGTTCCACATAGAGCTTCTGTATATTGTACCTAAAATATCTCAAAGCTTGGGGTGGGGAAGAGGAGAAATACCTGCTTAGTAAACAGAGGACTGGAATCAAAGTGCTCTGTATTAGAAATGCAACCACTGGATGTTTTCTTTAACTCATTCTCCGGTTACTATTTATGTACCCGGAGACAAGGCCCCATTATTTTTTGTCCCTAAAGGACAGCGAAGGTACAGCTATTTTTAAATGGCAGAAATTAAAAAAATCAGTTCTATGACGTCAGCTACAAGCATCTTCCCAGTAGGTAAGCTTTTCCTGAGAACTTGTGCCTGCTTTCTATCTGATGATCTCATTCACACTTCAAAACAGTCCTGAGGTCACTGCTGTGGTCTCAGAGACCCGGAAGACAAGAACGCACAGGGACCACACGGCCTTCAGGGGCAAGACTAGTACTGGAATCTAGGTTCTTCTGACGCAGGAGTCCACCTCTTTCACCTGCTCCCCTTCTGGAATGGAGCTGGTGAAAAGTGGTCATGACTTTATACCCACTTCTTCTTTATTAACAGTACACTGTCAGGCCAAAGCAACCCTGTGGCAGCTATATAAGAACAGCCTGGCTAAATTTGTATCTAGAGCAAAGACGTGCATATTAGAGACCGGAAACTCCTAAGGAATGAAGGAGAAGGAGGAGGAGGAGGAGGAGGAGAAGGAGGAGGAGGCGGCAGATGTAATCACTAGTGTGGGCACCACCTCTTGGGCCATCCATGTCTCTTCTGCCATCATTTATCTTAATTACATCTGTCTACTTTTCCTACCAACCCACCAGGCTCTTCCTGCTCCTCCAAAGGATAAGTGAAGCTAAGAGCCTGTTATCTTCCTTTTGCTTCAGCGGCAATTGAGGATGTCTTTAGTGACACTGAGAGTTGAGTGGCACTTTTGTCCCAGATCCCAACTGCCCCTCTCTTCTGTTTCCACTCGGAGGAGCCGCTATAATAAGGCCGAGGATACCACCTCTCCCTCCCACAAACACACTCCATTAGAAACTACTTGTCTTTCCCTGCTCCCAGCTTTATTGAGGTATAATTGACAAAACAGTAAATATTTAAAGTATACAATGTGATTATTTGGTATATATACATTGTGAAATTATTGCCACCATCAAGTTAAATTGCACATTCATCATCTTTTGTAGTGAGAATGTTTAATTTCTACTCTCAGCAAATTTCAAATATATTAAGTATTGTTAACTATAGCTGCCCTGCTGTACTTTAGGTTCCCCAGAATCCATTCATCTCATAACCAAACTTGGAGGAAATAAAATGTAGTCGAAATAGAGAGCCCTAATTGCTCACTCCTGGCCCTCAAGGCTCCCCATAGGCTGAACAGAGGCCAAGCTAGATCCTCTGTAAGTCCCCTCCTGCCACTGTCCTGCACACCTGGGGCAAATAATAGCAAGAAGCCAGCCTGGAGCCCACTGGCGCCCACAGGTATTTCACGGCCTTCATACAAGGCCCCACTTCCTACTTCCCTCCGATAGTTAAAAACCCAGACTGCAGGTGAGCAGCTCAGAAACTCCCTGGTTCTGCACGGCCGTAAATTCCGAGGTGGTGGGGAAGATTAATTGTGCCATGAAGCAGGGGAAATAATAATTAAACCTATTTAAAAAGGAGGTGGCTGGAGAGGGGTGCTCTGGAGATGGATGATGAGGTAGGAAGTTCGAGGCACAATCATCCCTAATGGCCGTGGCCAGGCCACTGCGAGAGAACTTGGTGGGAAGCCCAGAGCGGAGTGAAAAATATGCCGGGCCTGCCTGGCCAAGCTCCGCCATTAGTCACTGTTTGGAAAAGGCAAAGTGTGCCTGGTTTTCATTGTGGATCACAATGAGAGGTGGGAGGCACCCTCATAAGTTAACAATGCAGAGAATGTTGCAGGGAGTTCGTTTCTATATGAAACAAACAGTTCTTTTGTTTCAAAGTCTGAGGTAGAATTACTGAAATGCAGAGATAGCCCTTCCGCTCCTCCCTTGAGCTGAGCCTCTAAAAAAAGGACCAATCCCACCTCCCTGGAATACCTTCTACGGGCCCCTGTGGCCTGCGGAGTAAAGTGTTGATTGATTAAAATGCATTTACGAGCTTTCTGGACCCAGCTCTAACCCACTCCTCCCTGCCCCAGGCTCCCTGTGCTATGCCAGTCACAGAGCAGCCCCATTCACTCTTCCACTCTCTCCCACCCTGCTTTGTATGCCTGACTTTCTCATTCCATCGCTTGGCTGGGACTGCCTTTCCCCCCATCTGTGGCAGGCTTTACTAATGATCTATACTCTCTGGTTCTCTTCTACATTCAGATAGTATTTCCCTACTCAGGAAAAGCCAGGGGTGCCCACTGCAATGCTGAGTACAAGCGATGTGTTACTTCCAGAGAGGAGCGTTAAGAGCTGGAGTACAATATTCCATGCTCTCTCCCCCTGCCTCACTGACTGGGGAAGTATGTGTTCCAGATGGTCCCGCTGTAGGCCTGGATTAGTGAGCTGCTCCTGAAGGCTATATGAGCCTGTGGTGGGCTGTGTATGAATATAGTACTTTCACGTTTTGGGTCACTCAGATTTGTGGACTATTGTTTAACAGTAAACAATACTGGATGTGCCATACAATATCAATCTTCCAATCCCTTGTCATAACCTCCAATTTCAAACTGTCTTCCAAAGTCTGTGTAAGAGGAGAGACACCTATTAATAGAAGTGTTCTGAGGGGATTTTACGTGATCCACACCTCTGGATGTTCTAAATTCTAGCCCGGAATCAAGTGCGTCCACTAAAATCCATAAACTTGAACCAAATGACCTTGGACCCATACTGGATAGGCTTCAATTAATTGAGGTTTAACCTTAATGATCTAGAGTTGACTTGTTTTTTCTTTACTTTTATTTATTGATTGATTTGAGAGAGAGAGAGAGGGAGGGTTAGGGAGAGAGAGACATCCATCTGTTGTTCCACTTATTTATATATTCATTGGTTGACTCTTGTATGTGCCCTGGTAGGGAATCAAACCCACAATGTTGTCATACAGGGATGACCCTCTAACCAACTGTGCTACCCAGCCAGGGCCAGGTTTTGATTCAAGTTTCCTATTAGAAAAAGCATATAGAAATCTATTATAATTTTACTGTTAAAATTTTATTGATGCTATAAATTTTGTTACCAGAATACCTTATATAAAATCTCCCTTGAGAAATCTCTTAGAATTCAGCTTTCCTTCCCTGGAGGAATTCTATGCTCCCATCTTTTGGGTAATGAGGACTGTTTGTTACTCTTTTTGCTTTGGCCACCAGGAAGCTCTGACTCAACATGGACCTCTACTGTAACAACTGTTAGCCTTTAGGCTGCATGTTTTGGCTCTTTTCCCTGAGGGTGGTTTCCTACTTTGATGTGTATTTACCCGATTTAATTTTCTATTTCTATTGTATCATCATTTGATATTGTAAGCTAAGTAAAGTCCTTTATGGAATGAAGTTATAAACGAGCAAGCAATCAAAAAACCCTTTTACCTTTGTTGCATTCTCAACTGATGGCCTAGGTAAACTGCCTACCCCCTTAGTCTGCCACTTCTCGAGTTCACAATAATTTGTTTCAGGGACACTTTTCTATCACCTTTAATAACCCAGAAGTACCAGTTGCCTGGAGATAGTGTTTTATGGTAGAAAGGCACTGTGACCAAATTGGAAGTTCCCTATTCCTGGCTCTACCATTTCACTGGCTTATAGTCTTAGAAAATTTACTTCTCCTGGCCTCAAGTTTTCATCTTTGTGATACTCCATTTTCTAGGATACTGCTATTATTCCAAACAGCTTTGATAACTATAGCCCTCAACATTACAATGAACAAAATCAAAATATGCCACTCCCTCTAGCATTATTTTACTATAGAATGTAATTCACTCTAAGTCTTAGATGCAATCATATTTCTAAAGTGAATACACTAAAGGGAACTTGATACCAGATCATCTCATCTAAGGGGAGAGAAAAATCCTGGGCTCTGAGAATATTATAGCCAAGCTCTGCATGTGATGTGAGAATGGGGCACATTTCTTTAAGGGTCTCAGTCTCTGCATGTGAGACAGGAGACCCCCAAGGGCATTTGGAAATGTGGTGAAGCATTTTTGGTGTCAAATATCTGGGGGCTTACACTGGGTGGGCTCAGGGGCACCAAACAGCCTGTACTATGTGGGAAAATCCTGCACAATGAAGAATTATCACACCCCCAATGTCAATAGACCACACTGAGAAATACTGGGTGCTCTGAGGTGATTTTATACCCTGCCACTAATTAATAATCTGGGGGGAAAAACATAAAGTCATTTCTGTACTGTCATCCAGTTGAAGTTGTTAAAATTAATCATCAAAGCTAATTACTTGGTAAGTCTGTTGGCTAGTATCCAATAATTTAAGCAAAAGACTGAGAAATTGGAAACCTTAATTTTAAAGTCTGGCTTACTGACTGATTGCCTTCACCACAGTTTTTTTTACCTGTGAAATGTGATTCACTGTGAAAATAAGTTATAGGCTTCCTCTCAATTTAATTATGATAATTAATAAGGGAGAAGGGGCCAGGCCGGTGTGGCTCAGTGGTTGAGGGTTGACCTATGAACCAGGAGGTCACAGTTCAATTCCCGGCCCAGGTTGTGGGCTCGAGCCCCAGTGTGGGGTGTGCAGGATGCAGCCAATCAATGATGTTTCTATCTCTGATGTTTCTATCTCTCTCTCCCTCTCTGAAATCAATAAAAATATATATTTTTTAAAATAAAGGAGAATAGAACCCTTCCTAAATAATAAAAATAATAATGACAACAATATACAAAATTTTCCTTGGTGATCTCATTTAATACCATGACACCAAGACCCACTATGTGACTCCAAATATGCAATTCCAGCTCAGAGTTCTCTCCTAAATCTTAGTCTCATAAGTCTAACTGTCCACTGGCTATACCTCAGGTAACCTAAAACTCAAGGTTTCCAAAAATGGTTGTAAATTGTGGAGCAGAATTAAATCGAACACTTTATGGGACTTGTCAGTTTTTGGAGTCCTTGGGCTTCCATTATCTTATTTGATTCTAGAACAAAGGCTGGGTCTGCTCTGAAGACACAAAGGCCATATGGTCCCTCAGTTACAGAGCTGGGATGAACTCAGGTCCACCGCCTCCCAGCCCAGCACTTTTCTCCTGGGTTACTTTGCAGCTCTGAGAGTCTGAGGCACAACTGCTGCAGAATTCAGCTGTGTAATCTGGGAGGTGAGGGGGGAGAGGGGGCTGGGGGTGTGGACAAAGCCCATCCCCCAGGGCCACATCATTCCTTCAGAGAGGATGAGAGGATGGTGTGGTCTACCCAGGCCAACAGGGAGCCCTGGAAACAGACAGGGAAGGGGAGGAGGAGCAGAGGAGCTGGCCAAAAGAACAGCCCTTCGAAATGATTTCACTTTGCAAATTCAATTGCAAAGACAGATGGATTTTCCAGCAAGGCTGGAGAGCAAATTATGAAATCTGCTTTCCCAAGGCAATCAGGACTGAAAAGCTTCATTTTAAAAACTCATGCTGGATAGAAAACTCATACTCTATGACTGTGTGAAGTGTTCTAGCTAGATTAAGCATAATGCTATCAAAACAAGTGATTCATATATTCTGTTCGTTTTTCTATTAGTACATGGGCTTTTGGTTAGGGCAATTTCAAAAACATGGAAAAGCGCAAAATGGGATTGACATTCTGAGTCCATTTACTGCTTTCAGTTTTTCTTCCCTTTCTGTTTAATTGAGAGAGATTTACTTAGGAAATTAGAGGCTCCTGATACTGGCTTACTCGTGTACAGCACAGAGATGCTATTTGAACATGTCTTCCTAGAAAGCTCTTGTGAGCACTCTAAATCTAAAACCCCATTTACCACGTTTATTCACATCGTAGACTCATAGGTCAGAGAAGCCTGCGGAAATCACCTGAACTAGAGCTTTCCAAAACGTTTGTTGGTTCTTGACAAACTGCAAACCTGCTACATCAGGAAGGGTTGGGTCCCTGTCTATCCCGCCAGGCCAGTCACCAGTCCATCTACACTATCTCATCAACCACTTCTTCCATATAAATACAAATAAATGAACCACCCGGTCTCCCCCACCCTGATCACATAGAGTAATGCTAATGTGAAATACCATTTGTGTCAGGACCCAGAGCAAGCAACTTTAATGCTCCTGTGGCTTTCTTTTTACTTTTCTTTTCTTTTTACTTTTTTTGTCTTCTTGGTGTGCATATTTGTACATTATTGAGATTCTATAATAGATTAAAATTGAACATAACAATCTCAAAAATATGTTTTCAATTATAAAAATAATACGTTTAAAAAATGCGCTGGCAGCCAGCAAAGTTTGGCTCACCCAACACTCATTTTCAACTTCCCCCTTCTCCCTTGCTGCCTTTGGCTGTAAGGCTGGAAAGCTAAATATTCACTCTCCATGCCTCCCTTGCAGCCAGGGTTGGTTAAGTGACACTATTGTGGCCAGTGGACAAAAGCGGAAGTCTGCTGGCATTTTAGGGAAAGCTTTTGCTTTTCTGACAAAAGGATACAGAGCAGCTGGCTCAGCATCCCTTGCTTCTCCTGATTTGAACAAGTCCTAATGCCCGGAGCTTCAGTAGCCATCAGGTGATCTTGAGGCATAAGGGACTAGCATGAGAGAAAGGACAAGAGAACTGCAGAGTAATAGGCCCTGTTATCCTTAACCTCTGAACCAATGTCAGGTGCCTCGCACTTATTGTGTGAGAAAAAGAAGCCCCTATTTGTCTAAGCCATTTTAAATCATAATTTGTTTCTTAGCCAAAAAATTACTGCTACGATATTCAATGAAGAAAATGTAAAATACAGAAAAATTCTTTTTTAAATCTATTTATCTATCTATTCACCTATCAATATTTGCATTATTCATGACTCTCTGAGATAATCATTGCTAACATTTTAGTATAGTTCCTGACAATTTGCTTTGGTGTTGGTGTGGATTGTTTTGTTTATATTATTGAGATCATATTATATGTACTGATTTTTAAACATAATTAAAAGAAGATCAGGTTCTTAAAGGAAGATAGTAATAAAAACTATTTTGATGACAGATATCTGCATTAGCTCTTTGCTTAGAATTAGGTCATTCAGTATGGGTTTGCAGATGTAGACAAATCATTTCTTGTCTTGATAGTTTCTTGGTTATGAAAGTGGTCATTATGTTGCGCTCTACAGCTCTGTTTTGTAGAATAAAAAATGTTATTAGTTCAGCTGCTCTTCTCATAGTGTTTTCACAATGAAAAAATAGCCATTCTTGGAAGTGCTGGGACAGCACTCTATCAGGTGGCTTTCAGAGGTATCACACTAGACAGGAGATTTCATTCGAAACAAGGGGTGAAGGATGTGGTGAAAGGAACACATTTATGGTACTGGCCAAGGAGCCAAAGGGCAGTTTATAGGTACATGACAGGTTCAAATTTCTCTTGTCAATAGAAGCCATCTTACAACACACCAGCCAACTAAAATGTGGGGCACAATGAGAAAAAGACCCTCAAAGCCCTAGTAACACTTCCTAATTCTTGTCTTCATCTCTCTGTTCTTTTCTTCTATATTCTGATAGAGCTAATTATCCACTTCACTGATTCAGTTTCCTACTTTATCAGTTCTGCTCAGTTCTAACTTTATTGCAGATTTTACATTTTTAGGTTCCTTGCAATTCACCTGTCTTGTTTTTCCTCTAATCCTTTTTTCCCCAAACCAACTTGCTTTCTCATTATTATTTTCTACTCTTTTTTTTTTTGAATCCTCACGTGAGGACACTTTTTCATTGATTTTTTAGAGAGAGTGGGAGGGGGAGAGATAGAGAGAGAGAGAGAGAGAGAGAGAGAGAGAGAGAGAGAAACATCGATGTGAGAGAGACACATCAATTGGTTGCCTCCTGCACACGCCCAGACCAGAGCCCAGGCCAGGGAGGAGCACACAACCGAGTTATGTGTCCTTGACCAGAATTGAACCCAGGACCCTTCAGTCCACAGGCTGACAACTCTATCCACTGCACCAAACCGGCTAGGGCTATTTTCTACTCTTATTTCATGTATTTTTGCATCTATTAAGGATGCCAAACTTGTATACACATTACTTAAGTACCTACAGTAAACCATTTTTAAAGGTCTGCTTACCTCTTAAGAATCAATACTGCCTCTCCCTTATTCTGTAGCAATTTTTCATTTGGCTCTATTTTTTTCTGTTTGATTTTCAAATAAAGCAAGCTGTGTCTAATATTTACTCATAAATAAAGTACGTGTTCTGTGCTCCAATGGGATTTGGTTCCATTCTCCAGCTTGGGGGCTAGTCAAATCCTGGTCTCAGATCTATAGCTGGATGACAGAATGATGATGTATATAGTGCCCAGCTCAACTCTCAATCTATAACAATAAAAGCATAATATGCCAATTAGACCAGATAGCCAAATGACCTCCGGATGCTGTGGCTGCAAGGGCCAGCCCCTTGCACAAATTTTGTGCATCGGGCCTCTAGTGTATAATAATATCCATTTTAATTGCTAAAATTATTGAAGACTTACTATTTGCCAGGTACTGTTCTAGGTATTTTACATGTGTAAATATAATTCTCACAAGAGCTATGAGTTAAGTACAGTTGACCCTTGAACAATGTGGGGGCCCTCCCTAACCCACACAGTCAAAAATCTACATATAACTTTTCATTCCCCCAAAACTTAACTACAGTAGTTCCTCAGTATCTACAGGGGATTGGTTCCAGGATCCTTCACGGATACCTAAAGCTGTGAATGTCCAAGTCCTTTCTATAAAATGGTGTAGAAGAATGCATGTAGTTGCCCTCCACATCTACAGATTCCCAAACAAGAATCAAAAATACCGCTTTTTTATCTATAGTTGCCTGAATCCACAGATGGGAAACCTTGGGTACAGAGGGCTAACTGTATATTTATTGATAAAAATCCATGTATAAGTGGACCCATGCAGTTCAAACCCGTGTTGTTCAAGGGTCAACTTGTGTTCCACATGTGTCATAAAGAGGTTAAGGAACTTGTCCAAGGCCATACAACTAGAAAGTAGCAAGCTGGGGTGTGAGACGAGGCAGTCTAAGTCTCAAGTTTAAGCTCTTAACCAGTATATCTAGTAACATTTAATGGCATCTGGGCCATAAAACAAGACTTCTGTGAGCGGGTTATAGGTAAAGAAGATGGAATCTGGGGAGGTACTATCTATGCTCAGTGACTTCTAAATCATGTCTAGATTGCTCACTTGAGATCTAGCCATTGGTCTCCATCTGTCTCTTCATTAACAGTGGGGTTGGAGAGAGGTACTTCTTTAGGACCAAGTCCCATAAGATACCCTGATACAAAAAAGATGGATTCTAAACTGCTTAACCAGCCTCATCTTCTATGTTTCACCAGTGTGAACCCTCCATTCTAGCTAGCTCCCTCCTCTGTGTTCTTCAAAGGAATAAATTGAATACATTGCACACCCTAGAGAAATAATAACAGTGGCAATTAGGATGACTTAGTGTTACATAGATCTTGCCTCCAAAGAGCTCACCATGCTCTCATCTCTCTCTTCCCTTTATCTTTATAGTATTACTCGGAGGGAGGCAAAGTTATTAATCATTCATTTTCCAGATGGAGAAACTGAAGTACAAAGAAGGGGAGCAATCTACCCGAAGTCAGACAGCTGGTTACTGTCAATATGTACCTGTTTCCCATCTCACCTCCTTAGAAGCAGGTCCTGTGAGCTCTGAGAGTGAAAAATAATTTATTCATCTCTTTTGGCTTGGACATAATTTGCTACAATGCCTTTATCATTTTTTCAGCAAACATTTACTCTAGTGCAGTGGTCGGCAAACTGCGGCCCGGCAAACCGCGGCTCACGAGCCACATGCGGCTCTTTGGCCCCTTGAGTGTAGCTCTTCCACAAAATACCGACTTCTGCGCATGGGCCATGAAGTTTCAATCGCACTGTACATGCACGCCCGCACGTGGTATTTTGTGGAAGAGCCACACTCAAGGGGCCAAAGAGCCGCGGTTTGCCGACCACAGCTCTAGTGCCATAGTGGGTATCAGGACTAAGGGATGATGAACATAGGTGCCTGCTCCCGACCCGGTGGGGGAGGCACGATCATAACACAGGGTCATACGTGTGGGAATGGAAGTGCCACAAACAATACACAAAGCCTCTCAGCAGGTAGGTGCTCGCTGTAAAGATCACTGGTGTTGCCACCTTCCAGTAGGGAGAGAAAAAAAAAGCTTTATACCCTGAACTTAGCTAACACAAAACAGTATAGATCAATACTGTGGTAGCTTGCAGCAAGAGGATTCATATTTCTATGTATAATGTGCCTTTGATTTGCAACAGTTCATAGAGGTCTGTTTGAAAAAGGGATTATCGCCAATCATTAATAAGGTAGGCTAATTGGCTTAATAGTGATTTTTTTAAAAATCACTAATGAAATTTATTCAGCATAAAAATACATTCATAAGTACTTCACAGATGCTTTAAACATACCCACCCATTAAATTTAAAAAATGTTGCATAGCTCATTACAAAAAAACTGGGTAAGAGACAAAAGGATGAGTTTTCTTTTATGAGTCATTTGCATAAATTACCACACTGGGGGCTCAGAGACTACGCATACCCATTGGCAATCCTTAGAGGATCTGCGGGAATGGAAATTAGAAAGCAGCAAAGTCACTACTATATTCTCTATTACTGAAAGACACTGTACCTTTGAGGCAAAAAAACAACATACAAGATAAAATACTTTGGTCCTAGAGAGGAGTGAAGAGAAAGAATGATTGTGGCTCTCCATCCAGTCAGATATGAAATGCATTATTTCACTGAGTACAGAGATTCAGCCTAAGGAATATAGCGTTACATGCACCCCAATGTGGGGCTTTTAGGTACCTTTTTAAAGTAGAAAATTGTAACAACAACTAACCAACCTCCCCTAATCCCTGCTCCCCCAACAACAAATATAGGCTTTCCTCACTGTATCTCTAGATATGTACTGTCCAATATGGTAGCCACTGGCCACATGTGGCTACTGAGCCCTTGAAATGTGGATAGTCCAAATTGAGATGTGCTGTCATATAAAACACACGCAGAATTTCAGAGTTAGTATAAAAAATAATGTAAAATCTGCCATTAATTTTCATATTGATTACATGTTGAAATGATATTTTTATGTATTGAGTTAAATAACATATTATTAAAATTAATTTCACCTAATGTGGCCATTAGAAAAATTTAAATGATGTATGTGGCTCACATTATCTTTCTATTGGAGAGTGCTGCATAAGCCCATTTGTCTCCCCTTCAAGACTGTGACTCCATGAGGCAAATGACCTTGCCTTCTTCATGTCTAGAGCCCCGGAACTTAGCTCAGTGTCTGGCTCCCATCAGAGTCTCCGAAAGTCTTCGTTGAACTAACCTGAATTCCCAGGGTTTGACACACGTGTCAGAGGTGACACGCGAACTCATTTTTTTGGTTGATTTTTCTTTGTTAAATGGCATTTAAATATATAAAATAAATATCAAAAATATAAGTCTTTGTTTTACTATGGTTGCAAATATCAAAAAATTTCTATATGTGACACGGCACCAGAGTTAAGTTAGGGTTTTTCAAAATGCTGACACGCCGAGCTCAAAAGGTTCGCCATCACTACTCTAAGGCAAGAAGCTCCTTCTTATTAGGAAGTATGGCAAAAAGAAAAGAAAATAGACTGTTTGGCATTATTTTGAGTTGAACCACAGGTCCAGCAAATTTCTTACTTTCTCTGAACCTCAGTTTACTTACCCGAGAAGTAGGGTACAGTGAGGATTAAGTAAAAAAATTAAGTATAGCCAACTTCTGTCACCAATTGGTGGAGCAGGATTAGAACTTTGGTACCTATTTTCAACATTGCTCTGCCTAATACTAGACCCACTTGCAGACCTACACACGCGATTTTAAGTGGTGCTTGGAGATGAGGGCCAGGCTCTGTGAGTAGTAAGCTAAGAGAATGTACTCCTCAGAAAGATTGGGAAAGGTGAATATTGGCCTTTGGACATTCATCCAGATCTGACTGTCCATAATCAATTTCTCTCCTCCTAAACATAATGTGATTGTTGCATGTAACAAAGCATCAAATGCTTTAGGTATTTATGCCACTACTCTGGCATCATCAGTGCCAGCAATTTCAAAGTCTATCCATGTCACAAGTGAACCAAGGCAGGTGAGCTGGTGCAGATGAAGGTCCTGTCAACAGTGCCAAACAGACAGACATTTAGCTGGTCTGTAAATCAGTGGGTCTCAGCCGTGGGGGTACACATTTGAATCATCCGGGGAGCTTTAAAAAATCCCAATGCCAGGCCCAGCCCCCAGACCGATTAAATCAGAATCTCTGAGGGTGGGTGGGTGCTGTAGTGTGAATGTTGTATTCCTGCAACATTCATATATTGAAATCCTAACCCCCAAGGTGATGGTATTAGTAGGTGGGGCCTTTGGAAGGTGATCAGGTCATGAAGTGTGGGATCAGTGTCCTTATAAAAGAGGCTCCAGAGAAATCTCTCGCCCCTTCTGCCATGACCTGGAAGAGGGTCACTCAACCTCACCTCAATCAGGTTGGCACCCGTATCTCAGATTCCAGCCTCCAGAAATGTAAGCAATAAATTTCTGGTTTATAAGCCAACCAGTCTGTAGTATTTGGTTACAGCAGCCCAAACACACTAAGAGCATCAGTGGTTTTTAATGCTCCCCAGGCAATTCTAAAATGTAGCTGAAGTCCACTGTGGTAACCTCCTTCGTGTTCTAGCATGTTGTTGAACACTTGGAAAGAGCAGGGGCTCTGAGGTCAGGGAGCTATTTGGGTTCTAGCATTTCTTGGGAGTGTGATCTTGGGTGAGTTACCCTCTTGAGCTTCATTTTCCTCAACTATGAAGTAGAGCTAATAATCCCTCCCTAATGGGGTGTGGGAGGATAAAGGGACTATGATCACCTATGCAGAGTGGCGCATAGTGGGGGCTTAAGGAAAGGCAGTTGCTATCATTATTATTTCCCCAGCTCAGGGGAAATGAGTCCTGTGTGCGGTAAGGTCAATATCACTTTCCTGCGTTCATGCTATGCTGGCAGGGGAGATGATGCACGTAAAAGTACCAGGCAGACCAAGGCTTCTCAAACCTTAATGTGCACAGGAATCACAAGGGGCCTTGTTAACATACAGAAGCTGGTTTCCGATGTCTGAGGTGGGGCTGAGAACCTGCATTTCTAATAAGCTCCCAGGAGATGAGAAGCTACTGATCCATGAGCCACACTTTGAGTACCGAGACTGTAAATGCTTCGTAAAGATCTTTCCAGACTAAAGCACTACTAGTATTTCCTTAATATACTTTAGGGAAATATCATCATATTACCTACTCTGTTGAATGTTCAAAATTTTTTTAAGTGTTTTGTTATTTTTATGGACTTTATAGGAAGTTTAACATGGACAAAGGAACCAGTCTACATCAGAGATGCTATATGAAAAACTTGAGGTTTAAGCTCACGCTCACTGTTTTTCACCTTATAGTCTTCTTCTGCCCATTAGTCAAGATCTGATTCAATTTAATGAACATGTATCTGAATCACAAGAGTGTAAAAAGCACAGTTACCTTCCAGTTTCCCAGGAATGAAAGCCCCCGTATGCTCCTGAGGAAAAGCAGGATACCCATTACCACCTCCAAGGAGCTTTGGGCTTCTTTCACCACTTGAGCAAAGCAACAATAAACTGTCTCTCTGATGCTTCAGAAATGACCCTCGTTTTACCTTCATAGAAACAATGGTGTTCCTCAGCATCAGCAGTGTTGTTCTAGCTAATAACTTAGTCCTGTGTGCGCCCTAGCAGAATGATGGCGGGATTGTTGTCTTCCACATATGCATCCGGATTTACATATAAATATGGCCTCAAAAAATTGGGCATAAAAAGCTTCTGGGCGAATGAAACCCAACTTTAGATGCAGAAAGACAGCTGGCTAGTTAAGGTTTCTATGTAAGATAATCCTAAAAGCCATCCTTGAACATCTCCTTTGTATTTGGAAAATCTGGATTTCCATTTTTGTTACATGAATGCATTGAAACACCTCACTTAAGTAGTCACTTCTACAGAGGTTCTTCCAGCCTTGCGGGTTCTGTTTTCTTACTTTCTTGGGGGAACACAACTTGATCCGTCACCAGAGAGGAACAGGTATTTGGGTGCTTTTAGATAATGGTACCCAGGATAACAGCACCTTTTAGATAATAGCCAGGATGCCCAGCAAACACTGGTGGTGCCTGCTATACAGTATGTAACTCAGTGCTAGGTGCTATAAGTGTTCAGGCAAGGACTGTGAGTAAAATAAGTCCAATACCCCTTTTTTAATTTGAAAAAATTATCAAGTAATTGGTATTATATGTTGAGAGGCTTGGTTCTGGTTTTAAACAAACAAAAAGTCTTCTCAGGTAAATATTTTTTGGCTGAGATCAGTTCCTGATTGATTTTATGAAATAATTACATCTACCATATACCTTGAGTAAATTTCTTACCCTCACTAAGCCTCAATTTCCTCATCAATAAAAAGGTGATAACATGTACTACAAGGTTTGTTCTAAGGATTGAGATGCACATTAAGGGCTTAGCACAGTGCTGCTATGGAATCAGTGCTCAATAAATGGTAGCGATTGTAATTTTTATTATAAAACACTGAATATTCAACTGCTTGTTCCGATTATTTTCTTCTGTTTCGTGGGCTAATCCCTAAAACAGCCCTAGGAAAAACACCATTCATTACTCAAAAGATTCAGAAGTTCTGATTTCAGAAATTTGTAGCCATTTTGCCCAGTAAGCGAGAGGTAAACCATTAGTGTTGTGATATCTCTGTGACCAGTCTCCAAGGGCCACATTCTAGGGAAAAGGAAAACTATTCAGCTATATGCAATAAAAAATAAAAAACAGAAGAGAATGAAAAAATATTATAAAAGAAAAACACAACTGCAAACTCTGGGCTCTTGGAGTCCAATGTGTGAATGCTACAGATGTATATCTCAGAGGGTGGCCTGGTAGAAGCCGTCACGCTCTATCAGATTTGTTACTCCATAAAATTACACATTTTAATAAGGCAACCCTTTTGAGATGGAAATACTGAATGGTGAGAGGCATTTGTAACCTCTCATCCAGTGATCTCAATATGTTTCACAAGCACAGCTCTCAGCCTGGTGACTTCAACAGGACCTTCATTGTAGCACAGAAACAGACTAACAGCCAGGAGAAATGTATTTTTCTCTTGGTTTAGCCATGAATCTGTTATGTGATCTCAGATTAGTCAATAAATCTCCTGAAACATAAGTTTTTTTTTATCAGTAAAGTGAAAGAGTTAGACTGAATAATATTTTACAAAATGCTTTTCTAACTCAAATGTTCTATGGTTTTAAGACCCTTTTAATGCTAGGATAACCTAATATTCTGACTTCCTAACATGACTCTGACAATGCTAGGAAGCACCCGCTGACAGCTTGATTCAGGTCACACGCGCCAAAGGGCAGAGGCCGTCTCAAACTCCTCAGTGAGTCCAATGCAGTGAACTACAGAACATACCAGTGACTCTTGAAAATGTTGCTGTCTGCTCCGGAAGTCAAGAAGGTAGATGCATTAGAGGAGTTCACCAGTTTGGGCATCCAGATTTGGCAGTTTGAGATTGCAAGAGCAAAATCAGTTAAGTTCTTAAGGGTTCAGAATGGTAACCAAGTTTTTGATAAAGGCATTTACATCTGATGGCTTCTGATATTACTATTGTAATTGTTATTATATTAGAGTCATTTAATAAGGAAGATCAAGAAGCCTTAAAACAGAATGGATATATGGAGTAAATACAATAAAGAAATAATTCTAAAACTGATTACTCTTTTAGCTAAAATTAATCTGAATATACTATAAAATAGTGCTTCTCAAACTATCTTGGTAAAGAACCAGTTTTGAGGGGAGTTTTGCTTTTTACAATATGTTGCAGACTAATCCTATCTAATAAAAGATAAAAAGGGTAATTGACTGTACCTTTGCTACTCTTCCCATTGGCTAATCAGGGTGATATGCAAATTAACTGCCAAGAAAGATGGCGGTTAATTTGCATACATAGGCGCCAAGCAACGGAGCGAAGTCGGCTGGCCCTGGGCAGGAGCATCGAGCAAAGGCTGGCGTGGCGAGCGAAGAGCAAAGAGAGAAGCCGGCCGCGCCCCTGGGGCCCATGCGCACCGAGCAGCAAGGAGCTAAGCCCCTCGCCTGCTGCCCGGCCCCTCCCGGCGAAGAGCGAAGGCCTGGGTTCCGGGCGCTGGAGGAAAACTGGTGCCAGCAGCCAGGGGAAGGGGCCTCTGAGGGGCCCCAGACTGCAAGAGGGCACAGGCCGGGCTGAGGGACTCACACGAGTGCACAAATTTTTGTGCACCGGCCCTCTAGTTCTACTATGAAAGGCAATAAAATATCACAGCAGTCGCTATGAACGTTTTGAAATGCTTACTCTTTCTTTCATTCTCTTTATCTTCTCGTGGACAGGGAACAAATAGTTCATGGACTGGCACTAGCCCACGCCTAGAGCAGCACTGCTCTCTAAAGCTGGACTCGGGCTGCACAGACCTCAGACTCGAAACCTCACTTCTCAACTGGGCTCCAGATGTCCAGGGACGTGTCTAACTTGAGGGCACTGCATTTCCGTGCCCCTGCTTGTATTAATCAGAGTACGCTAGGCTATGCTGTCACGAAGAACACTCCGGTCTCAGAGGCTTACCACATGTCTGTTTCCTACTCTGCAAGTCCAAGGTGAGTCAGCAGGAGGCTCTGTTCTGCACACCCACCACCTCAGTGACTGCGGCAGGAAACTGACAGTGGAGAGCTGCACATGCTTTCCAGGGCCTCAGGGTTCATTGGCTAGAAGTAGTAACGCATCCTTGCCAAGGAAGCTGGGAAACTGAGGCACACAACTTTGACCATAACAACACAGAGGAAAGTCTGTCGAAGTTCTACTGGAAAACAACTAGTAGGGAACAACTTCTCTCTTCCTCTCACTCCTCCAGGGTGTGGGGACAAGGAGCATGGAAAGGAACAGGTGACTCTTACTTAACCAGCATTCTTTTGGCTGTTGCTGGCTTTTTTGGCCTAAGACTGCCTACGGATGCTGCCTTTATGCAGGCATTCAAAATAATGGCCCCATTTGTGGGGATCTTGTATAAGTTCTTGGAGCCTGTGGAGAGATCTACCCATTGTACAGTTCCCTGATAGGGGAACCCTCTTTCAGATCCCATCCTTCAAGTTACAGTCCACAGCCTCATGTACTGGGGTTTCCTCATCCAGAGGCAGCCCTCTTTGGGAGGAGTCTGGAAAGCTGTCTCGAGCCAACTTCTACTCTCTTTGGTCCACAGGAAAGTCCTGTGTGCCTGACTTGCCAATAGGGGTGCCAGTTTTCTGCTACTGGCCCGTCTCTACCATTCTCCTCTCTCAGTCAGGAAGGTAAAGGGACCAGACCAGCAAGTTCATTACATAATCAGACATCTTTCTAAGGAATGTGACTCCCATTCCTGCAGGCACCTCAGACACGATAAGTAGTTCTCCTGGAGGCTCCCTCTTGGTTTGGAGGGGAAGTACCTACTTCTGTCCTCCACCGGGAGGTTAAGTTTGAGCATTCTCGAAACCTGGGGCTGACTGCCCCCAGAATGAGTGATCCAAGATGGGGCGAGCCAAGCAGAAGCTGTATCCTCTTTATGACTTTGCCTCAGAAGTCACCTTGCATCACTTCTGTCATATTCTGATGGCTAAAAGGGAGTCACTAAGGCCGGCCCACATTCAAGAGAAGGAGAATCAGGCTCTACTTTCTGAACGGAGGAGTGTCAATGAATTCGTGGACAGGTTTTATTTTTATTTTTTATTAATCCTCACCTGAGGATATTTTTCCATTGATTTTTAGAGAGAGTGAAAGGGAGAAAGAGAGACATAGATGTGAGAGACACACATTGATTGGTTGCCTTCGCACACGCCCCAACCAGGGCTGGGGATTGAGCCTGCAACCGAGATACATTCCCTTGACTGGAATTAAACCCGGGACCCTTCAGTCTGCAGGCCGATGCTCTTTCCACTGAATCAAACCAGCTAGGGCCATGGACAGATTTTAAAACCACCATACTCCTTAAACATTTTCTAACTCAATCTGTGAAAAGAACTATAGTATTAACCTGCCAGATTTTGAAGCAAATAAATGTCTGACACAAAAATCATTATAATCTCAAGATATTGTCAAAAGCTTTACTTTTATAAATGTTTAATAATGGGTAAAGTAATGTACTGCTAGACTCTTAGGAAATGAGATCCAAAAAAATCTTTGAATGTTCCAATAAATCTCTTTCTGCTACAAATTTTTAAAAACACTGAGCAAATATTTACAAGTATTTGCACAAGGGAAGCTTTAATAACTAATAAAACAAGAGAGTTGAAAGTGTAAGATTTTATATTTTTCCTCCTACTCACTATCACCATCAAGATGCCCAACCTGGCAGGAGCCCATCTCTCCATCTGCATGGCTGATGGAAGAAGAAAACAACCTGGGAACGTGTTGCTGCTTAGAATTGTAATGATACTGATTTGGTCAGTGCAGCTCTGGCCTTACTAGTCTGGGAAAATCCTGAAGCTTATCAAACAACTTGCCCAGAGATAACCCCGCAGGCAGGATTTGAGAGACCTGGTGCCCCTCTGACTCCACAGCCAAAGCTCTTAATCACTAGGCGGCGTTGCCTCCCTAAACATCAAAACATAACTCAATATGCAGGAGAGATTTGAGGTGGCTTCTATTCCATTAAAAGGAAATCAATATTGCTGAACTGAACTCAAAGATAACGAACAAAAACAGAGGACAGTTCAAATGAACAAAGAATAACAATGACCACCAGTTCTCAAAATACAGGTCACTTAAAAGGACAACATGAGCATGAATCATGAGGCTCCACATTTTCCTGTTAGCTATTAGGGTTACAGAACAACTGCTTTCATCCTGGGTTTTGGGGGGCAGGGCAGGGGGGGGATGGGGTGAGATTGAGGGGGTTGAGGGAGAGGCCGTGTAAACATGCTCCCCAAACACATTTAATGAATGCCTCTGAGGGTGATACACTGTGCTAGGAGGCGCAACCTACAGACTCAAAAGATCCGATGCCAGGCCTTCAAGGATCTCACAGCCTAGATGGGAGGAGAGTCGTGGAAAGAAATAAGAACACCACATTGTGATACATGAAACAACAGAAAATGAAACACACTCTATGAAATGAACAACTATCTACAGTGCCATTCACATTGGGTGCATTCACAAATCAAGGAGATGATAGTAAGCAAGATAAACCCACTGTAACAAGGATAGGAGGCCGTAACCACTGCTCTTATTTCAATTAAAGACATTTTATTTTTTTATTTTTTATTTTTTTATTTTTTAAATATATTTTATTGATTTTTACAGAGAGGGAGGGAGAGAGATAGAGAGTTAGAAACATCGATGATAGAGAAACATCGATCAGCTGCCTCCTGTACACCTCCTACTGGGCATGTGCCCGCAACCACGGTACATGCCCTTGACCGGAATCGAACCTGGGACCCTTGAGTCCGCAGGCTGACGCTCTATCCACTGAGCCAAACCGGTTAGGGCCAATTAAAGACATTTTATAATCAGGACTGCTTTTAGGAACCATAAGCATTAGATGATCAATTTAAAATATAAAACTGTCAAAAAGTAAAGGTTTTCCATCGCAGGAGGGAGAGTAAGGAGAGGAAGCCTGATAGGAGGAAGGAAACCGGCTGGTCTGGCATTAGCAACACTGGGCGCTCACACTGCTTGGTCACAAACCAGCTCTGTGATTTCAATCCCCCAACTTCCCTGAGCTGTGGTTTTGTTTTTCTACATATTAAGGAGATTGGATGATATAATCACTACAGTTCCTCTCTAGCTCTAAAATTTGTGATCCTAATGTTCCAAGGAAAGTCTCTCTGAAAGCCCTCTTAGGTGCCATCTGTCCCCGCATGGCTCTCTTTGGCTTCAAGCCCTGAGCCAAACCTTTCTCTCCTCTCCTGACTTGTGCATACAAATGACAGGATCACAGCACCAACTACAACCACCCAGATGTTTTCTGTAGAAGGATCTGCCACAGGTCAAGGCTCCAGTGCTGAGGAGGAAGTCCCTCCTAGCACCATGGCCCAGGGGGAGCTTGCTCATGAGCTTGGATCTGGGTGTAGTCCTGGCTTCTTGGGTGATCTTGGACATGTGACTTCCTCACCCATCAGGTCAAGAGGGTCTGCCTTGAATCTCTGCTGGGGTGTTAAGGGGTCAAAGTAAAGCACTGTGTAAATACAGAGTATGACGATGATGACTGTGATGACTAAATGCTCCAGATTCAGGGCTCCTTCAGCCGGAAGTCTTGCCAGCACTGAGCTGTGTGCTGTTTTGCTCCCTGAGAGGAAGCTTGATGTAAAACAGACACAGCCTTGAAGCTGATGTGCCTCTGAATCTCTCCCCAGAGCAGCCAGTGGCTCTAGAACTAATAAGGTCCCAGCGGACTCTTTCTCTAAAGAAGCTTTTAACGTTACTGTGAACTGTCAGTAATGCTGTCCACATCAATCCCACTCAGATCACTGTCTCTGGAACACACTGCATTAGAAACTCTAACTGCAGAACTTTTCTGTCACTTCCCACTTAGGTCAACATTCATGCCACCCACGGTCCCATTTAAAGTTCCAAGAAGTTAAGATCTGTTGAAACTGACTTCTGGACTCCCCAAAAGAGTTTTATGGGACTGTGGGCATTTAACATAGTTAAGGCATCCATGGGCCTGGATTTTCTAGAAATGACCAATTTCATGTAAACTTTTTCTCAATAAAGACAAATATTAACTAAATGTATAACTAAGTATACTTAATTTTTATAACTCCCTTGGATATTTAGTCATACAAATAAATCAGAAATATGTATTTTTTCAGATCAGATTCTTGAACCTTGAATTTTACTAGGAAAATATGGTTACTGTAAATATTATAAACTCTGGGTTAACCAGCATGGTCAGAGAATATAAAGCTCTATTTAACTTTTAAATGCAAAAGAAGAAAGGAGGAGGAGACATATCAATAAATACATTCCTGCAAGCAAGGTGAGATTAACTGCACTTCAACAAGTGATGAGACCGGTTCAGAGCGGGCCATGGCGACTCAGTCACAATGATGGGATTTAAACCGAGTGCAGCTCACACTGTGCTTCATTCAGGTCTCTCTCCAACATTATCCCCTCATAAAGGCCTTCCTTGACCTCCCCACCTAAAATAAACCAGCCAGCACTCTGACTCCCTCCTTCCTCTCCATCCCCTTTCTCTCCTTTTCCCTGGCTTTAGTTGTTTATTTAAAACTATGTCTCCTATACTAGAGTGAAAACTAAATGGGGATTTTGTTTTATTCACTGCTTTGTCTCTAACGCCTAGAATAGTGCTTGAGACATGGTGCTCATTAAATATTAAATAAACAAATGAATAACAAATCCTAAGTGCATGCGTTTTTCACCACATCTCATTGGAGGGTATAGTAAAAGAAAGCAGATACATACACACACATACACATACATACATACATACATACATACACACACGTACACGCACTTTCTACTTTATACTAGTAACTCTGTCCATGGTCTGGGTGGTATGATCATAGAGTAACAGTTCAAATTGGTTGTGGAGACAACTAACCAATATCTTTACTAAAATAAAAGAGCAGCTGTACCCTAGGAATTAGAGGACACCCTTCAACTACAGAAGCATGCTGTTGTCCACACTGTATTTTTCTCCTTTCTATCAGCTCTGTTACAAGCATTAATATAAGGACCCTTTTCATGGAGAGTCCACAAATTTATTTAAATGATTTATTATTTTTATTTTACTTTATTTTTTGCCATTCTAGGGACAATTTAATACCAAACTTCCCAGATCATACAGTTAATTCCACAACCACTAAACCTCTTCTGACTCACCAACAAAAGCCACATCAACATGGGGACAGGGATTAATTTATTACACCAAAACAGTCTCTTTAGTACTTCTCAAGTAACTGCAATTTTGGTCATTTAAATTATTTTGCATTTAAAGTAGGCTCTATTCTCAGATCTTTCTGAAATAGTTGGGAGATATAGCTAATAAAAATGTGTTTCAACAAAAAAGAATTAAACAGATTATGGAGCTTTATGGACATCTGGGTTTATGTGAGACATATCATTCACTATCTTACCAGGCATTCGCCTCAGGAAGATAAAACTTTAAAAAGAAAGTGATGCCACCTGGCTAGTGTGGCTCAGTGGTTGAGCGCTGACCCAGGAACCAGTTCGATTCCCTTTCAGAGCACATGCCCAGGTTGCGGGCTTGATCCCCAGTGGGGGCCATGCAGGAAGCAGCCAATCTATAACTTCCTCTCTCATCGATGTTTCTATCTCTCTCTCTCTCTCTCTCTCTCTCCCTAAAAATCAATAAAAATATTAAAAAATAAAATAAAAAGAAAGGGATGCTTCCAAGGGTACATCATAAAGGCTCATACCTACTTTATTTAGGCAGGATAAGTGCCCAGTAAATGCTGATCCATCGATCATATATACCTTTCTTACAATAGATACTCGGAAATCTACATCACATACCTAACATTCCACATTGTGGCCTAGAACAGAAGGGGGAACCATGTCTGTGGGAGGGGGAAGGATGGGAGTGGATATGCTCTTCCAGATACCCAGAAGCCGAATGCTGTTGCCTAGGCCCATTTTGTGTTTTTATAATTACCCAGATTCTCTTATTTTGTCAGAATTCATTCCCAGTAACAGCTTGAACAATGTAGCAATCGTGCTCTGAAATGACTTGTAAACCACAGACACAAATATTTGGGCCAAGAATGTGGAATCCATTGCTGTCACATTCCATTATTTCTGGTGGAGCAATTCACTAACATTTTGGAATCTAGATCATAAATTATGCAGAGCCTCAGCAAAAGAGCTGAGGACACAAACTGCTGTAATAAAATTCCTGTTACTGGAGCCATAAAAACAGAACAAAGGAAAGGCAAACAAGAAAAATCAGGGTTGGACTTTTCTGACATTCCTTGTCCACCATTGTTAATGGTTTCACAAAATGAATATGTAACATTCAGGAAACCATCAGACAAGCCAAAACGATATGATGGGCATAATGTCATTCATAAACATTACCACCACCATGAGATTCCCCAGAATAACGTGAGTTGTCTTTTTTTTTTTTTTTAAGAAAGCTTGAATGTTGACACAAATTAAAGTGCCTAAATGCACAACAGAGCCATCTGTACTTCTTTCATGACTCTCAAGGGATGTGAAATGTCCAACCATGGCACACAGGCAGTGGTCAAATTTTCTATATGCATGTACTCTAAAATGGCAGAGGGAGAAAGAGCTCTGTGCTACCATGTTACATTTCTCCGCTCTGTGGAAAGTGAGTTAATGGCAGAGCTGGAACAAAAACACACATCTCTTAACTCCCAACCCACTGAGTTTAGGCTTGCAGAATGATACTTCAAGCATGGTAGGTGTATGAAAGTTATTTGATGGACAGATGGATGAAGAATGGGTGAGTAGATGAGCAAATAGATAAATGGAAAATTAATGAAATATTAAAACCATCTTCTGTGGGTCAATGCTCATAGTCAGAAAAAGTCAGAGAGAACACACCACTAAAATACTATAGAAATAAAGGAAATAACCGATAAGCCAGATAGATCATGCTTTGCAACCATTCCCAATATGACTCCAACATATCTTTCAAGTATAAGTTTGTGCTGGAGAGCACTGATATATTTATACATTTATCTAGATAAATAGATAGATAGATAGATAGATAGATATAGATATAGATATATTGAGATATATATATATATGATTTAGAAATTTACATGATTCAGAAATCTACCAGGGATATCCAAATGGAATAGTGAGTAATGAATGTGAGAAAAAACATAACTGAACAAGCTTGTTAAAGAGAACTGCTATTATTTGACAACATTTAGCATGCTTCTCTTCTTCAAGGGAAAACAGAGAAGATGAAGAAGGGGAGGAAGGCCCTAGCACAGAGACAGACTAAAAGTCAGGCATGTACTTTACAACTGCTTCTGCAATCATTACAAACATATTTAGAAGAAAACAATATGCTTTTCAAGATCTAGAAGGTCTAAAATATTAAAACAGGGAAAACGGGCTCATTGCAAGTTAAAACCATATAAAGGAAGAAAGTCATTTTTTTACCAGCATGGGAGGAAACTTTTCTTCTAACTAATCCCCCAGCACAAAACGAACTAGCTCCGATCATCTGTCTAGGAATCTTCATGTTTTCTACAAAGAAGAACTATGGACTTTTAATTTCCCCCGAGCTTTGACATCACTCAGAGCAGGAGTGTAGAAGAAGGAAAAGAGCCTCGTGGTGCAGCAGTGCCCGAGCAGAGGGAGGTCTCAGTGCACTACCAGCATGACTTCCTGAGCCTGTACGGTGTGCCAGGCATCAGGCAAAGCGCTTCACATACATTGTCTCATTTAATCCTCAGAAGAGCTGCAGCTCCCACACCCAGTCCGGATTTTCTATTCTTACCTCCATTTTACAGATGAGGACAGTGAAGCTTAGAGAGCTGATATAACTTCCCGAAGGCTACCCAGCTCATAAATGGCAGAGCTAGGATTCAAATCCAGGCCTCTCTGACACCCAGGCTCAGGTGTTTCTGTGTCCTGGTTGCCACAGTCTCTCCCCTCTGAGAATCACAGTGGCTTTACCAGGGTTGACAGTGGAAGATGATTTGGAAATCTACCATATATTCCTTCAAGTTCTTTTAAGACTATGCCCTGAGATCGCTGGTCAGAGTTTCAAAGATCTGGTTTACCATTACAAAATAACTGGCAGTTACTGCCTTTCTTTGGGAAAAACCTTCTGGAAAGCCAACATTGCTGTGCGATGGTCATTCCTTACTCAAGTCTGCATTTTAACATACAGCTAATTGAGATGAGTGGAGACATCTGTAAGCTTATTTTAAAAGAGACAAATCTCTCCGAGCATAATGACAGCAGTACCATTTACTGAGTGCTTGCTATGTGCTAAGCACTACTCATCAATTCACGCAGCATCAAAGATTAACAAGCAGAGAGCCAAGCACTGAGAATGCAAATGCATCAGATGGGGAGCCTGCAGCTTCTCTGGGGCTTGCAGGCTGAATGGAGAGATAGACAAGGAAGATGACCAAGGGCAGGAAAAGTGTGCTCCCTGCTGTCAGGCACAGTGCTTTGCAAGGGTGCAGAAGAGCACCAATGTGAATATGAGAAAGCTCCTTAAAGAGGTAGTGTCTCCTTATAACACCAGAGGATGGAAGCTGAGGGTCAGAAAGGTTAAGTAATACGAAGGTACATAGCTATGAAGTGGGCTGAGCCAACGTTTACATCACTTCAAAGCCATGCTTTGCCTATTCTCTTGCTGTAGAGTCACAGGAAATATCCTCCTTAAAGCGTCTGCCACAGAAGAAATCTCACAGGGGAAAAACTAAACAATAACAAAAGCACACACACTAACTCTGAGAGCGTTATGCTAAGTGAATTGCCAAAGACAAATGTATAATCTCACTTATATGTGGATTCTAAAAATATCAAACTCATAGAAACAGAGAGTATAAGGGTGACTGCCAGGAGTTGGGGGATGGGGGGAATGGGGAGATGTACAAATTTCAGTTATTAGATGAATAAGTTCAAGATATCTAATGTACAGCATGGTGACTATAGTTAACAATATTTGAAACTTGCTTTGAGAGGTCTTTAATGATCTCACCGTAACATCCACAAAAAATAGTAATTATATGAGGTGAAGGATGTATTAACTAACCTTATTGTGATAAAGCATTTCACAAATAAACGTGTATCAAATAGTCACACTGTACACCTTAAACTTACATGTTATATGTCGCTTATATCTCAATAAAGCCAGGAACAAAAAAGAGATGAAGAAATCAAATAACATGTACTGCTGGCCCCTGATAACCACCTCCTATTTTCAATGGATCAGAATATTTTGAACGATAAGAAATGGTATGCATTTCAGTAACATTTTCACCTTTCTTTTAGCATCTTAGTTTTGTGTTAAATGCTATACTCTTCTCACACATGATATAAAACTATGATAATGATTAAAACATTTGTAAGTGTCTATTATGTTCCAGGTATTGTTCTTAGGACTTTACATACAACTCACTCAATCCTCAGTTATCTTGTGAAATAGGTACTATAATCGTGCCCACAACACAGATTAAAAAACTGAGGCAGGGAGCAACTAAGCCAAGGTCACAAAGCCGTGAAGTGGCATAGCTGAGATCCAAAGCCAGGCCATCTGAGTCCAGCAGTCAGGTTCTTCACATGTGTGCTAGTTGTAGGGGGACTCTATCTTCTATATCCTGATGGTGCCTGAAACAGTCCTGGTGATAAATTATATAATACAGTCACCGTAGCTAAATAACACTGTAAAAAAAAACCCATAACGCTGGTGGTGAGGGGAAGCCATTTATGAACGGGGCCTCTCAGTGATCAAAATGAAGAGAAATCAGCACACAATCTGAGTGGTTTCTATGGTACCAGAAGGAAAAAGAACAGTCCAACAGGGTGTTTTATATAAAAATGTCAAAGCCCCAGAGGACAGACAGATCATAAAAGTGTTTAGCAAAGGATTTAGCAAGTAGGTGCTTCTTGTTCCCTTTATCACACACACAGTAGTGCAAGTTCTTCACTGATGACAAAGAGAACGTCTTTCTCCATCAGGCATTTAAGAAGTACCAGGAGTTGTCAAGGCAGACATGCCAGCTCGCTGGATGGTGCCGCGAACTGGAGCGCACCATCTGTTTTGTTAAGGTTGACAGTCTGAAATTTCTGGTTAAACTCCAGATCTCCTTGTGAAGGGCTTGATAACTCTTAGTCCATTACCTTCTGCTTACTGAGTCACAGAGCATATTATGTCTCCCTCCAGAGCACTCCAGCAGCTGGGCCATGTTATAAGCTGTCTTTGTCTTATTTGGTATTAGATAATGGATTTGATGGGACCTTCCATTTGAATCAGGAAAACACAATTGCAAAACTGTTGTTGTTTCAAATAAGTGGCCAACTCTGACATTCTGGCTGAAGAACACAAATCTGTTCCTTTTTGCCACTGGGCTGTTCTGATGCGGGCTTCCTTTACAAGCACATCGGGCACATAACAACAAAGCATTTATTTCACTTTTTAATTGCTCTTGGAACTATTTTAAATGGCACCAATGCAATTTTTAAGAGAAAATGAAAGCACTCACTTCCCAGAGTAACTTAACTCTTCAAAGGAGGACAGAAAGGACCAGTTTCTGAAATCCGTTGAAAACTGAGAGCCTGTACTCAGGAGCTAACAAAGCTGTTTAAAAGTCAAGTGGGGACAGGCTGAGTCAGCAATACCAACGAAAAGTCGCATTCCGGCTTTAATCCAATTCAACAACTGCATTTTCTGCTGTGTCAGAGTGAGCCTTAAGAAGACTTTCTGGAACAACGTGCTGAAAATGGTTCTTAGTGAAAGCTACTTTTTGAAGGTACCTTGAAATTACTAATTATGCTGAAGAGAGTCTTAAACACTTGAGCCTCTTGTGGATTTCATGCTGGGGAGCAGGGGAGAGTTGAAGTGGTATAGAAGCAGCCTCGCTCTGCCCTGCATTCAGTCTGTAGGTATGCTTGCAAAACGGGGATCAGTGAATGAGAATGAAAAGAGGCTGTGGGCAAAAAGAAATGCTCAACTTCCAGTTACAATGTCAAGTTGTCCTTGTCATGTGAAAACACTAGAGCTTTAGCTCTTTCCTGAATGATGTTAGCCCTTCTTTTTAGAGAAGCAGTGTAAAGGCACTGACTTCCCATTCAGTACTTGCTGTGGGGCCTTTGACAACTTAACCTCTCTGTTCTTTAGGTTTTTCATTTCTAAATGGGAATAATGAGCCTTCTATTTCTGAATGTTTAAATGAACTAACGAAACACTGCATAAAAAGTATAGTGTTGGCGCCGGGACATTCCATTTCTTATTCTAATGACTTCTCTGCCACTTCAAAGGTGTGCTGAAAAGATCACAAAGGCCTTTTCATATATTCTCTATGGAACCTGTTATTTGAATACCTAAAAAGTCTCCTAAGGCTAGATGTTAAATGAAGAGAGGAGAATAGACTGTTAGTTCATATACTTAAAAGAAGAAACAGTGTAAGACCCTAGTGATTTTCTTGTCCAAAAGGAATAAATATTAGGGTTCTTCAAGGCTGCACAAAGGATCTCATTTTAGCAGTGTTTTGTAAACTTCTTGGATAAACACCCCAAAAGGTTAATATAGCCCTAGCCAGTTTGGCTTAGTGGAAAGAGCACCGAAGGGTCCCAGGTTCAATTCTGGTCAAGTGCAGGTACCTCAGTTGCAGGCTCCTCCCTGGCTTGGGCCCTGGTCAGGGCACGTGCAAGAGGCAACCAATCGATGTGTTTCTCTCACATCGATATTTCTCTCTGTCTTTCCCTCTCTCTTCCACTCTCTCTCTAAAAACCAATGGAAAAATATCCTCGGGTGAGGGATTAAAACAAACAAACAAACAAACAAACACAAAAAGGTTAATATATTTTTAGTTAGCCTGCTAATCAGACTGTCTCATCCAGCTATAGGCCAAAGGACTATGTAAAGAAAGGCGAAAAATCTACTCAATTCTGTATTCCTACTACCAGTAAGGAGTAAAACTAAAATGATATCATAAAACCTAATCACCACCTGCTGTTTTAACTCTCAAGCTGATTATATTTTGGTTCATTTAAAAGGCTTTAGGAATCAAGTTTCAGCTTCCATATACATTGTCTTTCTACAGAAAATAGAATTTGAGCTTTAAAGAATAGTAAGGCATTTTAGACATCATTTACACTGACAAGAATATGAAGGTCCAAGGTTTATTTACAGAAACTGCCATTGGTTCCCAGAATTAGTCACCCTGGGCTATGGAATCAGAAGCAGCAGGGAATGGATGAAAATCGTAAATATGAAAGAGTAATTATTTGAACCCTAGGCTCCAGTTATTAGTTTCTGACATTTTCCGTAGTGCTTGGCTCACATCATCCTTCATCCATTCAAGATATATTATACTGGTGACCCGGTGCACAGATTCATGCACATTGAAAGGAAATTAATTAGAAGGTGGTCAGTGGGGCAGGACTGGGCGAGATGGGTCCAACACACCCTGGAGCCAACCTCTCGCGGTCCTTTCCTGGCCAACCACACCTGGGGTGGTGCCACAGCTCAAAAGGCATCTGTGGAGACCTTGGGCATGCAGGTGGGGTCCCTCGGCCTGGCCTGCGGAGATCGGGGCGAAACCGACTCTCTGACATCTCCCGAGGGGTCCCGCTGTCATACAGGGTGTGGAACACAAATGCAAGTGTGCAGTAAACCAGATTCAGGGCCGACAGTGCCCCAGCAACAACATAACCCATGGCTGAAGGTGGAATCGCGCAGCCTACAAGGAATCGGGCTCCCTCCTCTCTGGTTCCAGGGTGCGTCACCGGAGAACCACCACCGCCAAGTCACCGCAGCTCGGCAGCTGCTGCATTGAGTGTCTGCACCCTGGTGGTCAGTGTGCATCATACCTACTGGCCGGTCGCTTAGCCTTTTATATATTTGGATGGTGTACCCACTGTAGTACAAGCATTAGCCACTAGGATAAGGCCACAAATAAGCTAAGATACATATCCTGCCCATTATTGGCATTTATGATCTAGTTGGAAAGTAATTACAATACTTAATAAGTGCTATGTACAAAAAAGGTAGAGAATAAAGACGAACACTAAATTTCTTGGAAGAACCCGAGAGGAAGATTTAAGAATAAAGAGATATTTGATTGAAGTTTGAAAGAATAAATAAGACTTCACAGGCTTGACCAGAGAAAGATACTCAGGGCAGAAGAAATGGCATAAAGAAAGCCAGGGAGGAGTACAAGGACTCAGGTGTGGGGAACAGTGAGTGTGAAGGGTGGAACGGCAGAAAATGGTATTAATAAGATAAACTGGGGCCACTTACTCAGGGAAGAGTTTTCTGACACCCCCTCAATTAGAATTACACCCCATGTAATACTTTCTGAAATCACCAAGTACTTTTACTTCAAGCACTTAAAATGCCTGCTTTAGCAAACAGCCACTGGCATCGTTTCTAGCAGAGTAGGTACTCAATAAATACTTTTTGAATGTTAAAGATTTTTGAAAGATAAATATGCCAGGTATAAAGAGAAAAACTATTTTTTCCTTCCTATGTAGGGAATCTTCACCTCTAACAATAAGTTCTCTTTAACAGAATTTGCTGTAAAGGAGAACCACAGGGGTTCACTTGCTACATCTACTCCAAATGTCTGTCTAAGAGACCGGATTCTAATACTCTACATCTTCTACTATTTTGATTTTCTCAAGAAATCAGTCAATAGTAAATTCCTCATAAGTCACCTCACAACAGATGGATTCCTTAAGGAAAAAAGATGAAACTAAAAGCAGAGCCAAATGATTCCAGAAGAAAGACCCCAAAGCTTATCATAGTCATGTGGCATAAGTCCAGTATGCAGCGTCCAGCACAGATGGTAGGACCCAGGATCACATCTGCACCCACCATTGCTGGCAAAGCAAAGGGCTAGACAGGAACTGCTACAGATGGACAGACTTAGGTACAGGCAGGTGTGGGAGGTGCCAGTGCCAGGTATGGGTGGTAGGAGCCAATGATTAGCATCATTGAGAGGCTCCCCTGCTTACTGCATGGTGCCAGGCTGCACTGCTCACAGAAAATGGCCACAAAATAGAGGCTAAAGGTAGGGTGAGTACCAAAATGGCAGTGCCCCCAGCAGGCAGTAACCACCTAAGTCTGGGACAACAAAGTTGTGTTCAGAAATCAATGCTCTTCAAAGTTACCACTCAAGTGTTCCTTTCTGAAGTCCTAACAGAAGTGTTATCAATGCTCAGGACTGGGCTGTCTAATGGGAAATGCCCCCGTGGGGGCTTTTGACTCATAAACCTATTCAGCCTCACTTGTTCATAATCATTTGTGTAAAGAAGGAAAAACCTCCAAGCACTAATTAGAAAGATAGAGCTGTTGTATTTTGCTCCAGATCACCTTATCTTCTTTATTCAGTTCTTGAAGACTCAGCTATTAAAGAAAATTAAGTAATTCATCAAGCCCATTTCAATTACCTGCTGCTGATAACATCAGATTACAATTAGCATCTACAAATGAACCAAGTGCCAACTGCCAAGCTGAAACATAAGCTAATTTACTGCTAGACTCTGCCTGCTGGAGACAGAACTCTGGGACCTGGCAGCAAGCAGCCACTTCATTATTCCAACAACAGTTTTGCAGCCTCTTCTGCAACAGCCCAAAGTGCAGCTCTGACCAGGATTTACTGCCCCGTCTGTTCCTGCTCACATGTTTACAGACGTGCTCTATCTGTAAGCAAATCGCAGCTCCTTTTAAATAGCAATGTCTAGACAAGCCGGGTAACAAATCTTGACATAAAAGAGAGAATAAATATTATTAATATTTATTAGGCACTGAGAGGTGTGGGCCACAGCACAGGATGTGCGTGTCATAACCTTAATGAGGGTCTGAATCATTTTCTGGGAGTCCTCTGGTGCCTGATCAGAAAAATCTCCTGCTTTGGTTGATGCTCTCCATTCCTCATTTCTTTCCAACGGGGAAAGCACATTGTTGTTACTTTCTTTTAGATGTCTAGAAAAATCTGTTTCAGGCTCTGGGACACATTTTCCCCCCCCTGTATTTATATTTTCCCTTTTCATGACCCTTCCTAAGAACTGCTTTGCATGAAAGCTGGGATGTGTGGTTTGGCTTCCTATATTATGGACATTATTAAACTCTGACAATCTGTATAGTCTTGTCTATGCTTCTCAGGCAGAAGAACCAACTGTTCAATAAATGAGCAGGTCTCAGAGGGGTCCTGTGGGCGGTAGTAGAAGAGAGCGTGCAGACCTAGGTTCGGGTCTTGCCTCTGCTGCTTATAAACTGCATGGATATGGAACAAATCCTATGCCCACCACATAGCTTTGTAATGAGGATAAAATGAAACAATGTATGCAAAGCGTCTAGCTCAGTGCAAGTAACCAACAGACAATAGGTACTATGGAAAGAGGAAAGCGTTGTTCCATCCTACCGGTGCCTATGCTTCTCTGGGAATGCTTGCTGCCTGATACTTAGGCATGAGCAGGGGCCGCTGCTTCAAGGTGGCCTATAACCCTTCTATTGGTGCTTCCTCTTTTTCCTCTTCCTGTGTAGGCTGGGGGATAGGGAGGCAAGGTAGGAGGATGGATAGGTGCAGAACAAGAAGCATCTTTGGCTTTTAGCCTTAGGCCAGGTCATCCTAGCCTGGCTCCTGCTGGAATCCACTACTCTAATGGGAACATTCCATCATGGAATAACTGTGGACATGGAATCACAGACCTGTACGTAGCCTCCACTCTGCCTCTTACTCTATAATCTTGGGTGAGTCACAAACGTTTATTTATCTCTGAGTCCTCATCAGTGAAAAGGAATAATAATAGTTTACCTCATAGGGTTCTTAGGAAAACAAACAAGTACTGTGAAACACAAATATAATGGAATTACATTGCTATACCAAGAATTTCTATGTGAGTTCTCACAGACCCTTTGACATCTTGAGCGGTTATTTTAAACATGATTCCATTAATCATACTGTGTATTTCCAAAGAAACACACCCAATTAGTGTAAATCAATTACTATATACGATTATTATAAACATTTTACCTGTAAAGCTAGCTTCTCTCCACCTAAAGAAAACCCAACATGTAAAAACTGAAATGTGGAAAACAGGTAAAAGAGAGTGACGGACATATTATAAAACTGTTTTTTCTCTCACAAAAGAAATTTATTAAAATATTTTTTAGGACACTCAGTTTTATATGTGTTCATAATAATGATTTAATTTATAAAATCTATTTAGGAATAATATAATTACGGTGAGTTATGTGTATGTATCATGTAGAGAATATATAATATCGTTCCCCCTTTCCTTGGGAATTTCAAACTTTCTCATTCAGATTTGCAGAATTTAATTTTTTAAATGTAATTTTAATAAAAGTTATGTAGGTGGTATTTCTTAAATCCTAGAATTAGAACAGCTGAGATTCACCATTTCTGGTGCACTGTAAGTACAAGAAATGATGTTTACCCACCAGAATTGCTACCAAACTTTTATTCTAACACATGACTCCCAGGGTGGGAGGGGAGAGGGGAAATGAAACTAGCCATCCTTCTAATTGTCTCCCTTTTCACTCTCCTAATTGCAGTTTATCTCTAAGTAAGATGAGAGGCCATTCTGTCTGGCTCCCTAGAAAATGACAAGATTTGTGAGGCTCAGGGTGAGAGGACTTTGAAGCTGTAATCCAGTGACCTATTCTGCAGTCTAACTGAGGTTTGACTCCCAACTGCTAAATTAGAATCATAAAGAAGGCCACCAAACAAGCAAACAAAAAAACAGAGGCCTCAGAAATATTGCCATGCAACTATAGTTGATTTGTGCATAAAAGAAAAAGATGGACATTTTCCAAGCCAAAATTTACATTAACATTTTCACAAGTAAGACATGCTTAGAAAACAGCTAGGCTATTCTTTGTTGTTCATAAGAAATCTAAAAAGTCTAAATCATTTCTACTTGTTTTATTTAAAAGCAAATGAAAGGTGGATAAATATTAGTATATGCTGACCACCAAAGCACAAAGCTTTCTTGTCATCTCTACCTTTGTTCTCTCGATTTCAGAAGCTTCTATTGTCAAATAACCTTCTTTGTGACCCCACTGGCTTCTCTCATGTAAGTGACATGTCCCCACACCCTGAAGCCCTCTTCTCCCTGAGCTCCACCTGGATCCCTCCACTCTGTGCATCTGACTCAGACTCGCTGGTGGTCTTTCTTTCCCCATCTCATAAATGTGATTAGGATGATGCCATCTTAATACTTGTTTCCAGTTCCATTTGTTCATATTACATGAAGAGAAATACATAAGGGACATGTACAAAATCAAACTTATCACGTGCTCCCCAAAACTAATTCCTCCTCCCAGCTTTCCTTTCTCTTTCCAAAGGCACCACTATTCTTCCAATCACCTGGCACAATATCTTGCTATAAGCTTTGACTCATTCAATCTAACCAATAAGTATATATTGTGTACCGCTTATTATACTCAGTGACGCAGAGACTACAGAGTAGAAGGTTGTTCACAGTTGTAATGATTTTAATCCAGTAATGATATCCACACAAGTATACAAATAACCCTAATTCCTGATTGAATATAAATAGAATAAAAGACATTTTTAAAGTGTTACCAGGGCTCAGACAAGGTAAGAAACTTATTTTATTATCAAGAGAGTAGTACACTTTAGACAAGCAAAACAGGGACACAGAAGTTCTAAGTGGAAGAAACAGCTTGAGGAAATATATTAAAGCCAGAAAGCATGGCCAGTGTGATGAGGTCAGGGAAGACGGAGAAGCGCAGTTTGCGGAAGGAGCATGTGCAGAGGAGCAGTGGAACTGAAGAATGGAAAGGATGACGGGCTTAAAGGTGAGGACTCTGACCACAATGGGGTATGCCATGTGCACCGAGGACTGCCTGGACTACAGCTCCAGGTGGGTCAGTCTCATCGATTTGCGGGATGGAGAAGACATAGGAAGGTGGGATGGTTGTGAAGAAAACCCAATTAGTAAGATAATACATTAGACTGGGCAATTAGGAAGAGGCAATGAAAGAAAAGAATCTTTATGAGTTTATTTGAAAACTGTTAGACTGAGAGTCAACTAAGAAAAGAAAGGAAGAAATCAATGATGACTTCAGATTTCTAAGTTAGGATGTATGATAAGCTGAATAATGCCCCCTTCCCCCAAATATGCTGTCGTCCTAATTTCGGGAACTGTGAGTGTTACTTTACATGGCAAAAAGGATTTAGCAGGGGTGATTAAGCTAAGAATCTTGAGATGAGGAGCGCACCCTGGATTATTCAAGTGGCCCTGAGAGAATCACAACAGTCGTTATAAGAGGATGCAAGAGAAGTCAGGGCAGAAGACAAGGCAATGTGATGATGGAAGCAGAGATTGGAGTGATGCCCTCTGAAGGGGGAGGAAGAAGCCACAAGCCAGGGAATACAGGTGCCATTAGAAGCCGACTCTCCCCTAGAGCCTGCAGAAGAGTCAGCCTGCTGACACCTTGGCTTTAGCTGGTGGAACTGATTTCAGACTCTTGCCCTCCAGAACTGTAAGAGAATAAATCTGTGTTGTTTTAAGCCACTCGTTTGTGGCAATTTGTTACGACGATAATAGAAAATTAATACAAATGGCCAGAGGGGTGGGGCTGTCATCAACAGAATTAGGAAATCTAGGAGAAGCAATTAATTTAGGGAAAAAATGTCATGTTTGTACTCACTTTGACAGATCGGCATGAAAATCAGATGGAGTATCCACTAGGCAGTTGGAAATGCAAAAATAATACTCAGAGGTCAGAGCTGGAGAACAAAAATTTAGAAACAATGCACACTGAAGCAGTAATTGAAAATAATAAAGGAAGATATATAAAGAACAGAAAAAAAATCAAGAAATAAAACACAGGAACAACCTATACATACATGTGTATATTTACATATATGATTGTACTGCCATGTGTTTATGTACATAGTAAACAGGTCTGAAAAGATTCTAACCAACTCTGAGGAATGGGGAAGGGGAAGGTAAAAATGTAAGGGAATGGATCTCCTTTTTCTACTTTTTACACTTATGTATTATAAGAATTTTTTTTTTTACAAAAGTTAAGTACCACTTTTGTAACTTTAAATTGTCCATTTTCAAAAAACACCAATGAAGAAGGCACAAGAAGAGCAGCCAAGAAGAAAATTAGGAGAGCATGCTTCACAGAAACTAGGAGAGGAGAGAATTTCAAGGAACAGTTCGTAAATCACGCGAATGCTGCATACTGATTAGGAAAATTTAGAATTGTCAAAAGATCGTAAAAGTCAGCCTGAGGAGTTCACTGTTGATCTTTTTTCAGGGACAAAAGAAGCAAATCAAATTGCAATGGATTAAAAAAGAATAGCAGGAATTCTGGTTCCGTAATGGAGGAGGAGTTCCTTTCACTCTCACCCTCACATAAATAATAACTATGAAGTCTGTGGGGGAAGAGGGTCACAGGCATGGAGGAGGCTGGGGGAGGAATCTGTGTAAAGGCAATGAAGCACAACCTTAAGAGTGAGAAACTATAGAGAGGTTGGAGCTGAGCATTTGAAGAAGGGAATGGCATTGGGTAAGTTTCCCTTTTTGAAATGCCAAAGAGCATCTTTTCTTTCCCAAAAGGCAAGCCCCAATTAATATAAGGTGGTGAGGCTAACATTCAGGTAGAAAAACGCAGACTTGCTGGCTTGAAGAACCAGAGGGAAAAATCCCATAGAGAGCCACAGTAGGGGGCCTTAAATTCTGAATATATTTCTAACTCATCTCTAACTCCTGAAATATATATGTGAAAGGCAGAGTCTAAGCAGCCCAGTTAAAGAAAGGTAAAAGACCCCAACAGAGATTTCAACTGCCACCCACCACAGAGAAGACTGAATTTGGGGCCTGAATTCAGTCAAGTTAACTGGGAAAACAACAAAATCAATACTATTAAGAGAAATATATCAGAATCTAGAATCTCTATCAAGTATCATTCACAAGATTGGATATAATTCCATATTACTGGATATCCTATATAATAAAAAGGTAATATGCAAATTGACACTAACGGCGGAATGACCAGAACGACCGCTCGACCAGTCACTATGAGGCGAACTGACCACCTCTTGGACCTTTTCTCCAGCTGGCAGGCTCTGATCACCCGCCCAATGGCAAATGGGGAACTGGGAGTGGATGGCGGCAGGGGGACAGGGCTGGCAAGCGGGCGGGAAAGGCCAACCTCTCGGTTCCTTCCCCCAGCCAGCAGGCTCCGATTACTCGATGGCAAATGGAGAACCAGGGGTGGGTAGCGGCAGGGGCCGGGCCAGCTGTGGGCAGCCAGGGAAGATGGTCCTGATTGCAGGCCAGGCCTAGGGACCGTACCTGCACGCGAATTTCGTGCACCGGGCCTCTAGTAGGATATAAAATGAAACAATAGCCCTAACTGGTGTGGCTCAGTGATTAGAGCATTGGCCTGCACACCAAAGGGATGTGGGTTCACTCCCCACCCCCCCTCGGGGTGCATTGGGGAGGCAACTGGTGGATGCGTCTCTTTCATATTGATGGTTCTCTCTCTCTTTACTGCATCCCTCCTCCCCGCTCCCTCCCTTCCACTCTCTCTGAAAAAGCAATGGGAAAAATATCCTCAGGTGAGGATTAACAACAACGAAAAAGAAACAATAAAATGTCACTAATACTCAGTACAAAAGGCAATCAATACACAATTCTGTGAATATACTAAAAACCACTGAATTATCTACTTTAAATTGTATGGTATGTGAATTATAACTCAACCAAGCTATTACAAAACAACAACATCAACAACAGGTAATCAACATGGTCCAACTCTAAGAGAACGGACGTGGAATTAGTAGACAATGTTTTACAAGGTTTTGTTTCCCTCTCCCCCACCCTGAATTGAAAATGGGTGAAAGCCTCTCTCCCCTTCATCATGCAGGGCAAGGAGCAGCCACCGTGGAGGGCTGTGATCTAAGGCTTATTCTTTGCTGCTATAACAGGTTTGAAAAGAATAAAATAAAGCAATATTCACACATAAAAATAAAATAAAAGCTTTTGTAATATCTAGGCTCAGCTATGGAAAGAAAAATATACATGTAATAAACATATAAATCTTAGCAGTTAAATGGAAATTTTCATTAAAAGAACCAACTGTAAATTCTACAGATAGAAAATACAATATATATCCTACAAATATGTTCTCTGACCACAATGAAATTAAATTAGAATTTGATAACAATAAACCTCCAACATATTAATATTTAAACAATACTTCTAAATAACACAGGGGTTAAAGGGAAATCACAGATGACTTTAGAAAATATTTTGAACTTATTGAAGGTAACCTAATACATCAAAAATTACTGGATGCACCTATAACAGTGTTTAGAGGAAATTTTATATTTTTAAACACTTGTATTAGAAAGAAGAAAGATCTAGAATCAATGACCTAAGTTCAACCTTGAGAAACAAGAAAGTAGCAAGAAGGAAATGATAAAAATGAGACTAGAAATAAATGAAATGGAAAATAGACAAGCAATGAAAAATTTAACAAAAACACAGTTTTTTAAAAAGATCAAGAAAATTGATAAATATCAAGCTAGAATGATCTAGAAAATGGTACAGGTGTGAAAAAACAACAACAACCCACAAACTACCAATAACAGAAATGAAAGAGGGCATATATCCTACAAGCATTAAAAGAAAAATAAGGAAATATTATAAACAACTTTATTTCAATAAATTAAATGAACTGAACAAAGTCTTTGGAAAATATAACTAATTCAAACTAATACAAAATGATAAAGAAAATCTAAATAGTCCAAGCTGCATAGCCATTTAAGGTTCTAAGCCCTCCAATTTATCCTATGTGCCACTGCTTGACTTGTCTTCCTTAAATATCTAGTCTATCTTCTTAGGCCTACATTTCCAAACCATCAGGAATTCCTGTTCACTAGCATATGCCTTGCGTAGCTTTCATAGTAATCTTTTACCACCCTACCACATTCCTGAAGTCTAATCATGCCACCATCCCTCAGATATGCCAACCTACTTTCTTATAACTTCTTCCACATATTCCTTACTATCAATGTCATCCCATTCCTGGCCAAATCTCACCTATTCTTTGAGGTCTAATCTTCTCCAAGAAGCTTTCTAGGTTAGTCCAAGCCCTCAGGGTCTCCCTTCTAGGAATTGCATGGCACTACAACATTAACACTGTCTTGCAGGGAGGCCACTGTTGTCCTATGTATTAGTCTTATTTCCCCAACTAAATTATAAACTTTTTTTTTAAACTTCTCTATCCCTTAAGGCAACTACTATATTCCAGGATTTAGCACATGATTCAATAAATGATTGATTCAATAATACTTGATCCATTGAACAAATATATAATGCCAAGAGCTTATTTCTGTAGTTCTTACAGACTCTCTCGACTCTCATTCTGATCTCAATATCATCGTCAGAGTCATCTCCAGGGGACTTCCAGACTTTTTCTAACAACCATATTCACGAAACATATGGTTACAATAATCAGAGGTGGGGGGAGGGAGGAGTAGTGCTTAAATTACATAGAGATGAGGTGCCTTGGTTTTGTAGGTCACATAAGAGGCTGATTTTTACATTCTGCTGCTACTAATATCTGATAAGCATACACTAATACCAATAAGGTCACTTTTTCCTTGTCCTCTCCCCTTCCTGAGTCCCTGTGGACACAGAACAAATCCGGGCATAATGCTGAGTTCAGCTTATACTTCCAAACACATCTGTTCCTTCCATTCATTATGAACCCATACCTAGATATAGAGACAAGATAACAGTATCTTCTAAAAAGTAGCCAGTTACCAATATTTAGTGTCTCTTACTATATAAATCCACCCAAATATATAAATCTTAACTATAACCAAGTACTATCAAAATAATGACTGCAAATCTATCTTATTTCAATAGATCTTTCAAAAAATAATTTTGCATTTATACTAAACTATCAATATCATTTGTGAATACACATACTATTGAGGAAAAATACACTTCCTGTGGGGTTAAAGTCACCAAGTAAAGAAACCCCTTTGAACAAAAACGTCTCAAATTCTCTTTCATTGATGGCTTCCTAGCAGCTTCTCTTTCATTTAAACCAAATATAGCTTTATATCCTCATTTCATTCCCCTTCTCTCTAATTAGATAAATCTGGTCATTCTTCTCTCTAGACAGATTAAAAGGTTGGGGTGTTTTGTTTTTCCAGTATTTCAGAGTTCTAATCCTTAGAGCACTGTGATGACAGGAAGGATCATGTGATTTAGAGCAGACAGGCTCCAAGGAAATATAACTGAAGGAAATATACAACACACACATTGAAGAGATTCTTTAGAATAAAACACAAAGATAGTGGGCTACTCCCGCTATTTCCAGCCCATGGAATTGACCTGGCTCTTGCAAGCCATTCTGTCCTTACCCAGGTTAGAGGATGCGCGTCCTTCTGCAGCCCGGTCCTTGAGGTCCTCAGCAATGCCCAGCTGCTGCTCATGGTACTGTTTAGCTCTCTCCAAATCCTGCATGCACCTGGCAGCATGGCCCAGGCCAGCGTAGGCCCGCATCTCGATGGCCTTCTCCATCAACTCCTGGGCCAGCTCCAGCACATAGTTGTGGTAAGACATGGCCTTGTCAAAGTTCCTCCTGTAGTGATAGGCACTGCCCAGGTTGCTGTAGGCCCGGGCCTCTTCTCGTTTGTTGCCCAGGTCCTTGGCTATCTTCAGATGCTGCTCATGACACTGCACAGCATTCTCAAAGTCACCCATGGCAATATATACAGCTCCCATGTTGCCGAGTTCTCGGGCTTCAGAAAGCTCATCTTTGGATTGCTTGGCAAGAAGAACACACTGTTTGTGACTGGCCAGTGCATTGGGGTAGTCTCCAATGGCCGTGTAAACGTGGCCCAGACTGCTCAGGGCTGATGAAGCTGCCTAGAGAAAAAGCATAAAGCAGAGAAATGAAAGCACATCAGAAAATGGCTTTGGTTTGCTTCAGCAGATAAAATGCTACAGAGATTGCCTGTAGCCACCCAATCCAAGCCCTGATCTCTATTAGTGGCTCACAGACCTATGCAGAACTAAGAAGATGGGTCCGCACAGCAAGCTCCTAATAAAAGACAACAGTAATTTAATCAGTAACTCTCAATACCTAATCTCACAGAAGCAGGTTGTATTGCACATAACCTTCATCTTAAAGACTATTGATATTTCTAATATTATGATATTATAGCTATGTTAATAGCTATTAACCTCTGCAGTCTAAGGAAATGTGGGAGACCAAAATTAGTTCCAGTACAGCATAGAAATTCGTAGGAGAAATCCATGGTTGGCTCTTGCACTCCCAGGCATTTATCTAGCCTTCTCCCAAAAGCAAATGGACACCTTAATGGTAAGGGATATATTTAGAATGACTGGTAATTTTGTGACTTAAGACCCACTGGAGGGTCTGTTCTCTTATCTTTGTTCCTTTAATGTGACTTCATCAGTGCTGGTTACTGCGGAGGGCTTAGGTTTAGATGAGCCCCAAAGGAAAGCAATGGGTGGGTTACAAACTCTACCTCTGAATGGCGAGGACTCCACTGAGCCTCTCCACCCCTTTTCAGGCCCACAGTGGTTCTTCCAGCTTTGCTTTTGTTTTTGCCTAGAACAGTGGTTCTCAACCTTCTGGCCCTTTAAATACAGTTCCTCATGTTGTGACCCAACCATAAAATTATTTTCGTTGCTACTTCATAACTGTAATGTTGCTACTGTTATCAATCGTCATGTAAATATCTGATATGCAGGATGGTCTTAGGCAACCCCTATGAAAGGGTCGTTCAACCGCCAAAGGGGTCGCGACCCACAGATTGAGAACCACTTGCCTAGAAGCTCTTCTGACCCCAGCCTTTGTGCAGAAAAATGCTATCTTCCTAGTCCCCTCACAGTGTTTGCTGCTCATGCATTTCTTGTCTAAAGAAAAGTACACGAGCCCTTTTTGTGTGAAAAGTTTTAATGAAAATAACTCTGTGTCAGTAGAGTGCACCAAATGGAAACAACAAAAATAATAACAGGTTTTAGAATCTTACCTAGTGCATATAGTCTTAGATTCTTTTTGTCTGTTTGTTTGTTTGTTTGATTAATCTTACCTGAGGATATTCTTCCACTGATTTTTAGAGAGAGTGGAAGAGAGAGGGAAAGACAAAAAGAAACATCGATGTGCATTGACTGATTGCCTACTACACTCACCCGGACCAGGGTCAGGGCCAGGGAGCAGCCTGCAACCAAGGTACGTGCCCTTGACCAGAATCGAACCCAGGACCCTTTGGTCCACAGGCCAACACTCTATCCACTGAGCCAAACTGGCTAGGGCTTAGATTCTTGTCTTTAGTTTCTAAAGGGGAGTTACCCTGGACTTTCTCTGCCCTTCTCAGCCCCCTTCCTTCATATTGCTCCCTCTTCCTAACATGCACGTGTGATTCTGGCAGAACAAAGGAAGCCCTGTCACAAGTAGGCAAGTGGTCTTCACAAGGGCCTCCAGGCTGGGGAAAAAGAGCAAAAGATGCTGTGCCACCTGGAGTAAGGGTATTCCTTTCTGAGATGTACTCTATGTCTGTACACTTCAGAGCACTTTTATTAATAGTTTATAGATGAGTGAATTGCTACCCTATTTTTTTGCCCGTGAAATAGTTTTTGATAAAAATAACGGAGGCACTGGTCATCTTTATAATGCTTGCAAATTATAAAGGAACTGTACTGGCCTCAGGTCCCTTCTTCGGGCCCTCTACTTCATGTCAGAGCATCGTGCGGGGCCTTCTGCCGCTCACAACTCCTCTCCCCTGCCTGATCCCCCCCCCCCCTTCTTCCTCTACTGCAAACCAGGGACTCAACCTCTTTCCTCTGCTTCTCTAGTTGGCCCTCCCCACCTCACTATCTGGGTCCTTCTCTACACAAGCATGGCTAGGGAGCAGGACACAGTCCACAAACCCTCCCCCACAAATCTGTGTTGCCCTCAAAGTAAAACACGTGGATCTGTGACTCTGGAGCTAAGGTAACCTAGAATCAGACACACGGTTCAAAACTGCACTGCCCTTGCCCTATCAGGTTTGGCTCAGTGGATAGAGCGGTGGCCTGTGGACTGAAGAGTCCTGGGTTCGATTCTGGTCAAGGGCACATGCCCAGGTTGCGGGCTCAATCCCTGGTAGGGGGCATGCAGGAGACAGCTGATCAATGATTATCTTTCATCATTGACGTTTCTCTCTCTCTCTCTTCCTCTCCCTCTCTACAATCAATAAAAATATATTTAAGAACAAAAAAATGGCACTGCCCTTTACAGGCTCTGGGGACCTTTAGAAACTTAACTTCTCTGAGTTTCAGTTTTCTAGACGACATTTCTAGGCCCAAGCCAGGACCTGAGTGTTTTGAAACTCAGCCATGAGCCTCTGTCAAATGTGCAAACCATAAATAATTCATGTGGTAATTCCAAACAGTAGAACTGGTTGGAGGCAATGAGCCCTTGAACACTGCAGGGGATGGATTTATAAGGCTTGGGGCAGGCACAACACCCCGGGCGTCACTGTTCCTAGGAACTTCTGGTTTATGGCAACTGCAGATGACAGCCCTGGGATTTTCAGCTTCTGAGTCTTCATTTCTCTAAATGCCAGGGAGACACAAGAGCTCATTTGCTGAAGCTCTCCGAACATAAGGAAAGGGCGTATTGGGGCATTTCCCCTCTGGGATGTGGGGAACAGAGGGAGGACTACTGCATCAGCTCTCCCCTGGCTCCCTCCAGTTACCAGGCAGTGCTGGGAAGCTGGGATGCCTCATGGTGGTGTCCTGGAAACCAACATCTCTAGAAAGGATGATATAATTTATGAAGCACATCACAGCCTCTGAAATTCGAGAGGCAGGGTGCTGTTGTGTAAGAATGGAACACATAGACAGACACAGTAGGGTGATTACCAGAGGGGAGGGGGACGGGGGCAGCTAGAATCGAGTAAAGGCCGGGATAAGTGGTGATGGAAGGAGACTTGACTTGGGTGGTGACCAGACAATACAATATACAGATGATGTGTTATAGAACTGTAAACCTGAAACCTACATAATTGTATTAACCAATGTCACCCCAATAAATTCAATAAGTAAGTAAATAAACATTTTTTTTTAAAAAAAGAATGGAACCGGATTTAGAGTTAGAGGCCCTGGCTCCTAACCTTGTTAAGTCATCTTACTTCTTCACTTCTTACTTTATATGTGAATGGTGTGGAGAATGATAGAGTTAGGATGGGACCAGATGAAGCAGTGCATGTGAGTGTCCAGAATAAAGTGCAAAGTTCTCTGTGAATGCCTCACTGAGGTGTGGATGGATGTTCTGTGACTGCAAGCTGGCGGGGCTGAGCTCTGTTACCAAGCAGGAGCTGGTAATGGCAACTGAAACCATCAGTCATTATGACCAAACATCTATATTCCTATCAGTTGCCACAGGAAATAAAGTCCAGTGTTTTACAGCCCCTGAGCAAATAACCCGTGATGATATTTATCAGCTAAGTGATTACAAATTAATCACTTGTCTTTGTTCCTGTTCTTGTAGAATAAGCTTAGATCTGAAACATGGTTTCAGGCTGTTAACGAGAATCTGAAGACCCACATCTATGGGGAATCAGAGGCCCCACCTCAAGCAGATGCTGCATTTGCCACTAAGGTTCACGCTGCCTCTGTATATTAATCTCTTTGAGATTTTTGTGCCTGAATAGCAGCAGCTGCTTCCCACAGTGGAAACATTTGGGAACATCTGTATTTGAATACTAAAACACACACAAACAGTTATGCTAACAAACTCTCTGGTTGGAATAAGACAATACTTTTCTCTTTACAAGATATAAATGACCCATATTCTTGCCAAAGCATGATTCCCAGCTGTAGCCTTAGCACACAGGAGCCATCGCCCCTGCTCTGTGACCCGGAGATCTGCAGAAGAACTACATCTGACAAGTCAGTTTCATGGGACATGGAGCTAAAGAAAAAACAATTGCCTTTAAGGGATTTTAGTTTGAGGCATAAAATAGAAGCATTTAAACTACCCAAACTACAACCACATTGATGACACTACCATTAAACATTATTTTGAAGACTGAAACATATTTTCCTTTACATCTAGCATGATTCCCCCTTATTGTATTTCATAAGAGTTATATTTTGTGGAAGAATTAAATGTACATACAGGGAATGTTTAATATAACTGCTGATTGACTAATTGTATGTAGTTTTATAAAGGGGGAAATGAACCTGCAGTTACTACCAGAAACATGGTATTTCTTCTTTACTGTCCAAATCCACATGTACCTTGTATTCCCTGCCACTTCAGTACCCAAAAATTCAAGGTCCCAGGTTAATTACCTATAACTCAAGAGACAGAAAGATATAGAATAATAGGGACAGACTCTGGAATCAGACATGCATGGATTCAAATGACAAACCATGTGATACTGCACAAGTTTTGCAACATCTCTGAGCCTCAGTTTCCTTATTTGTAAAATGGGAATATTAAGACCTCACAGAGCCTTGATGAGTACTAAATAAAACAGTATTTATAAACAACCTGCCAGGTTCAGTACTTGGTACACAGTGCATGCTTCACCACATTCTCTCTTCTCTTTGTTAAACACTGCTCTATCAGAACAGAAATTAAAGTGAGAATCACAGCAATATGGGACAGAGCCCTGGCTGACCCATAATGAACATATAGTGGGCACAAAAAATAAACCTTTGTTGTTTTAAGCCACTGAGATTTGGAGATTTACTGTTATTGCAGCATAATCTGGCCTAGCCTGACCAATATAATACTGAGCATAAATTAATAATTTTCATGCTCCAATCATCATAGTAATAGTTAACACTAGTCAGTCATTCAAATATATTAATTGCCATGTTTCTGGGTGATTAAATTTTAGGTATTTACCAATTACCATAAGTTTCTGGATGATAACATTTTAGGCATTTTAATAGAAAAACTAAATTTGAGCAGAATTAAGTACTAAAATCAGGAACTTAGATAATCTTTAAGTACCTGTATTAACTCAGATACAAGAGTCTAACTGGTAGTAATGTACCCAAATTCCAGGCCTATTTAGGGGGAATCAAGAGCCACCCAAATATTAACTTGCAGAAACATAAAATTAAATCATTCCCTGGAGGGTCTATATACATCCTACAGTCTTAAATGACATACACTCCCTATTCAATGTGTATACTAGAGCCTGAAAATCTACTCTAATAAGCATTGAGGTGATAAGGTAATTCTATAAGGAGTTAAACAATGATCTTGAGTTGCTTACTCAACAGTCACATACACACACAAATAAAAATAAATTTAAAAAATAGTCACACAAAACCAAATAGACAAAAATAATAAAAATATTTATAATCTATATTTTTGAGGACACTGTCCACGATATTACCCGATGTCATCTTTAAAAGGACAAATGGAAAAATTTATTTCAGATTTCAATGCTTCTACCAAGCAACTGCTATAGTTTATCTTAAGAAAAATGTGAATCTTATAAATGGTCAAATTTATCTTTTTAATTGGGTCACCAGGAAGCTTATGGTTTGACTCAGAACCTCCCTTTAACAGCCAGATATAATCCCATAATATGTGCAAATTCTGCCCTGGCTTCAGCGTGTGATATGAACTTAATCCTCTCATTACTCTGATTTCTTCCCTTTCACGCTTTATTTCCTGCTCCCACAAAATCTTCTTGGATTAAAATAGAGAAAAATCAACAAAACACAAACAAAATATAGTAAATATTAAGGTTCTTGGCAGGGAACGCTTCCTGAAATTGGATCTCTAAGAATTGTGAACTCACAGCCACAGACTGAAGATGAGACTTAAATACCACACAAACAGGGAACATTTTAATTACAGGGTGTTTAGTAGTCTTAAATCATTTTCATGCTGTATATACTTAATAACTGGGTTTATTACAATCAATCTAACCAGTTTGTTCCATTACATAAACCTAGGGTTGAAGAACTATTCTGCAGTTGTTATTGAAAAGGTAAGAGAATATTTGTGTACACCTGAATTATTTCTACCGTTATACTATGCCATAGTTGGAACAGTTGGTTTGAATCTATTACTATGAGCTTAGAGGGTGGTTAGTGATAGTCATAGCTTTTCCATGGTAACCTGTCAGCCTTTTCTAATTCTATGGGGCCGGAGGAGTTTTCATAATTATTTTTATCTAAATTATATTAGGGTTGGAAGAATAACACACTGTCAGAGAGATCTGTTAGCAATACCTTAGAGTTGCTATCACAGGTGATAAATTATTTATAATGCCCAGCATTAATACAGCAATGTTTTCCAACCAAGAATTTGTAAATGTCGTTTGCAGATGCAAATTAACAGATTAATAAGGAAACAAGCTTTCTTGTATGAGAACCTGGGATGACAGATTAGCTATTAAGAGCAATTTATAGGTCATAAGATATGAAAGTTGGCAAGAAACACTACCTCTCCTGGCTCTATAAATAGTAAAACTGCATTTAGTTTCCCAGAGGTATCCTGTTAGACATTTTAATTATACCATAAAAACTGCCAGGATTTACAATGATTTCATTTTTTAAAAAATTTGATGCTCCATGTAAACTTGATGCAATACAACAGGCATCTGTGCTATGTGCTGCAGCTGCCAAGTTGCAGCCAATGGAAGAGTGTGTGCTCCCTCCTCATGAACGACGGTGAATGGTGAGGTTGATGCTGAATGTCAGAGGACAGAAATGTTACTCCCTAACATTTCCTCCAGGTTACTTAAGGATTCTCCTCCCTCCTTTACATCCTAACACTGCAGCCACATGCTATCTATTGAGGAAGATTTTTTACAAAGAACTTCATTCTACAAAGCTCTTTGGCCAAGAAGTGATGACCAAGTAAAAATCCTAGAGTCTTGGTAGTCCTATCAGAGTCAAGTTGAGTTTGACTGGGGATAAATTCTCTCACTCACTTGAAATAATCAGTTAAGATTATTTTTGGAAATTTATTTCCCACTCTCAGTTTCACCTACATCTTCAGTTTTATTTGGGAGAGTGATAGGCAGTAACCTAGTCTCATATGAGTTTTTTGGCCCTGGCTGGGTTTCTCAGCTGGTTAGAGTGTTGTCCTATATGCCAGTGATGGCTAACCTTTTGAGCTCGGCGTGTCAGCATTTTGAAAAACCCTAACTTAATTCTGGTGCTGTGTCACATATAGAAAATTTTTGATATTTGCAACCATAGTAAAACAAAGACTTATATTTTTGACATTTATTTTATATATTTAAATGCCATTTAACAAAGAAAAATCAACCAAAAAATGAGTTCGCGTGTCACCTCTGACACGCGTGTCATAGGTTCGCCTTCACTGCTATATGCCAAGGTTGCAGGTACAATCTCCCATTAGGGCACATACAAGAAGTAACCAATGAAAATATAAGCAAAATAACAAATGAGTGTCTCTCTCTCTCAGCAATCAATAAATAAAAATTTGTAATGAGTTTTTTATGACACAAAGCACTCGGGTTTCTTATGCAATCATTTGACCTGGGTTAGGAGACATTCTACCATAATGCTGTTTTAGTCCAATCAAAACTGTTCCATTCCACACTTGCCAGCCAACCTGAATTTTAGTGAGCTATAAAACACTGTTCTGTAGGGGGCTGGAATGTAGTCAATCACCCTTTGAAGATATTACTTACATTAATCATGAAATCTGGCATTGGCTGGGAGGGTATGAGGGAGAAAGTTGGAGAGGGAAAGGGACGGAAAACACATACGTGTGCAAGCGCATATACAAGAGGCAGAGGAGACATTTCGCAGAAGGAAAGAAGCTCCAGAGAAGGGGCTTATTTGCGGGGCCAGTAGATGACAATTTAAAAAAGAAATCTTTAAACTGGATGGAAAGGAGTCCTCAAGGAACCTGGAAAGATGTTATAAAATTAAGAAACAACTGGAACTTCTGCAACTATCCATGAAGGAATATCATTACAGGTCCTAATGCAGGCTGAGACCTTCGGAAATCCATGGCTTCTGACTGTTCAGGAATAAACTGCCCACAATCTCAGCTCTCTGCAAATTCTGGCAAACTCAACCTCTATTCCTGTTGGGTAATTCTAAACTCGGGTTTCAGAACAAGAGACAGAGAATTTTAGAGCTGGAAGAGGCTCTATAGATCACTGAATCCACTGGTTTTAAAACTTTGTTTAAACCAAAGTACAAATACACATGATTTGTGTAATAAAAGTGTAGTCGTTTAGGTTCACTTAGGCTAGGGTGCACTTTGCTTCCCAAGTACCTTAAGAGAATCTACGGCACCTGCGGGACTCTTTAGAGCAGAGTTTGAAAACCACTTAATAATGTAACTCCTCAATGTCTTTAGATGTAGAAACTGAGGCCAAGAGATGTCAAGTACCTTGGCTGAAGGTCAACCTGCTAATGACCAGCAGAGGCAGGACTAGAGCCCAGGTCTTCGGGCTCCCAGCTGGTATTCTCTTCACTCTGCTTTGCCAGCATTCCATCACATCTCACAGTCACCTCAAGCTCAAGCCCTCATTGCTTTGCCCAAGTCTCCCTTACTCTTGTGACTTCCGTGATTAATATAAGAAATAAATGTTATCACTATTTCTTCTAACAACCAGTCAAAAGCTCAGGGTTGCCCTGACCAGTTTGGCTCAGTGGATAGAGCGTCAGCCTGCGGACTGAAGGGTCCCGGGTTCGATTCCAGTCAAGGGCATGTACCTTGGTTGCGGGCACATCCCCAGTAGGGGGTGTGCAGGAGGCAGCTGATCGATGTTTCTCTCTCATCGATGTTTCTAACTCTCTATCCCTCTCCTTTCCTCTCTGTAAAAAAATCAATAAAATATATATTTTTTTTAAAAAAAGCTCAGGGTTATCATTGACTTTTCCCTGTCTTTTGGCTCTCATATTCAGCAGGCACCCAAGGCCAGCTTTATTAGACTCCTAAAATTATAATCACACTATTTTTTATTTAATAATCTCTAATTTAATGTCAATTATTTATATACTAGATCCACTTAGAATTTATTTCTGATGGTTTTATTTTAAATAAATACTACCTTTTAAGTTATGTGACAATGTTTACGGATGAGGTTTGTAATATATTTTAAATACACACTGCTCTTCTCTCTAAAATCCAAGCCAGTGTTCAGCGACAAATTCAATGCAAACTTTAATCAAATGTCAGTAACTTTTCTAACAGCTACTGATTTTGCTTCCTGAATAATAATAGATTTGGCAATTCTAGAGTAATGCAGTGATTAGACCAGCCGTGGGCAAACTACGGCCCGCGGGCCGGATCCGGCCCGTTTGAAATGAATAAAACTAAAAAAAAAAAAAATACCGTACCCTTTTATGTAATGATGTTTACTTTGAATTTATATTAGTTCACACAAACACTCCATCCATGCTTTTGTTCCGGCCCTCCGGTCCAGTTTAAGAACCCATTGTGGCCCTCGAGTCAAAAAGTTTGCCCACCCCTGGATTAGACAGTGATTAAATCCTGTCTCTGCTGGCTATGTCCCCTTAAGGAAGGTACTGACTCTGACTCTCTCTGTCCTTGTTTCCTTATCTATAAAGTGAGGGTAATGATATCTATCTTATAGGATGTTATGAGCATACACTTAAAGAGCTTAGAATAGTGCATGGCACATAAGCATTCAATTACTGCTAGCTGTTATTATAGATGCTAAATACCAATAAAACTGAGTAAATTAAGTAATTTTAAAGTCACATATTTATATTCATTTACTCTATTTTGTAAGTTTATTTAAAATTTAAATGCATTAAATTAGTGCCTTCCTTCCCTTTCTCATTATATTAATTAAAAAACCTGAAAATGTCATTTCCCGTGTGTGGCATTTGTCACTGCTCCTTTGGCACAGAAATTATTTGGGTATGCAAGCACACAGACATTTCTTTTGGGGAATACCCAAACAAAGAAGACATTATACCAAGATATAAAAAAGAAACACAACATGTTCATTGAAGACAAACTAAATTTTTAATTAAGTTTCTAAATTTTTAAAAAATATTAGCTTACACCCTAACTGGTTTGGCTCAGTGGATAGAGCGTCAGCCTGTGGACTCAAGGGTCCCGGGTTCGATTCCGGTCAAGGGCATGTACCTTGGTTGCGGGCACATCCCCAGTAGGGAGTGCGCAGGAGGCAGCTGATCGATATTTCTCTCTCATCAATGTTTCTAACTCTCTATCCCTCTCCCTTCCTCTCTGTAAAAAATCAATAAAATATATTAAAAAATATATATTAGCTTACTATAAAAATAGCCAGCCCGTTAAATATAGGTTACACTAATAAATAAAATTTCTAATTACAAGTGTGATCAAACTTTTCATTCTGTTAGCTTTTAAATTGGTTTTTCAGTGGTGTGCTTGTTTTGGATGAAAGTAAATACAAGAAAATATACTAAAGTTTCACTGAGTATGTTCTAAAGCAAAAAGGGATGATTCATATATTTTCTATTTGACGCAATAAGAAAAGATACAGGATATGGATGCAGGAAAGAGAAAGAGCATGAGATAGGTCATACTAAGGGTTTCTTGAAGCCAAGAAGTATCTTATTTATCTCTGTAACTTTAGAGTCTAGCATAATGCTTGGCACATAGTAGGTGCTCAGCAAACACTTGAAGAACTGAACTGGTATTCATGGGACTTTCAATCTGCACAGGATATAAAGGAAGAAAACTCCATCCCTCCAACATAAGAATGCCAGAAGGACTGTGTGGTACCAATACCTCCCAACCTCTAGTTCTCTTTAAGCAAAATTCTGGTGCATTAAAATTTTCCTACACCTGCAGGAATGTAGGACATTTAGACATAGTGCTTCTCAGTGGTCACCTGCTGTCTGTCTGCATTGAACTCATGGTCCCTCACATCTGTCTTGTTCTTCTTTCTGCTCCTCCTCATTCAATCAGTCACATTCTTGCTAAGTCTTATGAAATATCCTCCCTTTTACCTTTGCATTGTTCACATGAGACATGAAATGATTAAAGAGGTGCCCCTACTATCTTTGTTATAATACTATTTTTCCTGAGTATAATTACAATGGTAACCCAAATTAGGCTCTAGAAAAACTAATATAGATTCTTTCTGACACCATTAAAATCTTCATTAGAAAATATATATATATCTTAATAATAAGTACATACTATTCATTGAGAGCCAGACATACCATATTTCATAAAATCAAAGTTGCCATGAATTTAAGAAGCACTTTACAATATGTGCCACAAACAAAGAGATACAAATGTTGCAATTAAACAATGAGAGTATGCTTACTTATTGATTATAAGACCAATTTTATTTTAGAGACAATAAAATGTGGGAGGGAAAATGAGCATCATAGAATCAATGAATTATGTTATATCAGGTGCTTTACTTACATGATCCCAAATCCCCATCAGGAACTCTGAGGTAGGAATTTTTATCTTCACTTTGCAGATGAGGAAACAGACAAAATTAAGCAACTGGTACAAAGTCAAATAATTATTACTAAAGGGAAAGATTAGGATTGAAATCTGGGCCTACCTAACTGCAAATCAGAGTATTTCCACCATACTGTATTACCTCCTCCGGAAATCCCCGACAGAAAGTGAAGAAGAAGGCCAAGGGCACTGGCTCTGAAAAGGACTGGTTATTATTACTGTTTACAATTAGGTGCTTAGAATAGCTTAGCAGGCGGGTGTTTCTAATTTGCAATATTTTTTTAATAGCTATTGTCAAACTGTATTACAAACTGAATACAAACTCAGAATGTTATTAAGACTGAGGAAGAAAAAACGTACAACAATTCTACTACACTGTTATTTTTTGAGCAACTTACAATTTTTTACTGTTCATCCCCACCCCGGACATCAAAACTACCTTTGGAATTCTCCAAGTTAGCCAACGTACATATGAGGCTAAAAAGAAATGTATTTTATTTTATCAATATTATCCTCAGGATTATATATAAATTCTGAGATATGAAATGAAAAGTTTAGGGAATATGCCAAGTCTAGGACTGGTTAATGTGTCTGGCATGTCTAAAAAATCCCAGGAAGCTGCTCCCAAATGTCTATCATTACAGACATTCAGAAGATGGGTTATGATTCAGGTTTACGATTATTCCATTTAGGGATAGAGATAGTTTTCAACAGTGGTATTGGGCTGTGAGCTCAGGCAGGACCATTTAAAAGTGCTTTAGGAATGCATGTGTCCTGGGAGCTCAACAGGAAGAAAGAATTAGCCCAGCTCCTAGAAAGGCAGGGTCCATGTCCAGAAGGTTCCATTCAAGGCATTATGGTATTACATAGAGACTGCTGGAAATCATGTCGTTTTTTAGAAACCTCAGAAGCCTTTTTCTGAAAAAAATTTGGGATTAGGAGCGGATTGGTTTACTTTGCTTCTAGTAAACGGTGAAAGGGAGGTGATGATTCTGTCACTGTTCAAGTGAAAAAGCAGTGAAAGGGCGAAGGTGAAGTGATGAGTGATGATACTTCTGATGATGCCCCTTCCAGATGGGGGTGGGATACAGCCTTTTCCAGCTCTGGCTTCTTCCCAACAAAGTAGCAGCACATTTTCCCCATAATAAAGCACGTGTTGTATCATATCTGATTACTCCGAAAGCTTCTTTTACCTAATTTTATAGTTCAGACGAGGAGCGAGGGAGGAAATGAAGGAGGAAACAGGAAGATAAAGTTTTGCCTCCCAGGTTCTAAGATTACTCTACTGGTAGTGAGTTCACTCTGTACTTGCTTATGTGCCTGGAATCTAAGAAAAATAGGTATAAATCTTGAATAGAGGGAGTTATTAAGTGAGGGTGAGGGTTAAGAGGTTTTTCCATAATTGTGAAAGTGTGACTACTTTAATTGGAAAGAAACACAGAAACTTAATTTACATCCAATGACTTGTCGAAGAGACAGAACTCTGATTTTTTAAATCTAATTTCTGTGTAAGAACATGAAACTTGCTGAACCAGTGATAGCAGGCAGCGGCCACTGTCCACAACCTCACTCGGCTCCAGCCAGGGGTCTGCCAGGCTCTTACAGCAGAATCCAGATGTGCCCACGTGAGTTACATTTCCCCTGGGATGCTTCTCCCAGCATCTTCTGTCTAACAAGATAGATGGTGGTCCTCACCCTTCTCCTGGGTGCCATCAGAGGTGAAACCAGAGTAGTGCATTAAACATGTGTTGGGTACTTGCGAGCAACGTGGTGATTAAGTCAGCTGGGGACTTCAAGGATGTGCTTCAGGGGTTAGTAATAAGAGTCTGGGAGATATATTCATCATTGGATACTTAATAAAATCCTCTGCAAAACAATGCCCACTGGGAATTCTAAGTAACTGGAGCATACTGTGAACATCAGCTGCATTCGAAGGAGACCGGCCTCGCCACGATGGTAGAATCTGGAGTGGCATTGCAGGCACTTGCTTCCAGAAACATCAAGAAAATAAATGTTTTGCAGAGCTAACAAAGAATAGCTAACATATACTTATTCACTTGTTCACTCCACAAACACTGAAGTGCCTGCTATGTCCTAGGCCCTGGGAATATAACGGTAAATGAGACAAAGCATCTGCTGCAGTCCCTCACAGCTTAGGGGACAGAATGGAACAAAGTAAGTGCCGCAGACCTCTGGGTGACTGGGACAAGTCGAAACACCCAAGGTTCTCAGCTTCTGTCAGAAACCGTGAAAGGAAATTTTTTAAGCAATAAGCCCACAGAAACAAAAAGATTGAGAAAGATACCAGCAGATGAGAGAGAGCCACAAAACTTTAGAAGATGGAAAGCAGATGGATGAATGGTAACTGATTTAGTAGGACAGGGAAAACGGAAACCAAACTGCCTGCGAGGAGGGGTGCCAAAGCCAGCTGCAGAACGCTGGAAAGGAGCAAGGATTGAGGCACTAAGGCTTCTGAAGTTCAGGGGACGAGGTGCAGGGCTGAAGCAGAGGACGGGATATAAACTTATATAAGAAGCAATTAGAGCCTAGATCTGCCCCCTCAGTCTGGCAAAAGATGGAAGCCTGCTTTCTGCAGATGTTTAGAGATGAAGATAGAAATGAAATGCTACACTATAAACGGAATCAGTGAAAATCTGCATTTTGAATGGTGAGATTCTCCTCACCAAGCACCCCTCTCCACATTACAGCCTCTTTGCTCTCATTGGTTTCTGCTATGCTGCAGCTACATATGGCAGCAGACTGGAAGTTTCTGTAAAAATTGGTCCAAAGAAAAGATGTGCATAAACTAGCATGAAGTGATTCCCCAAATAAAAAAGTAAATAAGACCTCAGTGTATTTCAAGCTACACTGAAGTCTATCTGTGCCCAAGACCCACCCAACCATACAGAGGCTCTAATCCAGTGGTTCTCAATCTGTGGGTCGCGACTCTTTGGCAGTCGAATGACCCTTTCACAGGGGTCGCCTAAGACCATCCTGCATATCAGATATTTACATTACGATTCATAACAGTAGCAACATTACAGTTATGAAATAGCAACAAAAATAATTTTATGGTTGGGTCACAACATGAGGACCTGTATTTAAAGGGCCAGAAGGTTGAGAACCACTGCTCTAATCCATCTTTAGTGCCTCGTTCCTAATATGAGCAGTCAGCCAACGATGAGCAGACATTTGCTGAAACCTCTAACATGAAAGACAGTGACCAAAATAAACAACAAAAAAGGAATTCAAGAGGGAACAGATACAATGAAGGATGGAGAAAAAAACTTTCAAAAAAAGATAGTCTTCAGGGACATAAAATATCATACTGCAGCCATGAACCTTCTGTGCGCCACACAAAAGGGGCATTTAGAAAATATGAGAGAAATCTTCAAAATGTTTAATGACAGCAAAAAAAAAATAGCACATGTAGAACAAATTGAAGAATATTACTTTATAGGAAGTAGGATTATTTTAAAAAAGAGGAAAAACAACACATAATATAATTAGAGGATCAATCCAAGAAGAAGAAGCTTAACATCTGACTAACAAACGTTATAGTTGTAGAGAAGAAAATAGAAAGGAATAAATTATCAAAAAAAAATTTTAAATAAAATTTCTCAGGAATTAAACACATGAGAGTCTACCAGTGGTTCTCAACCTTCCTAATGCCGTGACCCTTTAATACAGTTCCTCATGTTGTGGTGACCTCCAACCATAAAATTATTTTCGTTGCTACTTCATAACTGTAATTTTGCTACTGTTATGAAACGTAATGTAAATATCGGATATGCAGGATGTATTTTGAGGGGTCGCGACCCACAGGTTGAGAACCACTGGCTAGACAATGCAGAAGAAAAAGATCCACTCTGAAATTTCAAGAAAACAGGCATACAAAAAAGGGAGAAATATTCTAGAGAGAAAAATCTGCTAATATACAAGTAATTAGGAATCAGAGTAGCATTTGACTTCTAAATAGCATTGAAAGCTGTAAGACAATGGGTCCAACACTGTCAAATATTCTGGGAGAACAGCATTCCAGACTAGAACTCCATTTCTAGCCAAACTATCTATCAAGATTAAAGGTAGAACTAAAGAATTTTGAGATATGCAAAGTTTTTTCTCAGGGAACTAATCAGGGTGTGCTCCAGCAACACTTAGGTGTAAACCAAATAAGAAGATACAATGCAGGAAACAGAAGCTACAAGACGGGAAGAGGTAAAGGGATTCTCAGGATCACAGGGGAGGGAAGCGTCAGAATGGCAGCTGTGCAGGGTCCTATAGAACAACTAGTCAAGTTTGGAGCAGGACACAAAGACTTGCAAGAAGGATTTCTCTAGGGGTGGGGTGAGGGTATAGAAGGTATAGATTACTTGGTATGTTTGGCATTCTGGGAGTTTTACAGTTCAGTTATTTATAATAAAGTCTTATGTTAGTGACTGGCATATAGAATAGCAAGCAAAACCACAGCAATAAGAACTAAAGTGATAATTCCAGTTTTGCAATACAGAAAGATCACTGGGGCAGTGTAAAGGATGACCTGTGGCAGGGGCATATAGGAGATAGGTTAGGAGCTGAGTGACAAAGTTTATTGATGATAACCATTCTGACCATTGTAAGGTGATACTTCATTGTGGTTTTAATTTGCATTTTTATGACAATTACTGACATTGAATATCTTTTTATATGTCTATTGGTCGTTCGTGTGTCTTTGGAGAAGTATCTATTCAAGTCCTCTACTCATTTTTTAATTGGATTGTTGTGGTTTTTTGGTGTTGAGTAGTAAGAGTTCTTTTCACAGGAGTGGGAAAAAGTATGTTCATAATAATAAATAACACAATAATAAATAATACAAGAATAAACTCTGTTTCACATATTCACAACTGTAAACCTACTTTTGTCCACCCCTGTACATTTTAGATATTAACCCCTTATCAGATGTACCATTGGTGAATCTGTTCTCCCATTTAGTAGGTTGTCTTTTTGTTTCATTGATTTCCTTTGCTGTGCAAAAACTTTTTAGTTTGCTGTAGCCCCATTTGTTTATTTTGTTTGTTTGTTTCCCTTGCCTGAGGTAATAGATCATAAAAAATATTGCTAAGAGAAATGTCAGAGATTTTACCACCTATGTTTTTTTTTATAGGAATTTTATGGTTTGGAGTCTTACATTTAATTCTTTAATCCATTTTTACTTTATTTTTGTATATGGTGTAAGAAGGTGGTCTATTTTATTTTCCCCCCCAAGTATCTGTTCAATTTTCCCTATGCCGGACCCTATATAAGTAACAGAATTAGGAAAGTATTGTTATTCCACATTTTACAGATGAGGCATAAAGAGGTGAAATAATGTATCCATGGTCACACAGTTGAAAAGTGTGAATAGATTTAAACCCAAGTTGGCTGTGCCCACAACTTATTACCCTAACTATAGTGTTCATTCTAATAATTACTTACTAAGGAGTACTCTGTGTCAGGCATGCCCTAAAAACATTTCACTTGTATTAACACATTTAATCTTCAGAACAACACTATGAGATAGATGCTGTTCTCATCATTTCACAGGTGAGAGGTGAAGTGACTTGCCCAAGGTTACCCAATGCCCTTAGGATTCAAGCCCAGCCATTCGAGCTCAAGAATGAACTGAGCTCTAGTGTGCTGCCCCACGTTGCACTGGACCATATCACCTTCTCGGAAGCTGTCTTGAGTCCTCTAATCTCCTTCTTTCCCTGTATCCAATGAGGAGCAAGCCCTACTGAATCTACCTCTGGGGTATGCCTAATGGAGCACATAGTGGCCAGTAAACATGTTTTATTTGGTTCACACGGTGTGTTTTTGTTTAATTAGGAAATTTCATATAAAAAATCCAGGTTTTCAACTTCCATAGGAACAAAGTAAAGAAACTTTCAACACTGACCCATACTCACATAGGAAAAGCCACCCACCAGAATAGTGGCTGTCCCCGTCGGACAATGTGTGCGTGCATTTTCAAGCTCCCCCTAGAAGTCTCTGCTCCCCACATCCAATCACACTTCATTAATTTGCAGCACTGCCTCCGCTCCTTTAGGCGCCTGCTTTCTGAGACTCCTGTTCTTATTAGACCTTTCCCATTCTGGGCCTCTTTATCTCTCACCTGCATTGCTTTAATAACCTCTTAGCAGGTCTTCTGCCCTCTACATCTTCCATTCTCTACTCCTCTATTAGTTTCCCTAAAGCACAGTCTGATTATGCTATCCCTCTGCTTGAAAACCTTTGATGACTTCCCAATGCATACTAATCCAACCCCTAGGCTTGGCAAGTAGTGATTTTCACAATGTAATTCCAACCTTCTTTTTAACTATTATCTCCCTCTGTACAACCCAGACCTCCTGCATATTTGTTGTTCTCTAAACATCTGCTTCATTTCCTGCTTCTAGGCCATGGTTCATATTTGTGTTAAATTTTTAATCATAAGAAACATATTTCAGTGCAAGTTCCTTTTTTCAGTTGTGTTAAAGGCTTCTTTAAAGATTCTGTTTTAAGTAAATAGAGCTGGGACACTCAGTTTAAAATATACAGTTCTTCAAAATATATATCAGAGATAAAAAAGTTAAACACATAGAACACACAAAACTCAAAGAAAATATAGTTTTACACAAATTTTCAATTGCATGACCCTGTATTGCTCAAGGGGTAAGGGTATATGAACCGAGTTAGATATATCTCTAAGGCATATTGTTAAGAGCAAAAAGAGGCAGAAAAATTAAGTATGATGCCAGCTTAAAAATAAATTGTGAGGGCAAATTCATAAAACAAGGTCAGGAAGAGGGTTTCTCAACAGTGGCACTACTGACATTTTGGACCCGATAGTTCTTTGTTGGGAGGGGAGGCAGGGCTACCCTAAGTCCTGAAGTATGTTTAGCAGCATCTGGCCTCTACCCACTATATGCCAATAACAACAGCCCTCTCCCCACCCTTAGGAAGAATACACACTAAATGGACTAAAGTGTTACTCTGGGCAGATGAAGGGGATTATTTGGGGAGGAACAAAGACTCCACTCACTTTACCTGTAATGCTCAAGACATTTACCATGAGTATCTGTGTATTTACTGCTTTTTACTTTAAAAAGTGTCAGAAATATAAACACTAGTAACATTAATTATCTTTGTCATGAAACTACGGATGACATTTGTTGTTTTTATAACTTAGCTATAAATATTGATTTAGAGGATTAAAAATAAACTGAACTTTATTTTTGAAGAAAGGGACAAAGATGAAAAAAATGCAAAATGTTAACAGTACTTGCAGATGGGAAATGAAATAAAATGTCATTTTTGTTTGCGTTTTGGTCATTGCTTTCTAACTTTCCTACAGCAGCATGTGCTAATTTACAATTCAAAATAAATTTTTATTTGCTTTTTAAAAAGCCTAGTCTTATTAAGTCAGAATTAAAAAGAACAATTCCAAAATAATAAATTAAGACCAAGTGTGCTCAGAGATAGTGTTGGTACTTGACTTCTCTTTACAAAGCAGTTCAAAATCCCAGCCACAGAGATCAGACACCAAGGCTGGGAAAGGACAGTTCAGAACAGGGGTTTGAATTGCAGGGCTAGGAAAACAACTCCTCTGAGAACTTAAGAGCCACGGGAGGGCATTTAGGGCCCAGGAAGAGGAATAAGCAAACAGGAGTGTAATGCAGGCTTAAGCACTCCATCTCCAGATAGCAATTAGGAAGCAGTATTAACAGCATGGCAGACAGAAGGCTGGACATAGCCGCGGAGAAAGATTACCACCTCTGCTGCTAACAGGTTCTCAGAGACTAGCTCTAACTGATTTACAACTAGAAAGTTATATTATGTGTTGGTATATATGTAAGTAATATTTTTGCTTTTATTTTTTAAAAGCACAGTTATATTTCTTAGAAAATCTCTTATCTTCTTACTTATCCATTCATGAAGGAAAAATAGTGTTCATTCAGCACCCACTATGTGCCAGGCAGTTTACATCCACTACTGGCTCACTTGCAACTCACAACACACTAGAGTTGGATAATGTGATCTCACTTCAAAGGTTGGAGAACTGAGGGTCAGTAGGGTCATTAACCAAGAGCACACAGTGGGTAAAGTATGGGAGCAGCATTTGCTCACTCTCAAAATTCATTTATTTTAACAACCAAACAAATATTTTGAGTACCTATTATCTGCCAGCTAGGTTGAGGATATAACAATGACCATGATGCACTCTAATTTCATTAAGAGTGTGAAGCTAGCTAGAGCACAGACTTCAAACAAGAAATTACAATGTTTGATGAAGACAGCAGATGAGGTGAAAACAGCAAGACTTAACCTAGGGCAGGGATCATCAGAAAGGCCTCCCAAAGAAACAGATTTAAAATCAAGCCTGAACCAACACGTACATAAAAAGTGCTAACATCACCAATCATCAGGGAAATGCAAATCATAATGAGATATCACCTCACACTGGTTAGAATGGCTATTATCGCCCCACTGGTGTGGCGTGGCTCAATGGTTGAGCATCGACCCATGAACCAGGCGGTCATGGTTCGATCCCCTGTCAGGGCATATGACTGGGTGCAGGCTTGACCCCCTGTAGGGGGCATGTTTCTATCCCTCTCTCCATCTCCCTTTCTCTCTGAAATCAATAAAAACATATTTTCAAAAAATAAAATGGCTATTATTTAAAAAAAACACACACACAAGAAATAACAAGTGCCAGCAAGGATCTAGAGAAAAGGGAACCCTCATGCACTGTTGGTGAGAATATAAATTGGTGTAGCCACAATGGAGGTTCCTCAAAAAATTAAAAATACCATTACCATCCAGCAATTCCACTTCTGAGTATTTATCTGAAGAAAACAAAAATACTAACTCAAAAAGATGAGTTAACTATGTTCTATGTTTTCTCCGTGTTCACTGTGGCATATTTACAATAGCCAAGATATGGAAGCAACCTAAATGTCCACCAATAGATAAATGGTTAAGGAAAATGTGATACACAGAGAGAGAGAGACGAATATTATTAAGCCATTTAAAAAAAAGAAGGAAATCTTTGCCATTTGCAACAACATTGATGGATCTTGAGGGCATTATGTTAAGTGAAATAAGTCAGACAGAGACAAATACTGCACAATCTCATTTATATGTAGGATCTAAAAACAGCAAAACCAAGCTCATAAACACAAAGAACAGACTGGTGGTTTCCAGAGGCAGGGGTCAAACGGTAGAAACTTCTGGTTATAAAATAAATAAGTCATGGGGACATAACATACAGTATGGACTAAAGGTAATAATACTGTATTGCGTATTTCCAAGGTTCCAAGAGAGTAGATCTTAAAAGTTTTTATCTCAAGAAAAAATATTTGTAACTGTGTGGTGACAGATATTAACTAAACTTAATGTGGTAATCATTTCCCAGTATATACCATATCAAATCACTGTTGTACACTTGAAACTAATATAATATTATATCTCAATTATTCCTCAATTTAAAAAAAAGAGGGGGGAAATGCCTGAAGAATGTGTGAGAATTAGAAAGGTAAGGTGGGGCAAGGTACAAGGATGGGATGCGGGGCGGCCAAGAAGCAAGAGGCCAGAGAGTAAGGACCTTTCAAGTTATTGCAAAAGCTCAGTAGGGATGAAGTATGGAATGCAACTGAGACCAATGAGAACGAAGATGAGAGAGGAGCAGGGACAGCCTGGGGAGCACCCAACAGGGAGCATGAAAGGCTGAAATAAGCAAGGAAAGGGTGTGGTCTGATTTGGGTTTCTGAAAGATCTGACTACAGGAAGCAATAAACTTGGAGGGGACCAGCATGGACATGATCGGCTAGGAGGCTGTTTACCAAATACAGGAGAGATTTGAATGTAGCCAGAAGAGGGATGATGGCCCTAGGATTAGAGAGAAGTGTGTAGATACAAGAAATGTTTAGAACACAGAACTGAGTGGAATTAGTATTTGTAGAGAATTTCAGAAGACAACTGAAGTAATCTACCATGAGTACCTAGTATGTGCTCAACCCTTTACACATGTCATCTCTAACTCCCAAGAGGACCCTATGAGGTCGTGTTTTCCTCATTTCACAGAAGCAGCAATGGCTCAGGGCGGTTTAGTCACTTGTTCTTAGACATATGGGTGTCAAAGTGGCAGGGCTGGGATTCAGACCTTGGTCAGTCTGACTTCACAGAGCCCCGGCTATTTCCCAGATACCATACTGCATCGGACAGATGCAGAAACTCCAAAATCCTGCTTTAATTCCATAGTTTAAAAACAAGAAATAAGGAGAGGTAAAAGAAGTTTCTTTGGATCATCACTTGATACCTTAGATTTATAATGCTATAAAGATGGAAAACTAGCAGGGAGCTTGTCATCAGAGAACCACAGAGTTTTACAGCTGTCCTAGGGGGACTTGAGAGGCGCATGCTCTAGTTCCTTCTTCCAAGGCAAGTGCTACCAAAGTTTTCTATGTGGCAATTTAGGCTTTTTTCCCCCTTTTTGTTTTTAATTTTAAAAAAAATTTCAGAGATAAGTATGAAAAATAATATAAAGAATACCCATGACCCTGCTTTAACAAATCTTAACATTCTCCCATATTTGCCTCAGATTTGTTCTTTCCTTTTAAGGAAAATAAACATTACAGATACAGTTTACCCCACCTCCCTTCTCTTTCCAGAGTAACCAATATCCTGAATTTGGTGTGTATCACTCCCATGCATAATATACTATTACTGTATATTATGAATCCATAAAAAAGTTAGTATTTTTATATGTTTTCAAATTTTATATAAATGGGAACATATTGCACATATTCTCCAGATTTTGTTTTCTACACTATTCGCATATACTTGTTATTTTTTGGTGGAAGATAACATGGTAAAGTGAGCCAAACAGGACTTTGGGACAGCCAGAGGGGCACTGTGGCTTTTTCACTTACGGCTCCAGGCAAGCTACTGAACCTTCCAGAGCTCTAGCTTCTTGCTTTGTTAAATGAGGATCAAGAGACACCTTGCAAGGCTATTGGGAGGTATAAGATAATAACTATCTTTAGGCATGGCACCAAGCAAATATTCAATAAGTGTTAATCATTATTTGTCACAGTAAAATCGTCCACACTCAATACCAGGTAGCTATTTTTACTGTAAGCCGTAAAGGTTCTTCACATTTGTTCAGGAATCCTGTCTTAGAATGGCCCCAAGGTCCCCAGTGCCTGACTGTGCTCATATAACAGGAGGTGTGATAATTTCCAGGTCAAGTCCCATGAATTTTTATGTATTCCCTTATCCAGCTGAGCTTGGCTTGTTTACTTTAATGGCAGAATTAAACTGCTAATTCTCTGATCTCTACGGAATGCCATTCTAGATTACTGTGATCAGAAATTTAACTTGCAGAATTTTTTTTAAAGCCTAATCCTGTCCCCTAGCCCCAGCCCTTTTTCCTGCTTACCTCCCCTGCAGACTAACCCACCCCACCACAATTCTGTGTTATCCATAAATTTGATGAGCATTCATTTGCATTTTCAATAAAGTTGCTAAACTCAGGCTCAGGACTGACACCAGCAGAGGTACTGCTGTTTATGTCATCTCTGCCTCACTCACTACAAGGAGACTGATATTGTTCCTTCAAAAGCTCTTCTGATTGTTACTGCCTTATTTTTAATACCTTGATCCTAATTCTCATACCTACCTCTGCCTGTGGAAACATCACTCATTCTTCATGATTCCTTTCAACTACGAACTCTTTCATAAAATCCATCTTAACTCCCTCCGCCCCCAAAGTGGTAACCTCTCTCTCTTCTGAACATCAGAGCACATGCCTGTTGCACAGAACTCAGCAAGTAGTTAGCCCTCCACAGCCCTGATTAAAATGCAAGCGCCTCTAGGGAAAGACGTCCTACTCACTTCTCTCATAGGATTCAGAAGTACTCATTGAAAATGTGCTGAATTGCAATTCCCCTTCTGGATATTTATCCGAAGAAATTCAAAACACTCATTTGAAAATAAAATGCATCCCTATCTTCACTGCAGCATTATTTACAATAGCCAAGATAGGAAGCAACCTAAGTGCCCACCAATAGATGAGTGAATAAAGAAGATGTGGTACATATAAAATGGGATATTACTCGGCCATAAGGAATAATGAAATCTTACCATTTGTGACAACATGGATGGACCTAGAAGGTATTACACTAAGTGAATTGAGTCAGTCAAAGAAAGACAAATACTATATGATTTCTTTTACATATGAAACCTAAATAACAAAATAAATGAACAAACAAAACATGAACACACTAATAGATATAGAGAACCAACTGATGGTTACCAGAGAGGATAGGGTTTGGAGGACTGGTTGAAAAAAGTGAAGAGATTAAGAAGTACAAATTGGCAGTTACAAAACGGTTAGCAGTGGTTCTCAACCTCACTAATGTCGCAACCCTTTAATACAGTTCCTCATGTTATGGTGATCCCCAACCATAAAATTATTTTCGTTGCTACTTCATAACTGTAATTTTGCTACTGTTATGAATTGTAATGTAAATATCTGATATGCAGGATGTATTTACGCGACCTCTGTGGAAGGGTCGTTCAACCCCCAAAGGGGTCGCGACCCACAGGTTGAGAACCCCTGGGTTATAGGGATACCATAAAGTACAGCATAGGGAATATAGTCAATAATATTGTAAAAACTATGTATGGTGGCAGGTGAGTACTAAACTTATCGACAGGATCACTTCATAAATTATATTAATGTCTAACCACTATGCTTTATACCTGAAACTAATATGATATTGAATATCAACTTTAATTGAAAAAATAATAAAATTTTAAATGTGCTGAATTGAACTTGAGGACTATCAGGACTGGGTACACTGTGATGGGACATTAGCCAATATGCAAACTATAACTACCCCTGAGAGTAGGCCAACCTGCACACCCGGGTCCAATGGATTTCTCTGTCTAAAGTGTCCTAGTAATAACTATTGTCAGAAGTCTCTGCTATGCCTGGTCCTTTATATGCATTAGTTCTATTCTCATATAAGCCCTGCAAGCAACGTGGAATTGTCCCCATTTTCCAAACTACAGTAGAACTACAATTCAAATCTAGGTCTAACTCTGAAGCCCATGCTCTTCTGACACCATGCCTCCAATATAATAAACACTACCATGACTCATTGCTCTGCCAACTGACTACCCTGCTCCACAGAACCAGGCTTGAGGCAAGAAACACAATGAATAAATAAATCAGGATTGCCATCAGACACAGCCAAAGAGTAACTCATAAAAAACACATTTAATCCTTCCCAAGATTCCTAAGCCTCTAGTCCTTCCATCCCCAGAGAAAAATCCCAATCCATTTGGGATATTAATTATGATAAATGCTACACACTACAGGGAACACTACAAAAATACAGCTATGTATCTACACTCTCATTCAAAGAAAATTAAGTATCTAAATGATGAGGACTCCTGGTAGCAGTAAATACTACTTTATTACTTGCATGTTCCCTACCCTTCTCTTAAAACTGTTTATTTATTTAGTCTCTTAGATTTCAGACCAAATGCCCAACACTAATATATGTTCCAGGTAAAGTGTGATCTTAGTAGAGAGCATACAACCAACTCACTTTGGCCTTATCTCCATCATAAGGGTACTTGTGAAATATTACCTGTAGTGTTTCATGTTCCTTTGCTCCTCCTTAGACTAAAATAGGGACTAAAAAGAGTTCAAACCTTGTAGATAAATACAATAATGATGACCAGGTGCTCTTTTATGCTAGAAACACACACACACACACACACACACACACACACACACACACACACACAGAAATGACTCTATTCACCCTCATTTACTTCTCTGTGGTAGAGCTGGATATTTTTTTCTTAAAAATATCCTCAAATTTCTTAAGACTCACTTTTCTCAGACCCTCTGTTCAAGGTGGTGCAGCACAGTAATTAATACATGTGACAAGACCACAAAAGATCATGTGCACCTGGAGCCCAGACTGGATTTTACACCTGATGATAATTCTGCCTGGCTGCCCACACTCCAGGGTCAGGTTGATAATAAATTGTAATAAAATGACACTTCTATCTAGTGGTTTCCAAAGGACTAAGGGAACTGAGATTAACATAGAAAAACATTAGATAGGTGAATCATTGACCTATTTGGCTGATATAAATCAAATGTGAATTTTCAATAATGAAGATGTTAAGTGAACAACAAAATAAAACATTTGATGGGATGGATAAATACATTCAAATTAGAGAGCTAGATAGCCAGAGGGAAAGGGGGTGGGGAGTAGGTGGAGGTGGGCAAAGGCGGGGGGAAATGGAGACGGAGAGAAACTTTGCTTGGGGCGATGGGTGCACAGTGCAGTTTGCAGATGATGTTTTATTGAGTTGTATACTTGAAACCTATACCTAATAAATTCAATAAAAAATCTAATTAAATGTTTGAGAGCAATTCTGAAATGAAGGTATGATTTCTTAGATCAGGGAAGGAACCTACATAAGCCCAAATCATCTTCCTTTCCCCATGCATGAATTCCTTTAACAAGCCAAAAAATAATTATTTCACCATTAGAGATCAGACTTAACTAAAAGTAACCCCTTGGCAGAAGTAGCACATTGATTTTCATGAAATAATATTGATTTCCTAACACACACACTGAGTCACGCTACGGTGTAAGGATCTGATGAGTAGAAGAGGGATACCGCAGACTGTCTGCACAGATACCTACAGAGCCATGGGATGTTAGAAAGAGGGAACATTACTGGAAACTGGGTAAGGGAGAGGTTAGAGTCCTAGGATCTAAAGCACATCATTACTTTAAAAATCAACCTAAGTCCCTTGGATGCCAGCTTGCAAAATCTACTCCCATGATTATTCTAATTGAGCACTGGGTCAGCTGTAAGATACTTTGCAGTAATTTCTAATTAAAACACAAAAGCTCATGATCACAGACTGGTAAGTGATGATAAATACACGTATTTACAGAAGGAAAGGAAAAACCTAAGATTTTAGTAAACAAATGCTCTAGCCTCCTCAGATTTCTTTGTTGGCTCTGACATAAGTTATGGTCATACAGCACCTCCAGATCTTTTGTTCTTTACCTCTATGGAGAAGTAACAAAATGGGTCCACTTCCTAAGCATCTTTCAACTTGAATAACATTAGATGCTAATTACAGTATTTGTGCTAGCCCAAGCAGCAGTTAAGTGTCCAGAGCTAGTATAAGAGAACCTAGATTATCATATTACTCAGATGCTAAGCCATAAAGGAAAATTTAGCCTACTCTGCTGATGTACAAATCTAGTTAATATGTCCCTTGCAATAGATGAGCTCTGATTAGTATTATCTCTGTTAAATCATTTAAGACTTAGAAGCTGTATTTTGCCTTAAATAGCACTAGAGCTTCATAAACAAAAGAGATGTGTCCTCTCATCAAGGATTTGAAGTCACTGAATTTTGGCGATGGGGGAGCCAGAGAAAGAAAACGGACCTGTTTCTACCCTGGGAGCCATACTACATTCTAGTTGCTCTACTCATTAGCACTTTACTCAGCACTATTACAAGAAACAGCCACTCAAAAGTAATTTAAGTGCAAGCAACTCATGTTGTTACAGATAATGGGGAAAAGTCTGTACTCTGGGCAGAAGAGAGGGAGGGGCAAAGGCAATAAAACTTGAAGGACAAAGAGAAGGACTAGTCAAGACAAGTAATTCATTCTAATATCTCAACACTGGGTAATATAAAATATTATTAGGAACGGAAATTTGGGACAATCCTCCAAATGTAAATGATATTTACATTGTCCCGGTTGGGGATTATCTATTACTGAGGTTATCTATGTGTTGAATGTAGCAGCTTTATGGGGAAAATTCTGAGGGCAAATAACAAGCCACTAAGCCTTTTGAAGAGGATGACATTTGATTTCGTGGGGGCTGAGTGGCTATCAAAGGGGGCACACAAAAAGGCCTTCAGTAAATAGCTTTTTATTTCTGTGCATAGTATAATCATGTGGGTTAACTCATCCTAACATCACGATAGCATGCCGCTGGAACACAGAAGGACTAAAAAAGAAGTGACCCTGAAATACTATCCTTGGCTGCATGGTGTACTAAAAAGGGCAAGTGGCCATGTTTGGAATCAGATGGAGGTGGAAATAAATCTTGGCTCTACTACTTAATATGCATGACCTCCAACAAGTTATTTATCCCTCTGGGCCTCAGTTTATTCAGGCTATAAAGAGAAGCCAACACTACCTGCTCTTATAGATTCTTAACTATGTAAATCCATAGCAGAGCACCTAGAACACAGTCGGTATAAAGAAGAAAAAGATTTCTAAGCATTTTCTTAACTTAGCATTAGAACCATCAATATCAACATCAAAGGGTGGACTTCAGAGACACAGTAAAGCTGAAGGCAGAGACATGGCTCAGGGACACATAGGAATGTTCTCTATTTTCTCTCCATCATGGAATTGGCCTTGCTCAGGCTGAGCCTGGTGGAGGCCCTAGGAGTGCTCTGTGTAAATATGCACTTAACCATTTGTACACCATAAGCGTCTATTGTGGTGTGTGGGGAAGGTTTCCGTTTGGGACATGTGGCAGTTAACTGGGTAAATGAAGCACTTAGATTGTAAGCGTAAACTCTTCTGGATGACACCGTGAAAACAAAAGGGTGTGACTCATCAGCTGTATACATTAAATATGTGCAGCTTCGTGGAGGTGAATCAAACCTCAATAAAGTGGTTTGATAGATAGATAGGTAGGTAGGTAGGTAGGTAGGTAGGTAGATAGATAGATAGATAGATAGATAGATAGATAGATGATAGGTAGATGATAGATACATGATAGATAGATAATAGATAGATGATGATAGATAGATGATAGATAGATGATAGATAGATAGATAGATAGATAGATAGATAGATGATAGACAGATAGATAGATGATAGTTGAGGGGGTTTGGGGCAGGAGGTGCTCAACTTGGCAGAACTTAACATGCATGGGGACTGTCTCAGAAAGCTGTGTACCCTAAAGGCAAACAAGGGACAAGAGAAACACTATATTGCAGCTTTGACTACTCTATGTGGCCATCTTGCTTCAACGAGTCCTATACACAGGATGCAATAAATCTAGAACTTTAGTAGGTGTGTGATTGTGTATAAGTGTAGTTTCTTCCCTCCATTCTGTAACCTGTCTAAAATGCTGCAAGGTGCTTAAATATCTGCGAAATGAATAAAGGGCACACAGATTTCCCAAGGAGCACCCCCTGACATCCACCAATCCTAATTTCTTAATGACTAAAAACCAAGTAACTGGAAGTAGGCAAGCCTAAGGGTGCTTTGCTGTGGTTCTCATCCTCCTTCACCAGCCCTGCTCACAAATTCGACATGACATTAGGCTATATGCTCTTCAGTACATAACCTCTCTGGCCTTAACAAAATGAAGATTTAAAAATAACCCCATTTCATGGACTTGCTGTGAAGATCATATGAGATGTGAAACAAGTAGCAAAGTACTCAGTAGGTGTTCACAAAATGTTATTTTTAACTCTCTATCCCCTACATAAAATGGAAATTATTCCATTTTTCCTTATATGCAAAAGCCAAGAGAGGTTAAACAACTGAAGATTGGAAGACTAACAATAAATGGGTAAACTACTATGAAGATGATGCAGAAATAATAGATTAATCTAATACTGTTCTGAAATGGAGAGATTTTAAAATGCTTTGGACAACTGTTTACATTTTCTGCCAGTAAACATTTGTAAGCTGTCTCAACTTCAAAAGTGATGGCAAATACTCATCCTGAACCACTTATTCTACTTTAGATACCACTTACACCTTCCCCAATACTTGCAAGAAAGCCTTCAAGAATTCATTTGTTTTTCCTTTGTTTGCTGCTACACACAAGACTGCACTCAACATAATCTCTGTGATTTTAGTTTTCATACTCCAGCTGCTGGATCCCATCTGGTGTCCTTTATCTAGGACACCTGTTCCAGGATTGAGACAATTAAGGTGATGAACCAGTTCCTTGTAGAAAATAAAAGTTTCCCATTTCCTTAAGAACGTTAGTAGGAGAGAGAGAAAAATGGTTAATAAAGCACAATTACACATCTAATTACCAGATGTCAAGTATTTCCAGAACACATATTCTAATTGCCGTATCTTGTTTTGCTCCACTGAGACATTGTATTAGTTATCTATTGCTGCGTAACAAAATTATCACAGACTTAGTAGCTTAAAATAACACACATTTATTATCTCACAGTTCTGTGAGCCAGGAGTCTCAGCACAGCTTAACTGGGTCCTCTGCAAAGCTGCACTCAGGGTGTCCAAAAGGTTGACGACCGCTGCTCTAGAGAATGACTTGGTGAAGGACTTGCCTAGGTGAGGCTGAACTTTAAGATACTGGCATTGGGTACTAAGTAACAGAAGACAGAACCCAGCTTTGATAGACTGGCATTGCTTAGGACACTGGGTACAGTCTAAATCCACAGTACAGTATGACCACCACCATAATCCAGCTTCAATCTGCCCATCTAGTCTGATCTCCCTCCATGTTGACACTCTTTAGGTTGAAACCCCTGGAATGGCCTGGCCTGGCCTGAACATGGCATGAACGTGAATGCCTCTAAGACTTATCCTCTGTTTACCCTGCCTGGAGTGCCCTACCTCCCCCATCTCCATCTGAAGAATTCCTACTTGCCTTTTAGGACCCAACTCAAATGTTACTTTCTCTGAAATGTGCCCACTGTCCAGACCTCTATTGTAGCACCTATCAAGTTATGATTGTTCACTGTCTTTACCCTCATAGACAATGGGCATGGCAAGGGAAAAGGTTTTATCTATCCATTTAACTTTGTATCCTTCACACCTGGAATAGTGGCTGGTATCTCATGGTTACTCAATGAAAATTATTGAGTCCTAGACAGTTTGGCTCAGTGGATAGAGCACGTGCCTCAGTTGCAGGCTCCTCCCCATGCAGGAGGCAACCAATTGATGTGTTTATCTCACATCAATATTTCTCTCTGTCTTTCCCTCTCTCTTCCACTCTCTCTAAAAATCAATGGAAAAATATCCTCGGGTGAGGATTAAAAAAAATTTTTTTTAATTATTGAAACAACAAATCCAGGAAACAATTAAATCATGCTTTATTGATCTTGCCTTAGGAGCCTAATTCTGTTCCCCCACCCTCACGGACCCCCCTCACCCCCCTGCTACACAACCCACTTCTTGCACTACTGATGGGGGCTCCGTGTATACGCCTGGGTTCACATAACTGCTGCTCTTTAATGAGCATTAATGCAGTTGAAGCCTGACATCGAGGGCTGAAAAAACAGCACTAAATCTTTTATGGACAAACTGCAAATCTGCGTGCACAGTCAGACATTTCCCCTGCTGACCCTGAGCTCTGATCACCAGATGTGAGAGGCAAAGCAGAACACAACACCCACATGTTTTAAAAAGAGAGAAAATCCCAAGTGTAGTTCACAGCTGCCACTGTGGGTAACCCAGAAAAGCCACATGACCTGAAGGTGATTTTAAGTCCCTCTCCCTTTGCTGACAAGAAAAACATACGCCTTGGCGCTTGGTATCTTCAGGGTCTGAAGCTACAGTAAAAGTATTTCCTCTTCAAAATGCATTCTGCATGTGAGAATGGCTTCCTTCTGTCCTTGCATGTGAGAGTTTAATGACTAAACCTAATGTGCAAGCACCAAGTTGGATCGCAGACACAGCAGTGACTATTTCTGAGGCTGGCTCTTGAGGCCGGCACTAAGACATGTCCTGAAGCTCTATACCTTCTATTGGGCGAGAAAGAAAAGGGCTATTCATCATCCTCAGACATGCACAACAGTATCAGTCGAGTTTTTTCTATGGTGAAAGATTTTAAGTTGAAATGAATCCTTCAAATCTGATGGTTAATGCTCAAGATGACCCCAAGAGGGAGTGGCTGGAAACAAGGTCTCAGCTAATCTGCATGATCTCTTTCCAGCCTTGTAATATGAATATTAAACCCTGGAAATGGGAACAAATTATACACACATCTTTCCATTTTATTTTAAAATATGTATAGATCTGCATTTTAAAATGGCCCTTTGGCCTACGACAATGAAATAACTCCATTCATAATGAGGGACAAGCATTAAATATGCTGACAAAAAAAGAACTAATTTGATTAATATGTCCTTAGAGTCGGACTTATGGAGAGAACATGTCCGGGAACTGTAAGGCCCTTCTGTCAAGATGCTCCCAGCACAACACTGAACCCAGCAGGTGCATTCCATGGGGACAGGCGGCCAGAGCCAGCATGTCCTGTACCTTCATGGCTTGTCTGCTTGCTCTTCAGTCCTTCCTTAGTTCCATTCCACAGATATTCATTGAAAGCTTATTCAATGCTATTACTACAACAGATTCCTCCCTCCAAGAACAGAATTTATATAGTAGCATAAGTAAGTAATTAAGGATGTAAAAAAGGAACTTTAAAACCACATTAGGTGAAGCCAGCAAACTCCCTTTAGAAAGCATACTTGGCTTACTTCGCCAAAAACAGAAATTGAAATTGAGAAAATATTTACTTCCACTGTTCATTGTTAAAAGTTTAAGGAAAGCTATTGTAATGATTCTGGCTTTTATAATCCACTTGCATGAGCTTCCAACATCTGTGCATTAGAACTTAATTATTTGAACTGGATTTGATCTGTTTTTACATCTCCACAGTTGGCCACAGCAGTGGAACTTCCTGAATGACTAGAGCTTCAACTTCCCCCAAAAAAGAAAAAATTAAAAACTTCCCATAGAAATTTTTTTGAAAGGGTCTCACTGTTAAATGACAAAAGGTATTTTATAAAAAAGAAATACAATTAAACAAGTAGCTAAGTTCAAGATTTAATGGGTACATAATATCTCTGTGAATAAATATTTTGCCACTATATCAGAAAAATGAAAAAAATGGCTTTATAAACTAATGCAGTAACGTGTACAAAAGTGTTACAAAACCTAACATAATAAATAAAACCTCACTTAAAGCCTGATAGTAAACCTACCCTTTCATATGGTGTTCAGCTTCTGGAAGGCAAGTCCTATTAGACTGACAAATATTTGTACACATATTAATAGTTTATAAACACTTTACATGTTATTTCTTTTTTTTTTAATCCTCACCCAAGGATTTTTTTTCCCCCAAGGGTTTTTTTTCCTTTTTTTTTTTTTTTTTTTTTTTTTTAGAAAGATTGGAAGAGAAGCGGGGGGAGAGAAACACATCTATTGGCTGCTACCCACACACGACCCCACAGGGCCAGGGGTTGAGCCTGCAACCGAGGTATGTGCCCTTGACTGGGAATCAACCCCAAGACCCTTCACTGCGTGGGCCGGTGCTCTAACCACTGAGGGACCGACCAGGGCTACATGTCATTTCTTTTCATCCTCTATAGCAGTGGTTCTCAACCAGGCAGTGTTTCCCCAGGGCATAACTGGCAATTTCTGAAAACATGTTTGGTCGTCACAACTGGGGTAGGGGTGGGGTTGCTACTGGCAGCTGGTGGTACAGGTCACGGGTGCTGCTAAAGGTCCTTCAAGGCACAGGAAAGCCCCCCACCACAAAGAATGATCCAGCCCCAAATGTCAAGACCGAGGTGGGGAAATCCTGCTCTAAGCAGTGCTTCTTGAGCTTTAATGTGCATGTGCATCAACTGAGGTCATGTAAACATGCAGGGTCTGGGACTCAGCTTTTCTCACCAGTTCCCAGGCGATGCTGACTATAATACATGTAGTTTTTAATGTGCCTGTCTGATGAGCCCTTCTCAAGAATCTGTTCTCAAAGCCCCCAGTCAGTGGGCTACATGACTCTACCCTTCCAGCCATGGCTCATTATACCTCAAAGGGCCCAGAACCCAGCTGAGTCAGATGACCTCTTCTGAGAATGTGTTATCAGGCCTCAGGGACTCTAGTTTCTTCTGACAACTAGGAACTAGCAACCAATTCTGGGAGCTAGAGACTGAGGCAGAGCTAGGTTTCAGGATGCTGTGTGTCTGGCCAATGTGCACAGAGAAAACAGAAGGTTCTGAACTAGGGTGGAAGGGAGGGAGGAAGGAGGGAGGGAGGCGGAGAGGGAGGGAGGGAGGCGGGGAGGGAATGCTGATGAGTGAAATCACCTAGGTTCCCACTGAACTCCCTGCCCTAGAATTCATTACGTATCTCTATATCCTGTGATTACATTCTTTTTTATTTATTTATTTATTTATTTTTTGCTGATACCAATTTAAGGAGGTTCCTTCACTTCCAACAATTGACTCCTGAATAAAATGTGTTCACAGCAATTGTTCTAAACCCTACAATGTTAACTACGGCTCGGAGATTAATAAACTTTTCCAATGTTAGTAAGAACCAATAAATGAAAAAATACAAGTTGTTTGCCTCCAAACCCCATGCTCCTTAAACTACACTGTCTGCACATTAATGATCCCATCATAAACCTCACAACTATGCCACATCTCACTGAAAAAACAAGAGTACCTCATATTTTCACTCCATGATTCCAAGTTACTCATTCCTGCTTCCACCTGGGGAAATGTCTCCAATCAACTCTTCAAATTAAGATGAACTTTTCTGCCATGGACCAACAATAACACAAATATGGTGGGAAAGTATCATAATGATCTGAAGAAGGGTAGAATTGCACAGATAATTCAAAATAGCATGCAATTTATTTACTGAGGAAAGTGACGAAATAAAAAATACGTATTTGGCAGTGTACAATTCGATAAGCTTTGACATTTATACACATCTGTGAAAACATATCCATCATCCCAAAAGTTACCTCCTGCCATTTTGTAATCCCTGCCTTAAGCCCCTCCCCACTCACCCCATCCCCAGGCAACTGATTTGCTTCCTGTGCCTAAAGAATAGTCTGTATTTTCTAGAGCTGTATGTAAGTGGAATCATATAGTATGAACTCTTTTTGTGGGGAGGGGGATCTCTTTCACACAACATGATTATTTTGAGATTCAGCCATATTGTTACATGTACCAATAGTTTCAATAATTTGTTCCTTTTTGTTAGTGAGAAGCATTCCCTTATTTGGATATAACCACAACTTGTTTATCCATTCACCTGTTGAGGGATATTTGGATTATTTCTAGCTTTTGGGCTATTACAGATCAAGTTGCTATGGACGTTCATTGTGTGGACATAAGCTTTCTTTTCTAGAGTGAAATGGTTGGGTAATATTATAGGTCTGTGTTTAACATGTTCAGGAAACTACCAAACTGTTTTCTAAAGTGGTAGTACAATTCCACATTCTCAGCAGCAGTATATGGGGATTCCAGTACTTCCACATCCTCACCAAAACTTGGCATAGTCAGTCCTTTCAATTTTAGCCATTCTAATAGGTATGTAGGGCTTAAGTTTGTATTTCTCTAAAAAGTATTGATGTTTAGCATATTTTATGTTGTTTTGCTTTTCACTGCCATTCTTGGATTATTTGTTCAACTCTTTTAATTTTTAAAGTGTATTATTTGTTTTCTTTTTATTTTCTCAACAGTATCTTTCAAAATGCAGGATTTTTATTTTTATAAAGTCCAATTTATCAATTCTATTTCTTTAGTAAAACCGGGTTATCCAGGTAATCTATTTATTCTTCAGTGAGCTTTGGTAATGTTCATCTTTCAAGAAATTTATCTATTCCATCTAAGTTATTAAATTTATTGGCACAGATTGCCATAAACCATAACATTTCCTTATTAGTTTTTTAATATTTATAGTTATGTCTGCTCTTTCATTTCTGATATTGGTAATTTGTATTTTCTCTGTTTCTTTACTGTTCAGTCTGACTAAAGTATCAATTTTATTGATTTTTTCCCCCAAGTACCAGCTTCAGGGTTTATTGATTTTCTGTATTTTTTCTTTTTTTATTTCATTGATTTCAGATGTGATCTTTATTATTTCCTTTCTTCTGCTTACTTTGGGATCAATTTGCCAGTTTTCTCTTCTTTTTCTAGTTTCTTAAGGTGGAAGCTTAAGTTATTTATTTGTGAGTTTTCTCCTTTTATAATATAGCCACTTAATGATATAGGAGAGAGAGAAGAGAAAGGGAGGGAGGGAGGGAGGGAGGAGAGAGAGAGAGAGAGAGAGAGAGAGAGAGAGAGAGGAGAAAGAAAGAAGAAGAAAAAGTGTTGGCAAGAATGTGGAAAACTGGAACCCTGGTGCACTGCTGATGGAAATGTAAAGCAGTGCAGCAACTGTGGAAAACAGTATGGCGATTCCTCAAAGAATTACCAAATGACCCAGCAATTCCACTTCTGGCTATATATCCAAAAGAATTAAAAACAGAAACACTGACCAGATTTTGGGTCCCTGCTTTTAATTCTTTTAGCCATGTTCATAGCAGCATTATTTATAACAATAAAAAGGTAGAAACCATAGAAGCATGGAAGAGATTCACAAATCTCAGAGGGAAAGCAGGAGTGCAGGGGTGTGTAGGTGGGAAAAGATCAACCAAAACACTTGTATGCATGTATGCATGCCCAAGGACACAGACAGCAGGGTGGTGAAGGCTGGGGCGGAGGGCGGGGGTGAGCTACAAGGGGTGAATGCAAGAAAAAAGGGGACATATGTAATATTTTCAACAATGAAGATTTTTTTAAAAAGGTAGAAGCAACCCAAGTGTCCATCACAGATGAATGGATAAACAAAATGTAGCATATACATATAAGGACATATTTATATTTAATATATTTTAAAAGGAAGGAAATTCTGACACATGCTATTACATGGATAAATCCTGAAGACATTATGCTATGTGAAATGAGCCAGGCACAAAAGGACAAGTATTATATGATCCCCTTATAAGAAATAACTAGAGTCGTCAAATTCATAGGCACAGAAAGTAGAATGGTGGTCACCAGGGACTGGTAGGGTAGTGAGAGGGGAATAAGGAGTTAATGTTAAAAAGGCACAGTGTTTCAAATGGGGAATGACAAAGTTCTGGAAATGGATGGTGGTGATGGTTGAACAACAATGTGAATAAACTTAATACCACTGAACTGTACACTTAAAAATGGTTAAAATGGTATATCTTATGTTATGTTTTATCACAATAAAAATAAAATTTATAAAGTACACGTGCCCAGATTACACCCCAGATCTGAGGAGAGTCACTCTAAGACCGTGAAGGCTCTTCTCTATTGGTAGGAACTATTTTTTAATTTCTATTTAAATCAACAAACAAAATATAAGTATTTTCCAGATTGTTTAGAAACAAAAACAACCCCCAGTAGATAATAAAGTTAGTTTTAAAGGAAAAGATAGCTAATCTTGTAAATTTTGAATAGATTATCTACTGCCTTTAATACTCACACAAAGAACAAATAAGCCCTCCATTTCGTTTTAAAACATGTACCAAAAAAATTAAGTTAAGCTAGCTAAAACAAGAGGGACCAAATGGGTCAAGAAGGTAATTAATTTTTAACAGCTATCCTAATGAACTATTAGCAACTGTTCCTAGCAAAGGCCAACTCTAAAACTATTCAATTCACCTGAGCCCTATTCTAATGTAAACAAATAAAATATGGAATCAACTAGCATATTAAACACTCCAGATTCAAATAATTTCACTATTTTCTTATTCTCCTATTTATTTGAGATTGTATAATTAAAGTAAAGGAGTCCTCAAACCAACGTTATTAACAGTTTAGTAGAGTGAGAAGCAAAAAGCATGTTCCTAAGGGCTGCTGGTCATGAAAACTGGGTCCCCAGCACCCCTTCCACTCTACAAGCACATGAGTCAGGAATGATCATGAGTTAAGAATGATCATTCAGGGTGGATGGCAAGAACTCTGAAGCCTCATTCTGAGTTAGACCGAGCTCAACTTCTCAAAAATTTCCCCTTGTACCAGATATAAATGATAATGTTTTCCCCTCTCAATGAGATGATTTTGAGAATTACAGTTCCATTAAAACACTGAGATGCTTAAATTTTTTGAAAATTCTAAAGAAGAGCACAATTCTGTTTCTAATGACTGCCTCATGATGTGGTAATAAATAGGACGCACACACACAATGTGTCTGGGCTCCAGACGGAATATTCAAGTAGTGGGAACCTGCTCTCCAGGCTGGTCACCAGATGACAGACACCAGTTGGAAATGACAGAATGAAAAAGCCAATGTAGCAGTAGCCCACGTCCTGCAACAGCAGATTCCGACTGGCATCTCTTCTACTGTGAAAGGTGACAAAACCTGACCAAGAAAAATGCAGTCGTCACAGCAACCCAAGGCAGTATGACGGACCAGAGAGACAGTCAAAGAGTGAAAGCAATCGTCCTTGGCCACGGAAAGGCCCTCTGCAGCGAGGCCGAGGCAGAATTCTTGGGATAGGCAGCAGTCCCATAGAACTCTGCTGGCTGTGAAAGGCGTATTGATCCCACTGAAGCTTCCTGCAGGTTATTAAATCTCACTCAGGAGATCCAGACAAGACTTATTACAATGCACTCACAGGTGACTACCACACAGGACTGCACCTTCACACCAGGGGCAAGTTCTTTGTCTTTTCATTGTCCAGAAAAGAAAACAACCTTGCCCTGGCCTGTTTAGCTCAGTGGATAGAGCATCAGCCCTCAGACTGAAGGATCCTGGGTTCGATTCCAGTCAAAGGCATATACCTCGGTTGCAGGCTCGTGACCAATTGATGGGTCTCTCTCACATCGATGTTTCTCTCTGTCTCTCCCCCTCTCTTCCCTACAGTCACCTGAACTCAATGCCAATAAAGGACAACACTTCGGATAACCAAAATGCTGCTGCCATATAAATGAAACAGATTATCAAGACTGTAGGCTTGGTTGGTTGCTTCTAAGTATGGTAGAGAACTTTAAAAAGAAAATTATGAACTTAGCACTTTAAATTCCCAGCCTAAGGTCAGGATAAGAAAACAGAAAGCTTCTATGACTGTCCTGAAAGAAGCCCTTATTTTCTGAACCCAGATTTCAGATTATTGGAAACTAATTCTGGCACTGACTATGAAGGAATGGGCCCCTGGAAAAAAGAATGAAGACATATGGGCATATTCTGATGTAACCGAGGACCTCAGACTCCCAAGGGGTTAGTCTTCCTTTGCCTGACAACATATAATGAATAGCCTCTCCTGAAGCAATTGCCTTGAAGAAGATGCTAATCTTCCTTGAGATCTTATTCCACCTCCATCACCTCTCACTGCTTCTAGACTAGGATTTCTCAATTGTGGTACTATTGACATTTTTGCCTGGCTGACTATTTGTTGTATGGAAATGTCCTGTGCACAGGAGTTGAGAAGCTGAGGGTGACACAAGGATAGAGGAATAAATGTAGAATAGCTTTCCCCGCTAGTCCCTTGAAGCTAGACAGTTCATTCAACAAGTATTTACTGAGAACCTATTTTGTGACAGGCAGTTATAGGCGCTAGAGATACAGAATGCACAACATAAACAGAACTTTGCCACATGGAGCTTATATTCCAGCGGTGAGAAAAATAAAATGAAGATATTAATATACATATTTTTCAGAATTAAAGATGTCCTTGGTTGTTAGACACCCCCAATTTCAGATGTGTTAAATTGTAAAATATATCATGTGTCAAGAAGCAGTAAACATGGCAATAAGTTAGACAGCAATAGTTCTGAGGGGAGAACAAAGCAGAGAAGGCAGACAGGTAGGTTTGGAGTAGGTTTGAGTAAAAGCCTGAAGGAGATGAGTGAGCTAAGTGGACATCTGGGAGAAGAGCAAACAGAAAGCACAAATGCTCGATAAAGAACAGCACCATGCAGAATGCTCTCACAGGATGATGTGGAGTCCATTCAGAGAAATCTCTTCCAACCACCACATTTACAGTTACTCTTCACCACCTTTCAACTATACCTAGGGGGAAGATTTTACTGAGATAGAAGTTATCTCGATTTTCTAATCAAAGGGTAGACAAAGAAGGACTTAATTATGGGGAGGGAAAAGGCTCAACATAAACACACCACCACACATAAATCAGTGAACATATAGATAAGTGCTATTGGATGACTTAATTGATTGCAAAAAAAGATTGTTCTCTTGCTAGCAGGGTATAAAGAAGGCAGATGAAAATCTTCAAAATCTTCAAAAGAGAAACCCAAAGCTCTACATTTTCTTATCCCCAAGTACTAAATACATGCTCTGAATTCGAAGCACCTCTGCTTTCAGGGGCTCTTGATACATTATTCAATGTTTTAACTCATGACAAATTACATCTAAATTTCCTCACTCGTGTTCATTTATGGGACATTTTTATCTTGTCATTTTTTTTTTCATGTACCATGCACGCAGGAAGAGACCATCCAGCACAACGTACCCTTCAGAAATAAGCTAATGGCACAATTTGGTGTCAATTTCACAGCTCAGTGAAGTGAAAGTGATCTAGCTGCCTGTCCCCACACACCTAGGAGGAGGTCTACTGAGAGTGCCCAGCCTGATGTTGCTCGTGCCATGCCTAAAAGCAAGATAAGTTCAAGTGGAGACATTATGTACGGAGAGAAAGCAGTTATCATTCAGATGCCCTTAGAGCTCGCTGGAGCAGAATGTAGAAAGGGAAAGCAGGCCAGAACTTCATTTTTATGTTGTGGAAAGTTGTTTTTCTGAAGTCATGCTTACACTCACAAATGGCAGGGAACAGTAGCTTCCCTTTGGGGTTTCGATAATGTTCAGAAGCAGAAATTTTCTTTAACAGATGTATGAGAACTGAATAACTATTTTAACAGTTTTCCATGATTCATGAGGGGGAAAAATCAGAGGCTTCAACTATACTTAATATAAAACCAAAATTCAGTAGGAAGATCCTGTATCTCCTATTAATCAGAATTAGTTATACAAATACTATTTGCTAGCAAATAGTAATGACTTCATTACACCCGTAAGCCACTTCTACAAAGTAGAAAAATACATATTCATGATTTCCCCTGTCTTTACAGATAAGGAAGTGAATCTGGGTGATACAGATAATGATTAGTCAGAACTTAAACCTTGTTTTTCAGGGGAGAGGGTCAAACTAGATAGCCTCTAAGGCTCTTTTCTGGTCTTTAAACATTCTGTGATTCTTCAAGGAGCTAATCTTGCCACCTTCCATATTATACCATATAACTGCTACTTACTTGTTTCAAGTGTCAGTACTTTATATCCCCAATAGACCCCAGCCTAGTTGCACGTGGTAATGATCACAGCGATCCAAGTATATGGCACTTTATGTGTGTAAATTATTTCAGTGAATCCTCACACCAACCTAATGACATAGGAACCATCCCCATTTTTCAAATGAGAAAACTGAGGCTCAAAGGGGTTAAGCCACCAGTCAATCACAATCTAGGAAGTGGTGAAGTTCAGCTTGCACCCCAGGTCTCAGACTTCAAAGCTCCTATTTTTCTCATTGTGCTATGTGGCCTCTTTAAGAAATGACAAGAAGAAAAAAGACCAAGTATGGCAAACTAGTAAAAATAATAAGATAGAATTAAAGGTGAGGATGTGCTATACCTCAATGAAAACAGTTCTTAAACCATTCTGCATACATCCCAGCACCTGGTTAGGAAGAAAATGCATTTCTTGAAAGTGGACAGCACACAATCACACACTGAAGCAGTGAGGAATTTTATGAGAGCCCTGGCTGAGGACAAGATCTGTCCGACCCTGGGCAGCTATGCCAAATAAAACAGGGAACTGTATAAGATCATCAAGATACCAGGCACTCTTTCTAAGATACTATTTTTCTCCGAAATGCAACCAATAGATGATGTGGCTACTAGGTGCCTGGGAGGACCACCAGAGACAACACTCACGTAGGAAAACAGATTGTACGGTTTGTATATCTGGGCTCTTCAATCATGGAAAATTGAGGGAGTCACACTGTCGGCCAGTTCTTCAGCTTGAACTTTCTCATGGTGTGGGTGTGTGAGGCACTGGGATAAGGAATATAATGAGAATCATATGTGACTGCGCCTGAGTGAGGCTCAGAGTTGCTTACAAGGCAGTTCAACTCAGTTCAAGAATCCGAAGTGGTTGCCTCCTCCCTGCCAGACGCACTGGGCTGGGCACATGAAGCTGCTCACACCATGAGAGAGAAACCTTGTTTCCATACAGTGAGGGAAGAGCTGCCTTGACAGATGACATCTCACCATTCTCTGAGCACTCAGAGGGAAATGCCAAGCCCAGACTGGGGAAAGAGAACTGGGGAAGGCTTTGCTGGAGGAGGTGATATCTGACCTAGGTCTTATAAAATGAGATGCTTTACTTTGACAAGGAAGGCAGAGAAAGGCCTTGTGAACAAAATGAGCAAAGAAGCAGAGGTCAAGGGAAGGCCAAAACTTATATATGTGCAGAGCGAACAGCAGTTCAGCCTTCTAGAGGTAATCGCAAGGGATGAGGCTGCAGAGAAGACAGAACCCAGTCTTGAATGATTTTGATTCTCATAACTCATTGAAAGGTTTAAGGAAGGTAGACACATAGTCAGATTTGCATTTTAAATACATTCCACGCTATAAGCAGCTAGTTAAATGCTTCTTCTCTGCATATGAACATGTGAACCGTTAAGAAATAGTATCAGTATACGGTAAGCATTCTAAAAGAACTAAGTCACACTGTTTTGCTGCTTACTTATAGCAGGGCCTGAACGCCAGTCAGTATCAGTAAGTGGCCTATGATAAATGACCCATTCAACTCTGCAGTAAGGCTGGGGACAGAGAGGGGTCTGAAGTGTCCCTAATGGAAACAGCATGTGTTCTTGTATTTGTATTCACTGAACACACCACATGTGGTGCCCACACATGGCTGAAAACTCCAGGAAACCTTAGAGCCCCCATCTATCTCCCTGACAGTTCGCACTGTAGCCAGCCTGGAAACCAGGGGCCAGGCTGGGGGTTGAATTTACTTTAATCTCTACTACTTTCTCAGACTTTTATATGCCATGGAAAAATGAGAGTTAATTCCAGAGGTACTCTTAAATTATGGGGACATTCGAATTCAAAACAGAACACAATTCTCAACACTGCCAACTACAAAAATATTGTGAAGATAACCCATATATACCTTGTTATATGCACTAACCAAAGAAAGAGGTAATTTTTTTTTATTCAGTTCAAGAGTGATCCCATTTTTCTGGTTGCAGCTCTGCCCTTCCTAATATACAGCCACTAAGCCACACTGGAGTTTGCTTTCCATTGATGCTCACTTAGGGAGAGAAAAAGGATCCTACCCAAAATGTCTTGTAAACCTCTGAAGCGTCTAACTCATATGGGGCCAAGAATAAAAGTCCACACTTTTATTTCAAATCATAGTTCTCTTGTAAGTATGTTTCCTAACTCTTTCCACGAGGGCTTGATAAATCTCTAGTCTAGCTTCTCTATTTTTCCACATAGTAAGAAAAAACTAAAACTTAAATAAGTTTGGGGTATGTGGCAAAGGGAAAAAATGCAGAACTATGCAAACTGTTTACTTTTACACCAGTTTTACCATATAAATAAATACTTCCAACCATAAGTGCTGCACATGTTAATTAATACTAGGTAGGATTTATAAGAATAACATTAATTCCTTAATCCCCCAAATCCTTCCATTTACACTGCATCGTATAATTATTTATATAGCCTAATTATTTATTCCCAGAAGAAACACACAATTAGAAAACAAACCAAGTACCATAACTAGTGAAGGCAGAATAACACAGAGGTTGAGAGCACAGCTTGTGAAATGAGACAAACCCTGGTTTCAAATCCCAACTCCGCCACTTGGGAGCTCTAACCCTGAGTTTTCTCATTTGCAAAATGAAGACAAGAACAGTGTCTGCCCCACTGGATAGCTGTGAGAATTAAGTAAGTGACTGCATAGAAAGTTTTTACTTCAGTATCTGCATAGATAATGCTCAAAAATGTGTAAGCTCTAATTATCTTTATTATCATTACTTCCCATAGGTTAGCAAGGTGGCTCACCATCCCTGCAGATTGTAGGAGTAGGTAGAACAAAATCTCCCACAGGTAATTTTAAAAAATACATCCTTACGATTAATTGTGAATTATACAAGTAGTACACGAAGACATTCTCCTTTGCCAGAGATCATTTAAGTCAATTCCTACTTGGAGTCAGAGGGCTGGATGAGATAATGTCGTACAATCTCTAGCAGCTCTAGGAACTGATGAATTTCCCCAGGACAAGGGCAAAAGGGCAGCCCCTCCGCCAGGACTTGTGATGCAACTGGGATTCAGCCAAGCTTCACTTCCCCTGCGGCAGGGTTACATGCCCTCCATGGCTGCCCTGAGCTCTTACCGAGGCTGGCAGGCCCTTAATGGTAAACACATTGTCCAGCAAAATGAGAGGATGGATGTGTTTCCAGCTCAGGAAACTTAATAAAAATCCTTTATCTATTTTATTGAAAACTCAGTTCCGAGACATTACCTCAGAGGTCAGGCCTGAAGACCAGCCTCTCACTCGCTATTTCATGTTGAGACCAATTCTCTATCCTCAGAGCAGCATCTTTGAGGTTTTACTCAAGATTAAAATGAGGACTCCCAGCCACTTAATTGTAACACTTCAATTAACACTCAACTAGGAAGTTAATTCTACACATAAGAGAGGTGTCTAATGTAAGTAATGGCAAATCATGGTCCTGGAAGACAAGTCGTGGAGATTCATAAACTATTTTCAAGATTTCAAAAGCCTCTAGGAAACTGTAAACTATGCAGTCTAACTACACGTCACGTTTCCTTGCTGTGCCTGGAATTCCATCAGCACAGTCCAGTCACATGATCATTCATACTGATCATTTCAGTGTGAGAGAGTGAACTCATTACTATTCAATATTGGGTGTGTTTGAAAGTCCAACTTTCAAAACATGGAGGACTGGAAGATTCACAGATGGAAACCATAAAAGGCCCTTTAGTAAGGAGAAGTTTAGAAGCTACTGGTTTAGTGAAAGGGTTGGCCAAATCCCATCCACCACCTATTTTTGGGAAAAAAAAAAAAAGAAAGTTTTATTGGAATATAGCCATACCCATTCATTTATTATCTATGACTGTCTTCACATGCTACCATAGCAGAGGTGTGTAATTACAACTGTCTGGCCCCAAAACCCTAAAGTACTAGTATTTACCACCTGACCCTTTACTGAAAAAGTTTGCCAACACCAGTTTAGAAGAACAGATGGGAATGAGAGAGCTGGACTCCATACCTGACACACACTGTTAAAATAAACAAAAATATAATATGTGTTCATTACTAACTAAAATGCAAAATGATTCACAAATATATGGCGGCATATGATTAATAATTAATTGAGCAATCTTAACCAATTTATTTAACCTTTTTTGAGCTGTGTACACAGTCTAAGTATGGGACAATAATATTTATCCTAACCAATATTAAAACATGAGAAAATGCATGCTTTGAAATATGAAAAGGGCTATGAGATAGAGTGGTTCCATTCCACTATCCATTTAAAAAATTTCCTGATCAAAAACATATTCTCATTCTCTCTCTCTCTCTCTCATTATTACATATTCAGTGTTATTAAAATCAAAGTTCACACCAGGACCATCAGCATTTCTCCTAGACCACCAAAACAAATGGTGATTAGCTATAAGACATTTTCCACTCAGTTACTCTTTTTTTTTAAGAGGAGGAAATTAAATTGTACTATATGCAATGAGAACACAACTCAAAAAGAGGCGTAAAATATTCAGAATCATAATATGTGCACATGAGGAAGTTACATGGTAACATGCTACAACTCTTTCCAGAACAGCCCTAGGCCAACATTGGAGTAATTTCATTTCTATCTTTTGCTTCAAATCATTTGATAGAGCAATTCCAACAGATTTTCAACAACTCCTGTCCCATTACCCAGAGTAGCTAGAGACATTGGTTAAGATCAGCTACAACTCCCTCACAAAAACAGAGCTTCAGTATATCACTTGAAAAATAAGATGATGAAGTCTTCAATTATTTAAACATGCCACACCTGCGATTTTATATCCCAACTATTAAAATGTACTGAGTTGAGAATGGCTGCAAAATCAAGAAAGGAGGGGAAGAGGCGGATGATGGTATATGTCTCTCCACAATACTGAAGCCAGGTAGTTAAGTTGTAACTGCCATGATTAAACCCATAAATGCAGATGGTGTTGTCTCATCTTCCTAGAAGCTTATCTAAATGAAAATAGCTGAAACCAGAAAAAAAATTTTCATTTGCAATAAGTTTAATGCTGGGATCTATTTTCCCCTCATTTCATATTGCCAGTTTCATCTCCATGAGTACTGCTGGAGTCTTTTAAAGATGTGGACATTAGGGGAAACGCAGGTTTGTGTTCAAAGCCACCAAAGACCTGGCACTATCCTCTAGCAGAGCCTGGCTAGAGGGACAGATGTGATGGTAGTTAACTCATCCAACAAGCCCAGAACAATGTTCTGCCCCTCTGCTCCTCCCCAACAGATGTTATTAGTTACATGGTTCAGCTATTGGTTTTAGAAACACATTGGCTGATTGATCACCAACTGCATTGAAATCATTATATACTATTCTATAACTCATAATAGGTATTCATTAAATATTTAATGCATAAGTAAAAATAAATTTAATAAAACTTTTAAGACTTAGCCCTAGCCAGTTTAGCTCAGTGGACAGAGTGTTGGCCCTCGGACTGAAGGGTCATGGGTTCAATTCCAGTCAAGGGCACGTACCTCGGTTGCAGGCTGTATGGCCAATCGATGTGTCTTTCTCACATCGATGTTTCTCTGTCTCTGTCTCTCCCCCTCCCTTCCACTCTCTCTAGAAATCAATGGAAAAATATCCTGGGGTGAGGATTAACAAAAAAAAAAACTTCTTAGATTTAAAAACAAATAGTGTATACAAAGTCTGAGAATACAATTTTAACTTCTATATGAAAGAACAATTTGACAGTAATGATGGCAACTTAACATTTGTGTGGGTTTTTTTTCCAGTTTGGATTCACAATCCTAGAGATAACAAAGCAATTGATGTTAGTTCAGCAATACATAGGTATGTCACAAAACTATGAGAAATGGCTGTGTCTCTAAAATATAAGACAAACGCTAGAAAAATCTAGTCCAGACTATTATAGATATTCTCTGATCAAATCACATTTCTAAGAAAAAAAATGTGTTGCATGATCAATGGATGGAGCACCAAATATGAAAAGACAGCTCAATGGGTTTGCATCATGATTTTTTTTTTAAAAAGAATCAGCTCACCACCTTTATGTATGATGTCTAGAATCCACTAAGAGCAGTTATAATGGAAATGTCAGATGAAACTACTTCACTATTTGCCTTTAAAAGTGTTGTGCTGCATTTTAAAGACACTTAGATATTTGGCATTAAAAACTGTAGTGACAGGGTCACATGATTTCTCTCAAGAGGAAAGCGCAAGGAAAGGGGGAATGGGCAGAAGGAGACACTGTCTGGCAGAAGAGAAAGAAAGTCAGTTTTTAGCCCCAAGCCCTCTACCACTGAGGTTTTCCTCTAATCACAACAAATCAACTGTCAATGCATTTATCAGCAAAACGTCTTCCCACGATTCTGGTACTTTCAGTTAATGCTGTGTTCTCTTGGATGAATGCTTCAGAGAAAAGACAAGAACAGATGTGGAAGATGTAATAATTTATTAGGAATCGTAGAGCTTGTGCTTTGTTTAGGGCAATCATGCCCTAAAGCATAATCTCACGGGACATAAACATACCTCTAACAATTCTCTTTTTATGAAGCAGGAGAAGTGGAAAATTAGTTGTTGTGGTTTTGTATTATAACATATTGCATTAAAGGGGACAAATTATGGACTAATTCTCCAGGACACTATCCATTCTCGTTAGCTAAGGAAACAAAAGTTGTGTATTTTACCCATCTGGAAAAGAATAGGGTTAAAAGTTTTCTCTTATTTCTTTTTTATAAATATGTGATAGGAATCCCAACAAGCCAGACAGCTAAAACATAAAAGTCTATTTCTTTGGGGCCAGAACTAGAATTATTATTATAGCACTGAGTCTCCAACCTTGCCTTTTATTGTTTTTTGAAAAACAAAAAAGGAATTCATTTTTAACATGATGGATTTGGAAAATAAAAAGTGAAATTATATCAAAATCCTGAAACCAAGTGAACGAGCTTTTCAAAAACAAAACAGAACACTTCCTCTCTGAGGAAGCACCAAATGGCAGATGGCGCAGGTGCTGTGGGAGGGCGTGGAGGTCCCGGGGGCCCTGGAATGGGAGACCGCAGGGGCTTCCGTGGGAGATTCTGCAATGGAGGCCAGGTTGTGGCCAGGTTCTGGCCCAGGCTGAGGCTGCAAAGCTTGCGAGGCAAGGTCCAGGACAAGGCATGGATTCCCATTACCAAACTGGGCCATCTGGTCAAGGACACGAAGATCAAGTCCCTGGAGGAGATCTATCTCTTCTCCCTGCCCATCAAGGAATCTGAGATCATTGACTTTTTCCTGGGGGCATCCCTTAAGGATAAGATTTTGATTATTCCTGTGCAAATGCAGACCCACATTGGCTAGAGACCCAGTCCAAGGCATCTGTCACCACTGGCACTACAATGGACATGTTGGTCTGGGTGTTAAGTGCTCCAAAGAAGGACCATTGCCATCTGAGGGGCCTTCATCCTGGCCAAGCTCTCTATTGTCCCTGTGGGGTGAGGCTGCTGGGGGAACAAGATCAGCAAGCCCCAGACTGTCCCTTGCAAGGTGACTGGCCACTGTGGCGCTGTGCTGTGCACCTCATCCCTGCCCCCATGGGCACTGGCATCGTGTCAGCCTCTGTGCCCATGAAGTTGCTGATAATGGCCAGAATCAACAACTGCTACACCTCGGCCAGGGGCTGCATTGCCACTTTAGGTAACTTCACCAAGGCCACCTCTGATGTCATATCCAAGATCTATAGCTATCTCACTCCCAACCTCTGGAAAAAGACCATGTTCACCAAGTGTCCCTATGAGGAATTCATTGACCATCTTGTGCAAAGACCCACACTAGAGTTTCTGTGCAGAGGACCTGGGCTTCAGCTCTGGCCACCACATAACTTTATACAAGAAAAATAAAGTGAATCAAGCCTGTTTGGTTTTTCTTTAAAGCACACACACACAATAAAATCTGTCACTGGAGAAATAAGATCCCTCAAATAAAACTGTTCCTCATCTACCTTGTTTGGCATGACTTGGTGTACTGCAAATACATGCTAAAAGAATGACAGGCCAGTGTTTCCTGGACTCAGGACCAAATCAGCTCTAGACTAAGGGTTCGCTGTCAGACCACACCAGAGGGCTGCCCTTGTCCTTTCATGTGACACCGGTTGTGATTACAGGAGAGTGTAGCACAGTAAGATGAGCAATACCACCTACTCATATTTCATAATCCTCAGACCTAATTTCCTCCTACTTCCCCTTCTCACCCTCGGTCCTAGAAAGGAAAATGTCACCACATTCACGGTACAAGATCATAACACGACTGTTTCCTCACAGGGACTTCCCAGAGAGGACCCTCCAGCTCTGCTGTGCCTCTTCTCCTCCACTCGGGATAGAGGTGATAAAAATCTGTACCTTCTTCCAAGTCTCGGGAATATTACCCTAATATAGACTCTTGATTTCTCTCAAGGACAATTAGCTCATTTAACAAACAGTTGTTGAGTTTCTACTATGTGTGAAGCAGTATTCTAGATGCTAGGGGTACAACAGAGAACAAAATACACAAAAATTCTGTTGTCATTGAACAACACTCCAGTAGGAGGAAACAGACAATAAAAACTTAAATAAGGCAACAATGGAGTTAGTATAATGGAAGACATTGTGTGCTATGGAGAAAAAGAGCAGTGAGGGGGATAGAGAATACTGGCAATGGGATAATCCGAGAAGGCCTCACTGAGAAGGTCCAGTGCAGGGGTGGGCAAACTTTTTTGACTCGAGGGCCACAATGGGTTCTTAAACTGGACCGGAGGGCCGGAACAAAAGCATGGATGGAGTGTTTGTGTGAACTAATATAAATTCAAAGTAAACATCATTACATAAAAGGGTACGGTCTTTTTTTTTTTTTAGTTTTATTCATTTCAAACAGGCCAGATCCGGCCCGCAGGCCATAGTTTGCCCACGGCTGGTCCAGTGTGCCTGTAGCAGGGAAGGGAGTAGCTAGAAAGGTTAGAGAGTGTCAGAAGCTCAAACCTTGAAGGGTCTTGGAGGCCTCGGTAAGCACCCTGGCTTTGTCTGGGTCCATGAGTCTTTCTTTTTTTTTCTGTGGTTAATCCCTTCACTCTTCTCACCCAGCCCCTCCTCTTCCCCTCTGACAACTGTCAGTCTGTTCTCTGTATCCATTAGTCTATACTATGATGCTGCCAGAGGGAAGAGGTGTGGAGGGAGGTAAAAGAAAGTAAAGGGGGAATAAATGGTGATGGAAAGAGTTGTGACTCTGGGTGGTAAACACACAATACAATATACAGATGATGTATTGCAAAATTGAATACCTGAAACCAGTATAATTTTATTAAGCAATGCCACCCCAATAAATTCAATAAAATAATAAATAAATAAATAAATAAATAAATAAGATTTTTAAAAAGAACCCTGGCTTTTATTCTTTGTGAGCTGGGAACCTGTTTCCATGGTTCTGAGCAGCAAAGAGGCATATTCTGTGTTACTATTTTAACTGGATCCTTCTGATAGATGTTAATATGTTTTCCACATAAGAAGAATTCCAATAAATTTGAGTCACTCTCCCTACTTATATAACCCCTCTATTTAATCCCTTTATGATTAACAAAGCACCTTAGCACATTTAAAACTCTGAGAACTCCTACAGGAAGAAGCCTACTAAGCTTCCTTTTTAGCCCTGGATATCAGACACTTACTATGCCCATAAAACCCTTTTATTATTGGAACACCTTCTAACATCTTGCAAAATACAGTTAGAACTCAGTCCAGAAAACACTGGGCTAGATGATCTTTAAGGTCCTTTGAGATCTAATATTCTAAGATTCGGTATCAGAAATATTTTAACAGAAGATTTCTAACTAAACTTATATTACATGGGATCAACAAATTTTGATGTGAAAAACAGATGAAACAGCTTCAGGCTTTAGATATTTATTCTTTCTCTCTCTTACTATAGTGAAATAATAACAACGAGAAGGAAATCAGTACTTGGAAGCAAAATCAGGGCTAAAATCTCCCTCAGCATACTGTGAGAGGAGGCAAAAGTCAACGTTCACGTCATCGTTCGAGCAGAGAGCCCCCAGTGGCTCTTATTTGTCACATCAGGGTAGTTCCACAGCTTGAACTATTACAACTAATACAACCCTGCAGCCATTTGTATCTGACACAAATGTTTATCTCAGCTACTGACTTTGTAAATTAGATTTTATACAAACAATAGTTCTGAGCCACTAAACTAGAAAAATAGAGTTTTCCACACTGCAGCAAGGCTAAATTAAAGTTACATTTTTCAAAGCAATATATTCATTATCCAATTTGTTTCTTTGATCTTCTCTTATCCATATCGAAGTATCGCAAGTAAGTCTCATATATCCACAATATCTTTTAGTCACTGAAACTTAATATAAACTAATAGCCTATTCCTATAGCTTCATTTTTGATACAAATAACTATGAGATTTTCCTTCTTAAAGTTAAAAGTATGCATAGACTAAAATCAGTCTTAATGAAGAGACCTAGACTAACAGATGTAGGCATAAGAATGCCATTTGCTACGGATTCCAAGGAGTCATATGTTATATACAAATCACTGTTAAGTCCTAAGGCAGGGACTGACCAAACATTAGCCACTATGGAAAACAGTATGAAGGAGCTTCAAAAAATTAAAAATATAATTACCTTGTTATTCAGCAATCTCACCTTTGGCTATTTATCCAAATAACACAAAAACATTAATTTGAAAAGATATATGCACCCCCTATATTCACTGCAGCATTATTTACAATAGCCATGATAATGGAAACAACCTAATGCCCATTGATAGATGAGTCTCCAGAGAAAGATATGGAATGTACAATGGAATATACGTCGTATAAAAAAGAATGAAATCTTCCCATTTCTGACAACATAGATGGACTTTGAGGGTGTTATGCTAAGTAAAATAAGCCAGATAGAGAAGAAAAATACTGTATGATTCCATTTATATGTGGACTCTAAAAACAACAAAAGCAAGCTTATAGATACAGAGAACAGACTGGTTGCCAGAAGTGGGAGGTGGGGGATGGACAAAATAATGCAAACTTCCAATTATAAAATAAATAAGTCATGGGGATGTAATGTGACAATGGTTAATAATTCTGTATTGCATATTTGAAAGTTGCTAAGCGAGCAAATCTTACAAGTTCTCATCATTCAAAAAAATTTATAAGTGTATAGTGATAAATGTTAATAGACCGATTATGGTGATCATTACAAAATATACAGGGTAGGGCAAAAGTAGATTTATAGTTGTGAGCTTGCAAAACAGTGTTTATTGTTGTATTGTTTATTATTGTATTTTTTACATATGGACAACTGTAAACCTACTTTTGCCCCAACCTGTATACAAATATTAAATCATTATGTTGTATACCTGAACTTAATATCATTTATATGTCAATTATATCTCAATTTAAATTTGTTTAAATAATAAATCTATTACATTTGTGCTTCACATATGACAATACATTATATATAAAATAGTCTGAAATAAATATCTCATGGCTAGTGACACAAAAATAAATAGTAAGCCAAAAAAATCAAAAATATGTACATTACTTTTTCTTTAAAAAGAACATTCAATTCTGAACTGGTATAATTTTACCACATACAGATGCAGTCTGTCTTTTATTTCATATAATCATCCTACTTTCCTATATCTACACTACTTAGTAAGTCCTGTGTCAATTTTTATATACATGTGGAACAAAACAGATAAAAGAATGTAGTACTTTGTATACTTAATGGAGTGATGTTGATAGATCAATGAACCTGGGGTACATAATGTTTTTCATTAAACCCTTCTCGGAGTCTATCTGGCAAGAGATCATGTTGACGCAGCATTTAGGAACGCTGAGCAGAGAGGATGAAGATTTAATCTAAGGCTTGATCTCAGGACAAAAGAGTAGGAGGTTAGTTCCGGCTAGAAGAGAGGATCCACCAACAGAATAGTCGGAAATGGTCCTGGAAAGGCAATTAGGAGCTGAATCAGGAAGGGCCAGGGCTAATGAGGTTAGACTTTGATTTGTGGTGAGTCACTGGTAGATTTGCACTTTGAAATTCTGCTCTGAAGTCTTAGGGGAAATGGGTCAAAAGGAGAGAGTGGGTAGGCAAAAGGACCAACTCAGAGATTGTTGTGCCTTCCATCATTTGTGGAACAACATAGAAATAAGCAAAAAAATAATAATTAAATGTGTTCAGGGGAAGATGATGAAGGTTTCTTGGAAAGGAGAACAAAAGATATTTAAAAGCTATAAACAGATACACATATATTGCATATGTATGATGTATATCAACCTGTGTGCGCTTGTGCGTGTCAGCTTGGATAGGGCCTGAAGACTGCCTTCACTGTGAAGGATGTGAGAGGCTAGCATGACTGCCAGGTGTCTGCCACGGGCATCAAGGGAGCCAGGAGAATGGGAGAGATCACAAAGGAGGGAGAAGAGATGAAAAGCTTGGGTTCAGACCTGATGAACTGAAGGTGCCTATGACACACGCTGGTAGAGTTGAAGGGAAGGAAGTCAGAAATATGGGTTTGAAGTTTAAGAACAAGGCCTAGGATGAAAATATCTCTAATGACTTCTGAGTGATTCCTCATTTTCTCTCACAGATAACAGTACTGAATATTAAGTCAAAACATATGAAACCACCAATATTCTTTTTTTTTACCTATCAAATGGTGATTTCAATAAGATAATCTACTTTATCCATGAGCCTCTTAAAAATAAGATAATATGTAAACACATAGTATTTGTAAAATAGAATCTGCAACAGATATTTCACAAATAGCCTAAAAGAAATGGTTCAACATACATCTATATATCCTGTGCCCATATTTAAAATGTGACTTTGAGAAATTATTATTAGCAACTTGCACAAATTACACAATTAATGGAACTGAAAAACTGATGTATTGCTCAATTATAATTTCAAGCAAATGTCTTTTGTGAGTTCACGCATACCATGTGTCCACCCTTTGATATTTTTTGGCATACATAAGGAACTAGTAACTATAGCTTTTCAAATGGCTTATTGCTCATTCACTCCCTCCCAATCAGTCTTTGTGGAAGAAAGAAATGAGAAGAGGTGGGTACCAGATCACCTACTGAAATGTTTCCTCAGGGAAGGAACCTGAATTTCCATATCTGCAAAGCAGAGATGATATTCCCTACTTCTGTGGCTTCCTGTACGGATGAGAGGAGAAACTGCATGTATCCCGTGGGATACAAGAGAGACTTAGTAAAAGGCTTAGTAAATAGTAGCTATTGTTATGATATCACAGTTTTGCTAAATGACCAGTAGCGCTACTCAAAAATCATCTCCTATGCTAGGTTGTTGATAACTGACCTACATCAACTTATTTATCAACTTAAAATTCTTGGTTTCACATATATGTGGACTCTAAAGAACAAAATAAAAAACAAATAAAAACAGGCTCACAGATACAGAGAAAGAGACTAATAGATTGCCAGAGAGAAGAGGGGTTGGAGGACTGGGTGAAAAAGGTGAAGGGATTAAGAAGTACAAATCGGCAGTCATAAAATAGTAACAGGGATATAAAGTAAAGCATAGGAAACAAAGCCAATAATACTGCAATAACTATGTATGGTGTCAGGTGGGTACCTGAAATATCAGGGGACCACTTTGTAACTGTCTAACCACTATGCTGTACACCTGAAACTAATAAAATATAATATTGATTATAAACTGTAATTGAAAAATAAAATTTTAAATTTAAAAAGTTCCTTAAAATTCTTGGAACAAGACAAATAGCAGAGAGAGTAATGTTGAAACAAAAAGTCAAAGTCATTTTGGCAAAGATAACATAGTAAATGATACATATACTCAGAAAATCTACGTAGTAACCACTGAAGAATCTTAGGGTAGAAATGGCCTTTAAAAGTTCTCATCACTTCTTCAATAGTACCCAGATAGAGGTGAGGCAGTCCAAATATTTCAGAGATAACAATAATTATTAGAGTTATTAAAGTAATTCTTCTTGTAGGTTTTTGTGGGAATTAAATGGAAACCAAAATGTGAAAGTACGAGGTAAACTGAATCTAGTCACCCTTTGTCCTTTTTTTTTAGAGGACAAGTTCATTGCTTCCTCAAAAGGAATGAAATCGAAAACAATACATATTAAGGTATTTATAACCTGGGTGTATCATTTTCGATCATGCTCATTTGTGAGATAATTAAGCCATCACACTGTGGTAGAGTGATTGCGTTGACAGTTGTAATTCTTCACGTCCCCTATTGAGGATGTGGTGCTGACTCTGGCTAAGTCAAGTTCAATTGCTTTAGTCCAATAAGATGTTAGCAAATGTGATACAAGCAGAAGCTTGCCAAGAATTGCCCCTCTGTCTACATAATTAGAGAATGCCCAGGGTGACCCACAGTTGTCCCAGGGGGAGTCTCACATCCGTGGGAGGCTGGACAAGATCAGGGAAGCTACCTAGCCACCACCCAGATAACCTCAGCTAATTGCAAATATGTAAGTCCCACTGAGCCTAGTTTTGACCAGAGATATGTAAGCAAAAATAAATGTGTATTGTTGTAAACCCCTGCGGTTTTGTGACTGTTTTATCATGCAGCATTCCTATAGCAACAGAAAACTGATATACACAATTATTAAGCATGTGAAATTTGTGGACTCATTAACCCTATAAAAGCCAAACCCCACCAGAAGGACTGAGTACATGACAACACCTCAATGATGACATGAGTTCTGTGTATTTGAATGAAGGTTTTGAAGCATTCAGATTTTAATAGAGTTGCATCAACTAAGGGGCTTTTCCTATTTTACTACTTCTAAACTCAAAATCAGAAGGCCAGGATATTGAGTTGCCAAGTTATATTCACTTGAGACAATCATCTTTCTATGTGCATGTGAGGGATTAGCAGAGTATTGTACTAAATGCTAGGCTAAATGACCTACAGTATCTTTCCTGTTTCCAATTTCTATGATTTTTAATTCTATATCTTGAAAGAAGTTGTTGGCAATCTACACAGAAACACTGGTTTCTAGAGAGAAGAAAAAGCAGCTGGATTTCTATTTCTAGTTCCTGGAAAGGCTTCTCCAGCATTCCAAAGTCTAATCTTGGCATATCAATCTAGAAAAAACTTTATAAGCTGGGAAATCCATTCCTTTTGATAGCTATTCAGGACACTAAAACAGCTAGGTGCCAGCGCAAATTACACTTAGCAAATGGGAACAAGGCAAGGGAAAATATCTGAAATTTGGTGGGCGGGAGACCCAATCATTACTTTCTTGTGATCCTTTCCCTATGTCCACTTCTTTCTGTCACCAAGAGAAATAAAGTACATCAAGAAGAAAACAAGGATGTCTGAGAGTCAAAATAGTGAATGTGTTGAGACATAAAATATGTTGAGTTCTTCAGAGGGAGATCATCATGTATATTAACCTAGTACTATTAATCCTGCTGTTCAGTCAGCACACATGAGTTAAACCTGTAGTACCTAATCAGAAATAGGCATTCTCTAGATCAGCGGTTCTCAACCTGTGGGTCGCGACCCCTTTGGCGGTCGAACAACCCTTTCACAGGGGTCGCCTAAGACCATCCTGCATATCAGATATTTACATTATGATTCATAACAGTAGCAACATTACAGTTATGAAGTAGCAACGAAAATAATTTTATGGTTGGGTCACAACATGAGGAACTGTATTTAAAGGGCCAGAAGGTTGAGAACCACTGCTCTAGATAGAGTAAAGCCAATAACATCATTATAGTTTCTAAATTCAAATGTCTTTGCTCAAGATTTCAGTAATTGTTTTTTGCAATCTCTCTAAAATGATTTATATCCCACGTTCCTATATAAGATACAGGACAGAGATCTAGTCCTTTGGGACTAGAGCTGCTCAGCTGCGGTGAAATCCTTTAATGACATTTTCAAAGTTTAACATCAGGTATTTTACTTTACATAAACTTAAAGGGCTGCCAGTATACCATCAAGAACAGACTCCTCTTTTTTCCCATTTAGAATGGAGATGCATACTCTGTACAATCAAGAGATTAAAAAGCAAATGGAGTATATGAACCAGATTAATGGGCTGGCCCCTGCAGCCCTAGTGAAGAGTTTACTTAAAATGAATGCTCTGAATGCCGATCCAACTTTTTAGATTTAACCGAGGGTGACTCACTAGAATAGCCCACATGACAGTATTAGTACTGCAATCCACCAGCTCGTTCTTTCCTAGGCTGCTAGAAACAAGGTTATTTCAAAGAAATTCAATCCAGACTATCGCCTGCAGTAGGTGCAGGAATGGAGTGCTACAAGTTCAACAGCAGAGACAGGGTGGGGTGAATACCAACAAATGTCCTTTTAAAAGACCTATTCATGAGGTTAGGTGAAAAATCTTTCCATCCAGGTTACTGAAACACATCCTTGAAAGGCAGACTGACTTCAAGACTCATCTATGTTAATGATATATATGGGAATGAAAGCCAATAGCTAAGGTAATGCATACTTAGCCGCAAAAACCATTGAACCAGAGCAGGCTCTGGGACATTCTAGTTTGAAAATATCTGATTCTAAAAGAATCAGTTTTCCTTTCAAGTTGTAATGAGAATTCCAGATCTTCTACAAGTATGCAGTTAATGAGAAATGCAATGATCCTCACCACACCTTCATGCCCAATTCCTGCTCTTTTCCCACTTACAGATGAATGAAGAGTTGGGGTTTTGTTATGGTGGCATTCTTTATCAATGCATCTAGTTTCTTAGATGTTAGCTCTTGGACACCCTTCCCTTAATCAGTCTTTTTGAGAAAAACTAATTATTTCTTCTTCAAAGTTATTTCATTTCTATTTTTCTATGTTGGCAAGAAAGAGTAATATTTATTTATTATGACAATATATTTTTCTGATCTACTTCCTATTACTTAAAACACACCTCTTTACACGCATGATCAAGAAGAAAAGACACTCTATCTTTACTAAAACGCCCAGCTCGGGTCTCAGTGTGCTGGCCAGTGACTGCTGGATACTGCCAACACCCAGCGGCCTTCTGGCAGCACTGGGCCTTCTAAAAGCTGTTCTCTGGCAATAGTCTTTCACGCAAGCACTAATTTTATTATAGCTGGTTTATGATTTTCCCTCATTTCCCTGCTATTTTTAAATGTGGGGCTGTAATAGGAGGCATCTAGAGGCCCGGGAGATGAAGGAACCACTACACACTGTTGGGTCTCTGTGGTATCAGTGGCCGTTGGAAGCTAAGGATTCAAATGCGATGTGAAAGAGTATTTGAATACAGGGTCCCTTAGGGGAGCTTTGCCCAACAAGAAACATATTGCCCTGCTCTCTTCATTTTCCTTTTAATTTCTGCTTTTAAGTCCTTGTGGTCTCTCAACAGTCTTCCCAGTTTTGTTCTTTAAAGTTATTTTTATACATTGCCCATTCTTGCCAGACTTATTTAGCTACATTTAATAACACTGTCTTGGGGGGAGGGGAGGAGTTTTTGACTTCTTGCATAATGTACCAATACTAATTTCTGTAACACAATAAAACAGCTTATGATGTGAATAAGACATTGCATGAAGAAATGCCAAATTTATTTGATGTCATTCTACATGTTACTGTGGGGTGAAGCTTTCAGAAAGACTGACTTTGAATTTATGCTAGTCAGAAAAAAAGTCTGGAAAAGTAGAATGGTGTTCAAGTATGGCATTACTGGGATAAAGAAAGATATTTATAAAATGGTATGTTGGGGGTGGGGTGGGAACCATGTGTTTTTCTTATAAGCTTACTTTTAATAACCAAGATAAGCAGAGATCTCAAATAGGAAAATGACAACAATCTCTATAATTAGAAAAGGGGAAATAGCCCAAGATGCACAATGAGAAATACCAAAGCATCCTGACTTTAAGGTGGAAGGAAACACATGCAGAAGAGTAGGGATCAATGCTAAGAACATTGAATTAGGAGTCAGAAGGCCTGCAGACTAGTTCCAAATCTACTCTTTCTCCGCTACGTAGACAACCTTGTACCTTGCTTTCTTAGTCTATAGAATGAGATCTCCCTAACTCCATTTCATCTCTAAAATTCACTTTCTAGAATTTTTTCTTTTTTTAAATATATTTTTATTGATTTCAGAGGGGAAGGGAGAGAGACAGAGAGAGAGAAACATCAATGATGAGAGAGAATCATTGATCGGCTTGCCTCCTGCACTCTCTACACTGGGGATCGAGCCCACAACCCAGGCATGTGCCCTGACCGGGAATCGAACCATGACCTCCTGGTTCATAGGTTGATGCTCAACCACTGAGCCATGCTGGCTGGGCCAGTTTCTAGAAAATTCTTATGTGTCCCCTGGCCTGGATACAAAGAAATTATTGATTTATTTCCTGTTGTTTACCTTAACTATCTTCATTTATTATTCCTTTAATTCTTGTGAAAAAAAGCAAAAGGCAAAAGACAAAGTGAGATACATTGGGGAAACATTTGAATCCTAAAACTGCATTTAAAAAAAGAGCAAATATTAGAAATGTTACTCCGTGGGGCTACATTCATTCTAAAACAAAATAGAGAAGGATGAGAAGAGCCACAAGCACATACAATTATGGCTCTGGCAATACTATTAAGTAGCAATAATCCCTGGATCAGACACTGCCTAACAAATGTACTTTGTCTGGAGAAGCTGAGAACCCAAAGCAATACTAGAATTATTTTCCAGACTGTCATCAAGTACAGATTACATTTTGTCATTTAAAAACAAAGCAAAACACACTCTAAAAAGTAGCTTTTATATGTACAAATGTCAAGTGTCAAGCAATATTTATTCCCCATTAACTTCCTTTCCTATTTACCTATTTCCATTACTTATGTTTCACTTTTCCTAAATAAAAACTAAAGGGCAGTCTGGCCAGTGTGGCTCAGTGGTTGAGCGTAGACCCATGAACCAGAAGGTTCAATTCCCGGTCAGGGCACATGCCCAGGTTACGAGCTCCATCCCCAGTAAAGGGTGTACAGGAGGTGGCTGATCAATGATTCTCTCTCATCACTGATGTTTTTCTCTCCCTCTCCCTTCCTCTCTGGAAGCAATAAGAATATTTAAAAAAAAAAAAAAAAAAAAAAACAGCCTTGGTGTGGTTTCCCCCCCCCCCCCCCCCCCCGCCTTCTAGGAAAGAGATGGATTAGTAATAAGATTTGAATAGATAAATAGGTGGTAGTGATACTGTCAAGTATACACAGTAACTAGAACTTCTCTAAAAGCTTTCATGGCTAGAGGATGATAATGAAGATGATGAGGATGGTGACACTGACTCTTGTGACACTTAATACTTACCGAGTAATCAGCCACATGCTTTATGCCCAACTTAGCTTAATGTTTTATTACATATTACCACTATTATATGGGTTAGGAAAGTGAGGCTTAAAGAAGCTTAAGTAACTTGCTCAAAGTCACACAACTAGATAAGTGTGAGTGAGGACTCAACCAAAGTCTATCGGATCTTAACCCATGCTCTGCTTATACATTCGGATCAGCATACTTAATTTTTTATATGCCTAATATTTCCAGAGATTTGGGGAATGTTTATTATCTTAAGAATTTTATTCATCCTGTAATCATTTAAGCCTCTTGGTATACCTCCTAAAAGATAGTTAAAAGGTAAAAATTTAGGCTCAGTCAATTATTACAAATTCTAAATAGCATCAGTTAATTTAATCAACTGATTAACTACTAAAGAGTTATCAGAGATTGAAATGGTAAAATTTAGAAGATTCATGGCACTCTCAACCTCTCTCTTCCAGGAAAGGCCCAAAGATATGCACTAACATACCCCCAGGAACCAGTGGACACCTGGTTAGTGAGTTGGCAGGAGAATGTGGATTAAGGAATGAAAGCAATAAGCAATTCAGTGATAATTTCTTTGGGATGTAATTTCTCTGGAGAAAAGAAGAACTTTGAAATCTATACAAGTTTTATGGTAATTAGAGGAAAGTGCTTTTATTCAGGAAGAATAAAAGATTCTGATTACTACTTTGAAAACAGACTTTTTTTTATAGTGAACTAAAACTGAAAATAAGAAAGGATTCCTAATTTGTATCATCTGTAGCAGTAGATGGGAAAGGCATTGTCCTTACAATCTATTCTCATCAGATTTTAATTGTTCTCACCCACAATGACATAAAATTAAACAAACCTCAGTGATGTCCTTACAAAATTAAAATGGACTGTAGGAAAGTATGTGTTTTGTTGTTGCCTGTGTTGTGGAAATTATCTTTTTAAAAACTGAACACACAGAAGTGGTTTCATTTCAGCAAAGATTAATGATTTGTACCAAAAATTCTATTCCAAGTAGCAAGTAGAATATATTTCATCTTGTTTTCCAAAACATGATCCTGACACTTACACGCTGTGTGGCCTAAAGCCCATCCCTCTTTAAGCCTTAATTTTATCATCTATAAAATAGGAATACCACCAATTTGCTAGTTTCTCCAAGTTTCCATGGTCTCCAGAATAGTGAAGTCCAAAGTTAAAAATCAAGAAAGTGTTAAGTTAATCCAGAAGCTGTTCTGTCAAAGCAGCATGCCACCCATCATGTTGTAATGACAGCATCTTAGCATTATAGACTGTCATCAGTACCTTCAGGAACAATCACACTCAAGACCTTAGATAATGCTGCAGTCTCCAATATGTCAGATTTTATCTGTTTCTGAGTCCTTTAATTTTGATTCTTTATGTTCAAATCTCTTAACAAGCTCTTGGTTCAGTTCAGTCCCTAATAATGATACCACATGTAGTATCATGCAAAAGGCTTCAGTATAGCCAGGGAGCCCATTTCTCTGGAAAATTACTGAAGTATATCAAACTATCTAAAAATCCATTCCTGAAATGCAAATACTTGCTCTGGATTTCACCACACAGAATGGCATGCATTTAAAACTTATTAATTGCTTATTTCTGGAATTTTCCATTTAATATTTGTGGACTGCATTTGACTACAGTTAAAGAAGCCATGGAAAGCAAAACCACAGAAGAGGGGGGATGACTGCACACACACACACAAACACACACACACATTCACCAGGGGTGCAAGTTCTTTTGAAGTAATAACTATTTTATCAGTAGGAGAGAGAGCACTTCATTATCCATTACGGGCCCAAAAGGTCTGGCTCAACTGACTTATAATACAAAATACAAAGAGCATAATAAAAAAAACTGATATCCTATCTCCATTCTTCACAATGTTGGGGGTGGGGGTGGGAAATCTACAGTTTTCCATGATTTGAAGAGTTACGGTTTAACAATCTTATTTGTTTCTCAAAAGCCTGTGGTACACACCACTGAAGAGGTTGTCAACCATTCCCTTCCTGAACTTAATACTCCCTATGAGGACAGGGTTCTCAGATAAACGGAATGCTTTTTGCCCTTTAACCCCCTCTCCTGTGCTGCTGGAAGTAAAACAATCATCTCACTACATTCCTTCTCTCTGTCTCTGTCTCTCTTGTCTTTCTCTCTCACACACACCCCATAAACCTTTGTGTGGATTTCATATTAGCACTACTAATATATTAATATACATGGTGTAGAAAATGTCTGCAAAAAGGTCCAAGAAAAATAGCATTGCTTTTGGAGAAAGTGCTATGGTCAGGATGATGTCATTGAAAACCATCTAATGAATTTCCTGTAGCCACATCCTAAAGAAAATCCAGAAGGCTCAGTTTTCTCACAAAGTCGAGTAGTCTTTTTTGGGGGGTCAGTAACTGTTCCTGCAAACCTACAGGCATCATCAATTGATTGATTATGATTTATCTTTAATCTTCAACATCACAACAAATGAATTTTCATTTTAAAGGTCTTTTATGTGGGAGGCATTATCAGAATATTAAATGTAAATTTTAGATTTTAGTTACTGACAGCAAAGTAAGTGCAAAAAAAAGAGTAAGCTTGTTGACACTTACTACTGGGCTTCATAAACTTCTTCCACAGCCCTGAGTAAAACAAAGACCGCCATTCATAAGAATGAAGGAGAGGCAAGCACTCTTTACCCACAGTAAGCCCTCAATGTTTTTCCTCCAGGCCGAAAAGCATTTATCAGCACTGGAATGGAACACTACAGGAGGTTTGCCAGAAGATTCGAGCTCCTTGAGGGCAAGAACAAAGGCATATTCATCTTTTTTGTTGTTGTTGTTAATCCTCACTCGAGGACATTTTTCCATTTATTTTTAGGGAGAGTGGGAGAGAGAGGGAAAGACAGAGAGAAACATCTATGTGAGAGAAACACATTGACTGGTTGCCTCCTGCACGAGCCCTGACCAGAGCCCCGGCTGGGAAGAAGCCTGCAACCAAGGTATGTGCTCTTGACCGGAATCAAACCAGGGACCCTTTGGTCCACAGGCCGATGCTCTATCCACTGAGCCAAAGTGCTAGGGCATGGCATATTCATCTTTATATTCAAAGTCATTATAGCACCTGAAACAGAGTAAACACCCAGTAAACATATGTTGAGTAAATGGATAAATGAATGAATGAGAATATAAAAATTCTCCTTTCCCTCCAGACGCTGCCTGTTAAACAATGGGGAGACCACCATTACAAACAAGTAAACAGTAAGTGCAACTGAATAATGTGAAATAAAAGTCATAAAGGAGTTTTGCCTTTATTCTGGAGGCAACAGAAAGCTGTCAACGGCTTTCAAGCAGGAAAATTACATGACCAGAACAAATTTTAGAAGGTAATTGACTGGATAGAGAAGAAACGAGAATCAAGGGAGAGTTCAAACAGATTTCACAAATTAAAATATTTACATATTCCAGTGTGACATATACCTTTTTCCTTATTTTTTATTAAAGCTTAAAAATCCCTTATGCTGCTGCTGACATAACTTGGTACAACTAGTCTGGAAAGCTCATAAAATCTAATATATCTAAATATATGTATGACCAAACACTTAACAGATCTAAGTGCTGATGACTATCAAAAGATCTCTATATATAAAAGCCTAAGTGACCAGCTGACCAGCTGACCATTCAATCAGCAGACCAGTAGCTATGACGAGCACTGACCACCAGGAGGCAGATGCTCAACGCAGGAGCTGCGGTTCTTGGGTGATGCACTCGGAACCAGAGAGGAAGGAGCCTGATTCCAGGGTGTGTCACCCGAGAACTGCCCTCTCGAAATCCGGGACCCCTTGGGGGATGTCAGAGAGCCGGTTTCAGCCCAATCCCCACAGGCCAGGCTGAGGGATCCCACCGGTGCACAAATCCGTGCACCGGGCCTCTAGAATCTGTATAAAAATGTTTATAACAGCTTTTCCATAATAGCAAAAAATTGGAAACAACTCACATATTCATCGCACTAAGAAGAGTTATGTAATTTTAAGGGTCAACATTACCGAGTAGTCAAGCCAAAGTTCAAGTCCAGGTTTGTCTAATATCTAAGTCCACACTCTCAACCAGTTGAAAGAAATTACTTTTGGCAGCAATTTCAAGCTACTCTCATAGTCCCAAATAGTAGACACCATCTCTCCCTTGCTTGTAGGAGAGTTTTTAAAAGTGTGAAAAGTCCTGAGAGAAAGCTACTTACTGCCAATGTCCAGGGAAAAGATGGCAGAAGGGAAGAACCAGAAAAGAGATTTCTATTATAGAAAAAGGAGAATGCAATAACAATCAAACATGAGAGGTAGTGGGGGCAATAGAACAAGTGTGAATATAGAAGTGGGTACAGATTGAGGACTAGATCAAGAACACTAAATTGAAGGTGAGTGTCCAAGAAGCAGTTGAATAAAGAAATATGAAGCTCAGGAGAGAAATCAGACTGATAAAAAAAACTTCAATCATCAGCATATTTGCATATCAGATTTCCTGAATGTCTCTAGTACAGTATAATTTATGTATTCTTCTGACAATTAATATTAGCTCACAGGGAGGACTCCATGGACACCTGAAATTAATTTTGAAACCATTAAAGCAGATAAAAAGTTAGAATAAAAAATCCTATGGAGAAGGTATCACTTCCCCTGTTATGTATCTGAGTAATCATATTTAAAAAACCACACATATTGCTCTTTAAGGTAAATAGACAAAGTGTTTTCAGGCTGCTATCTTGCTACTTGGGAAAAAATTTTAAAGGTATTATAGCCAAAGATGTAAGAGGCAGAAAGATGCAGCTTGGTATTCTCACCATAGTATTCACAGTGGTTAATTTTTACTTCAAAAGGCAGATTCCCATATTTTATTTCAATATCAAAATAGAGTAGACCCTCAACAACCTGGGTGTAAACTTTGTGGGTCCACATGCATGTGGATTTTTCCAATAGAAATACAGTCAGCACTCAGCCTCCTGGGTTTCACATCAGTGGATTCAACCACCACAGATGGAAAATACTGTCTTTCTCAATCCCTGGACGGCGAGAGCTGGCTGTATGCAGTTCCTATGCCATTTTATGTAAGAGACTTAAGCATCCACACAGGGGTTGCAGTATCGGTGAGTGGTGCTGAAACCAATCCCCTGTGGATACTGAAGGACAACTATAGTTACGTTTTTGGGGAATCAAAAGTTATATTCAGATTTCTATTGCAGAGGGCTAGAAAGCACTAGAGCAGGAATTTAAATTTGGATTTATCTCACCCAAAACCCCACCTCTTTCCACTCTGTAGGAACTTTCTCAGCATGTCACATCTACCAGATATCAAGTGCCTGAGAATATTACATTTCATTTCTCTAATAAAGACTAGGATGATATTTCTTTATCACTACAATGCAGGTCTCTCAATCAGACTTAATATGCATCTACCACCCAAGAAACTATGTGAAGGGTTTGCAGTAATAATACTCCATCTCAAATAAAGCGAAATGTGTGCTTCTTTAATTTAATGAGTATATCATGATGATATAGATTTTTGCTAATTTTACATATATCTACTCCACAGCACATCTGACTAGAATAAGAACAAGGCATGTGACCAAGCTGTTAGATCCTGAGGTCAGGGACCATGTCTTATTTCTCTCTATATCCCCAAGGCCAATACATGATAGATGTCAATACCTGGTTGATGATGAAAGATAGAAGCAATAATTATTCACTTATGAAAGTAATATTTTAAGGTACAGGCTCCATGTTTAAAAAAAAAAAAAGGTTTTGGTCTACAGGTAAACTTCCTACCTCTCGATCCTTGAGTTTCATGGCGAGCACCAACTGATGCCTGTGGTTAGTGAGAGCCTCCCGGTAATTTCCTTTGGAGAAGAATGCAGAGCCTAGATTCCCATGAGCTCGGCATTCTCCTGTCTGGTCACCTGATTGGGTTTAAAAATATATAAAATTTTTAGTTATAGCATTATTTTAATATATAATGGCCATCTTAATTTAAGAGCCACAGACCTACCTACTAGCTAAGATTTCACTTGTCTTCTTTTAGAAAGTATTTTCTTCTTCTATAAGACTCTTTGTAGGAGGTTATGGTCCTAGAATTTACATCTCTGGCTAACAACTATTATTATTGTCATACAACTGTAGTCAGGGACGTAAGTGTCCTGGAAATGAGAGGTTAAAGACCTTGACACAAACCAACTGCTGTTTGAGTCACTTCACTGCTCTGCTAATGATTTTTGGTTCTGAACAACCATCAGCTTGTTGGTTCAGTCATTTGACTCCAAACCTACTATAACATATTGCTTCTTTACAAGTATGCTAGTGGTAGAGTCACCACATCCCTGCTTTTACTGCAATCCTGCAAGTCCTTGAATAATCACAATAACAATAATCGTAACCATAAGCCACACTTATTTTACAAATGAGGAAATGGCAGCACAGAGAGCTTAGGCGACTTGCTGAAGGTCAACCTGCTAGTAAGTAGCAAAGCCAGTGTGGCTCCATAGTCCACACTCTTAACCACTGCACTGTATTGTCCCCACCAATGAAATGACATATTCTAATGTAGGCAAAAATTAAAATTAAGATGATTCACCCACCAGTACTATCATTTGGGATATTTATATCTGTGGACCCAAATCTCTGAGGAGGGCAATGAATATGTTAATTCACATCTCTTGGCCTTCTGGAACCTTGGTATCTGTTATACGAAAAGCCCTGAAGACCTAAGAACCCTAAAATGGAGAATGTTCTAGAGACACACTCACTTTTCATTGCACATCTTACTCCCATTTATGCCAGGTTAATCAGCTTATTCCTTTCTGTACAGAAATAAAGGGGAGAAGCATAACTCTACCTAAGGTCTTGGCTACATCCAAGTCCTGCTGCATGTATCCAGTGCTCTTCTCTGTGTTTCCAAGAGACCAGTAAGCGCTGCTCAGGGCAGAGAAAACAGAACCTCTCAGCTTGAGGCTGCAGGTGCCAATCTTCAGAGCAGCTTCTAAGACAACCACAGAGGCCCCGTGATGGCCAGCTGTCAGGAGCTCCTGCCCAACCACAGACACGACCACAAAGGGACTCTTGTCCAGTTTCATTTTTTGAAGCTGCTGATAAGTGGGCTCGAGGGAGTCTGAAGAAAAACAAAAGAAAATTAGAAAATGTAGAAGAATACACAAAACAATATTGTCTAATATGTTCTAGAAAAAATGTTTATCATACCTCTTTATAGCTTATTTCAAGTACAAAGTCTTTGCAATGACAAAACAGATGGAGAGCAAGGGATAAATTTTAGAAGGAAAAAAATCTTATAGAATTTGAGAAAAAATGTATTTAATATGCACAATACCTTATTCCAAAGGAATGATATAAAGGACTGTCTCCTATGGATCACCTTCAAGGTAACTAACATTTTCATAGACTTCAATCTGTCTAAGGCTCTATAAAACATTCTAGAGCTTTCCAAGTTATCATTATAATAGTCCCCTAGCATATATGACTAAAAAGGCCTCAACTTTCCTAAAAACCCTGGTGAAACCACTACCAATTATTCTTGGATACAACACTGAAATATAGTACTGAACTGCAAGCCCAGAAGAATGGGAGGAACAATCCTGGAACGAATCCCCAGAACAGGGGTCCAAAGTGAGAACAGCAGTTATTGATAAGGTAAGAAGTAAGTGAAATATTATAAGGGCAAAATACTCCCCCCAGAAAAATAAAATTTAGAGGTAAGGTTCAAATATTCACCTAATTTCAATTTTTACCTTTATTAAGCTAATTCCTAAAAGAGGAAATTAAGTTAAAAATCATTGGGCTTGTCACAGAAAGACTAATATTGTATGATTCCCCTTATTTAAGATACCTAGAGTAGTCAAATTCAGAGAGATAGAAAACAGTCCAGTATTTGCCAGGAGCTGTGGGGAGAGCAGAATGGGAAGTTAGAGTTGAATGAGTTCAGAGAATCAATTTGGGAAGATGAAAAAGTTCTGGAGATGGATAGTTATGATGGTTGCACAACACAGTAAATGGATTTAATGGCACTGAATTTCATAACTAAAAGTTGTTGTTAAAATGGTCAATTTTATGCTACATATATTTTACAACAATTAAAAAAACTTTGGTTCATACTAAAAAACACAATTTAACGCTCCTCAAAAAAAAATCAAAATAAAAACTGATATGTTTCCCACTTTGTCTAAGTCACTTTACGTTTTACTCTGTGTATTTATTTATTCTATTCTACTTCATTCAGAAATTATTCAAAGGCTTTTTATAGAAGTAAGGTGAAAAACATAGAAGTCTAAGTGACAGGGAGACTCTAAGCCCCGACACCCTTCCTAACGGTGGCCAGGACACTGGGCTCCAAGCTTCCCAGAGGATGAAGCAAAAGGTAAATGACCACTTTAAAATTTCCCAGACCTTTCAGATAAAAATACACCAACGCTCATAAGAAACGCAGCTCTTCCTGAAACTGAGGCCTTAGGGAAAGTTACAAGGACCACGAGCACTGTGCAGTGTTCACACTCACAGCACTGTGCCTGCCATGGAGACAAGAACAGGATTATTACTGCTGCTACTTCTGTTCCTCGGTGAGAAGAAGGGCATCACACTGCGGAGGAAAAGGAATGTAAAAGGTGTCTGCCTTTACATTCTAGGGTTTGAATCTCAAAACAACATTAGGAGGGAGATATTATCATTTCCTTTTACAGATAAGGACTGAGGTGTAGAGGAAGCAAGCAACCTTGCTCAGTCAATGGAATAGCAAGTGGCATTGCGGAAATTAGATGCCAATCTTTTTTGGGGGGGAAAGTCTTTGTTTTTTACATAATATTTCAGAAAGAGGCCTCCTGTAAAAAGTAACTGCCTCCTAAAAGGAGGTTGGCCAATTAGGCAAATAAAAGGTGAGCCCCAATTTGACCCCAAGATAAAAGCTTATACATTCAACAGCCATTTGCCACCAGCACTTCATAAAATCAGCCTCCCTGGACCCTCTAGAGCTGGGGAAACACCGTGACAGTGATAGCCCATAAATGTAATAGTCTTTAGATTACCGAATTAACAGGAGAGAAAATATACACAAGAGAACCCTTGGCAAGAAGCAGCCCTGGCATCTTTAAAAGAACAAATAAAGGTAAACTAAATCTCACTTTGTAATTATATTATTAAATCCGTGGTTGGCAGTAGTTCTATGCTACACCATTTACAAAATACAATGAAGTGAAATTGCTGGAAGACTATCTAAAAAGGAGAAATGGAAAACAGTAACAGGATAACTTGAGAAGTCATGACAAAGAGTATCATTTTGTATTTACACTTATTTTTATATTTTCACTAATGATTTAAAGGAAATACATTATATATGATGTAAATATAACCACAGGAGAAGTTTAACTGATATCTGGTATCTGGTTAGTAAGCATAAGTGAAACCATAAAAATAAAGAAAAACAGACTGAATTCAGTTAGCAATATTGGCAGCAACAATATAAAAATGTCAAGTAAATTTCAATGTGGATAAATACAACATTTATTTGAAAACAAGGGTATATTAATATAGATTGGCCCTACCTTTTTAAAAAAATGAAATCTTGAAACTTCTAAAAAAAGGCCAAACCACAGGAATGCTGTGACTATCACGGGAGCTTTGCTTGCTTACACAAGCACCTGGACTAGGGAGCTTTCTGTGTTGCATTTAAGAATTACAAAATGGAAGCAATTGACACAACAGATCGGACCTATATATAAAGTGACCCAACTGCACTGCTATGCAACAATGGCAGAAACTTAGAAAGCTGCAGGAGGCTAAACTAAAATGGGTAAAAAAAAAAAAAAAATGGGCAGCAAATAATGATAGATTTCGTGAATTACAACCATATGACAAAAAGAGAGGTAAGTCATTAAGATGTGAAATGATGCATAGAACAACACTGTGAAAAGCAACAGTATCCCTATAAAACGTTGATAAGAAAAGCCCACCTGGAGTAGATACAGTGATAAAGGCAATGCTAAAAATAAATGAGATAAATTAAATTGCCTTAAGGAAAAAGAAGAAAATGCTGAAGCGCTCCAGGCACCTGTAAGTTGCAGCTTGCTCCAGGGTCAGCCTGAGGTCACTCAGTATATGCTGGGAAAGAACATGGCACAGAAAACCCTAAGGGTGACAACAGCACTGAGCTGTTCCTCACCGTGCAGGGAAGATTTCCTTACATTTATCTAAACAAATTGCTTCAAAGGCAAAACAGTAAGTATGATTCTGCTGATCTCAACATGTTCACTCCAATATTTTAAGGCAGCAACAGAAATGCTTCAAAATAAAAAAGTGGTATCCTCATGAACTAAATAAAAATGTTCCATGTAAATTACTTGTGGAGGGGTGACGGGAGAGAATGAGAAACTATTAGAGAAATGGAAAAGGGGAGAAAAATTGATTTTTTTTTTTTTTTTTCCATACCTACCCCACCCCCACCCCTAAGCCCTGGAGCTCTGAAGCGCATCTGCTCTAAGTCAGAGTTTATTAACAGCAGGTCCCCCAGTGGGAGAAGCCATTAGGTTCCTGCAGCAAAGACTCAGCTTTGCATGGGGTTATAAAATCGCATGAAGAGAGGTTTCCATACCACGTTTTTCCTAAAACATGAAATCTTTGACTTTCAGAAAAATATTTTTTATAGCTATGAATTGCCCAAAGACCATATAAGTAACATTTAGTTCATCAAATTTTTACTTAGCATATATTTTAAGCCAAATACTGTATTAGCCAGTATATTAAAACAATCTAATGCTGCAAACATTTTCAAAACTATAAAAAATGTCTAATGAAACTGCCATCAACATGTTTAGGTTCACTCAAAAACATCCCTTTTCAGAGACAAAAAATAGAGTTCTGCTTGACATAATCTAATTAATATGAAACAATACTAGCTTTCCACTATATGCCATCAATATACCTTAGTGTCTCCATCACTCTGCAAAGATGACAATTGGTGTACACTTTCAGCCCAATCTTCCTAAGAGCTCATTCCTCAAAAATCAATGTTCCTCAAAGTGAAGCCAATCTATTTTGGGCCTTAGAACTTCTCTATCCTCCACTATGTTCAATCCATTGTTTTTTTCAGAATACCAATTGGCACAAAGTAGAATAACAGGAGAAAAAAAAAAAACATTTAAACTAGTATCTGTCAGTTTATCTTTTTCTCTCTTTCTTTTAAAAAACAAAACAAAACATTTGTATTGATTTCAGAGAGGGAGAGATAGAAACATCAATGATGAGAATCATTGATTGGCTATCTCCTGCACGCCCCCTACTGGGGATCTAGCCCAAAACCCAGATATGTGCCCTGACCTGAATTGAACCGTGACCTCCTGGTTCATAGGTCAACGCTTCACCACTGAGCAACACCAGCCAGGCTCTCTCTCTTTTTTTAACTCAACATATCTTATAATGGTCCTCTGAAAAATGTTACACACACAGCCTACAGTTAGATCCATAATATTAGAATGTCTACTTAATGTCTTCGCTTATTTGAGTATTTCTAGATGGCATATTGGTCCAAATAAACAAATCAATTTACTACTAGAGGTATTATAACTTAGAAGTACAGAATCTTAGAACTACAAAAACATGAGGAATCTTCAGATAACTCTGAAATACAGAGACGTTGATTCATTTACCCATGGTCATATAGTTAGTTAATGCAAAATTCAAAAATGTAATCTAGGTCCACAATCTTCTAGGCCAGTAGCCTTATACCATCCTATTCTGGTTCATTGTCTGCTACTGGCAGTGATTCTTGATCTCCTTGGTCTACAATACATAATCTCTTCTAGGGCAACTAAAATAGAAATTTACGTCTCTGGAGATGAGCACAAAATTTTGAGAAAAAGCCTAATTTAACCAAGTTCTAAGAGCAAATTGTTACTATCTAAAAATGCTATTTTATTTCTTCTTCATGCTCTGAAATTTCTTTCCAGTAGGTAGATCTAGAGAAATATGAAAAATCTGCCCTATTACTTATTTCCTAGAACTAAATTAAGGTTTAACTACAACACTGTGAGAGAATAATGGGAATTATCACTGATTTTAGACAAATGAACAAGCTGGCCATTGCTTTCAACAGTATATAAAAATCATAGTGTAACTTTTCTTTTTAATAAAGATAGTATCTTACATTTTAAAAATAAAAAATATACGATCTTAGCAAAATTGATAACCTATCAATTCTCGATACCGGAGTCTAAAGTTTTTGAAGGCTAGAACTTTTCTACTTTAAATTAATGCCAGACCAAATACTTTTATCATACTTACCTCTCATGGGAGATTTCATGGCAGCTTCTACCATCCCCACCAGAAGCTGGAGACTCTTGGGGTCCTGAGCCAGTCCAGATGCAAACGCTGCCAGGGCATCGGCATGACGTCCGAGGTACTGGAGGGCAACACCCTGTCGGAAGTATGCCTGAAAATGAAGAAAATACAATGCATGTTTGCTTATACATCATGCTCCATCAAGGCTGCTGCTGATTCTTTAGTAGAACAACAGATCAGTGGAACTATGATTGAGATGGTCTTAATTCAAAGACCTAGTAAATAGTTTGTAATCAAATCTGATCTCTTCCAATATCGTAAAATGTAAGCATACTTCTCTCAGATAAATTATAATATATTCTTTTCAATTCTAGAACACATAAATTTTATCACATCCTTTGGCATTTATTCACATATTGCTTTTATTGTTTTTGATTATTTGAAAAATATTTCTTATCCCACCTTTAATAGCATAAGCTCCTCAAGGACAGGATTTTGGAGATTTCTTTATATCTCACCAAAGTAGGTGGTACAGTGCAAGACAAATGAGAGACACTCAAATTCCACTTATGGTATATTTTCTCCATTTATGTAATGAATGGGAAAAATAAATATGTGATTATTATTAAGGCAATCTTAATAGTGAGTAACATAACATGGTCATATCAAATGTAGTATTTCAGACATAATATTTAAAAGCTGTTATCTAAAATATATGTGCTTTGCTTAGAAACAAAATCAGATTGTTTTTGTATGCTTCAATTGGATTAGTTTTAAAGCTAGTATCATCAGTTGTTGATTGTAGAACATCCCTCCTTCTAGTAATTGAAGAAAGGGCCAAGAAGTTAATAAAATATTTAAAGTTTAGAATAGTCTTAAGGAAGTGAAGTTTGTTTTCAAGCACACAGAGTAAAAATAAGTAAATGAACCAAGTGTTACTAGTATTTAACCAGCAAAGGAACTTGTACCTGATTAAATAACACATAAAAATGACATATTAATTCATTCACTGTTTATGAACATCTGCTTCTAAAATATTTAGCCTCCTATGTAACTTCAACATTCTTACAATACCACATACTTATAACACAATTTTGACTTTTCAGTCCAATATACTTTGAGTTGCCACAAATTGTATTCATGGGATCTAAATAAAGTTTCAAGTAACTTCTAAAACTACTACTCACTAAACTTAACACATAATTTTATAATTTTATATGTACACGTACACACACAGAGATTGAGTGAGAGCACATTTAATGTTTACAAAACGTATTTCTTTACCTTATCTTATTTCATTTTTACAACTACCCTTTGAGATAATTTAAGATAGGCAATGCTATTCAGTGTTTCTATTAAGAAACAACCCATAAACAGAATGAATACTCATAGATTATTACAGGCTATTCAGATTTCTATTTCAGTTTAAACTATCAGCAGCTGTTAAAACTCAGACCCCAGTGAGACACTAACCTATAAATGTGCTTCCATTACTAATTCATAAGATCACTTCCTTTCACTGGACTCAGCCACTGTTTCAACCTTTAATGTGTTTTATAGACATTTTTCACTGTCCTTTTCATTTCACATTTTAGGTGATTTTGAAAATCTGAGAGGCAATATATGCAACATTACAACTAAAAATAACTACAGTTTACATAATTTCAGAAATACTATATTAAAGCCAAATTAAAAGAATGTAACTTTATATAATATATACATGCCAATTATCTGTACACTATAATTATAATTTATGGAAAGAAACAAAAGATGTTTTTAGTTACTGATATTTTTAAAAAATGTATGTGGCAATCATTTGACAATATATGTAAGTCAAATCATTATATTGTATAAGTTAAATCTATTCAATGCTGTATGTCAGTGGTATCACAATAAAACTAAAAATACACAATAATCTTAATAGCAATGGATTTTGATAATTTCTTACATATTTAGAGCAAAATTTTATCATTCATTACTTCACTGAGAGAACTGATTTTCCTGCCTGCCAACAGAAATCATTGAAAAATGTGATATATCTACTTTTTAGTCGGGCGAAGTTGTGTTAAAGGCCAGTCGTGATATCAAGTTCACACAGCAGTTAAAGAAGAGTGTGCACATATTGTTTTCTTAGGACACTCAATAATTAGATGAAAAAGGTATGACTGGACCATGTCACCCACAATCTTGTCTTCCTTTCTTTGGGGGGAGGATTTTGAAAAGAGGTATGGAAGGCTTTCAAAGGTCTCCCTTAGTCCTCCCTCATTCCCTTCCACAATCGCTAACCCATATTCACACAATTTTTCTCAGTCACAAGCTTAGTTTATACCCCTGCCAAGACAGCATAATAAGTCAAGCTCTGACAAACCCCTGTTCCTAACTCAGAGTGGGGCTCTCCCAACTTTGCTCCATGCAATATTCACTGCATGTACAAACAGCTGAATAGAAATCAGTTTTTGATACTTCTGTGAGAGGTACGCCACTATCAAGTTCAAGTGGATGATAATATGACCTAGATTGTGGGTTCATGTCAGGGGTCCTCAAACTTTTTAAACAGGGGGCCAGTTCACTGTCCCTCAGACTGTTGGAGGGCCGGATTATAGTTTAAAAAAAAAAACTATGAACAAATTCCTATGCACATATCTTATTTTGAAGTAAAAAAACAAAACAGGAACAAATACAATATTTGTATTTGCATGTGGCCCGTGGGCTGTAGTTTGAGGACCCCTCGTTCATGTAATAGAATAAAAAGAATTCAGCACAGTGTCTGACAAAAATATTCAATAAAATTAGCTATTTTGATTATTAGTTAAATAAGAAAAGAATCTTACTAAGAACACATAATTACAAACTAACAGAATGTAAGGAATCCAACAAATATTTTACTATGCAATATATTATTCAATTCCTATCATGGCTTCATTTGCTCCTCTCCTGGCTCCATAAGAGACTACTGGCAACTGGGAAACTCACTGCTGTAAGGCTCCCAGACAAAAATCTGAGCTACCCAACAAGAAGAAACTGGCACTCCGGTCTTGGGAGATGCAGCAGCCACCCACAGGGTCCTCTGTCAGCCTCTTCCAAAGCCAAGGGGAAAGCGTGCTGAGATTCACAGCTGCTTCAAGAAAATGGATGTAATCTGCTATCGCCTATCTGCCTCTCCCCTATTGATTCCTGCTACTAATTTCTCTCTTCCTCAGAATCAGAGGTCTCACAGGAAGCTGCTTCATCTGGGAAAGGGGACATTTTGATCACTTCGGATTGAGCAGAGGCAATATATGTGCACCATGCTGAAGGAAGCAATATTAAACACTCGGTGCCCAGCCAACCTCAGAAAATCTATTCCCCTGCCTAAGCGCCCCTCCCCCCACGCATACACCACATTCTGGTCACTGGTTACGTTGCAGATGGAGGAAGAAGGACAACATGAATTGACTATAAGAACACCTATGCCCTGAGAACAACGGTTTTAACCTGAAGCTTTAGCCAAGAGAAACGTATAAGGAGCTAGTTAACATACTGGACTAAAGGTAGATTTTCAAGTGTTGCACAGTCATTCATTTATTTTTTGTTGTTCCCCACAAAGAACCCTCAGTGATTATTCCACACATGCTACTAAACTATCACCTCACAAATACAACTGCGTTACAAGAATAGTTCATTCCTTCCTTCAATTAATATTCCCTAAAGATCTACAGCACCAGGCACTATAAAACAGAGGACGCAGACTCTCAATGTGCTCACAATCTAGAAGGGAAGAATATAAACAGCTATAAATGTCTCGACTGCTACCTGTAGAGCTGCTTACTAGTAAGATTTTGTAATACTTAAGCAGTAATAAAAATGTAACAAATGACTGAAGCATTTATGCCCTGTTGTTAAAACTGCTAGTATTTGTTCTTTATTAAGTGGCCATTCTTCTCACCTCAGAGAGTTTGCCATAGATTAAATGTTTGTGTCCTTCCAAAATTAATATGTTGAAACCTAATCCTCAATGTGATGGTATTTAGGGCTTTAGGGGGGATTAGGTCATGAGAGTGGAGCCCTCTGAATGGGATCAGTACCCTTATAAACGAGACCCCAGAAAGCCGTCCCTCTCCTTCCACTATGTAAGGACACAGCAAGAAGATAGCTATCTATTAACCAGGAAAATAGCCATCTATTTACCTCACCAGACACCAAATATGCCGTCAACTTAATCTGGGACTTCTCAGTTTTCAGAACTATGAGAAATAAATGTTTGTCATTTAAGCCACCCAGCCTATGATATTTTATTGCAGCATTCCTAAAATTCTAAGACAGGGTTAAAGTAAAAACACTCAGAGACTAAACATGTGAAAGAGAAAGCTCTTCACTCTTCAAGTGCCACTGGAAACAATGAAGGACCTGTAAGTCTTTATTTCCAACACTCCATTCCTGGTTCACAATTCTAATATATCACTCAACCTAAAATTCTACTCTCACATGGCTCAAGTAACTTATGAGGTAAACACTACCATAGGTATGTACATATATTTATAACAAATGTAATATATAATAACATTTAAATTAAGAGTATTCATTTACATGTACAACACATAGTCTATTACTTAATCCAAGCATTTACAAATATTGTGCCTTCGATTTAATCTATACTTTCAAATTTTATATTTTAATGTTCCCAATCTGTCTTTCACTGTTAGAATTTCAACTTTTACATCTTCTGAAGAATAAACATCTATAACTATAACACAGTAATATACCTGCTAGCCAATCACATCACCTGCTACCACATCATCTTTTTAAATAATATTTATAAATTTAAAACTATTTTACTGAATTTCCCTTATTTAATTTAAAAATGCCAAATGGGGACAATAGAAATGCTGATACTAGTTTTTAAAAAGCAGCAGCATTAATCTATAATTTAACACAACTGGGTCAAAAATGAAAATGATTACAGAATATCAAAAGCACAAAACCTTTTAACATTTTTGATATACACAGAACAACTAACTAGACTCCAGTCATGATAGAAAAGAATAAAATTAGAGAATATATAAAAAAATGATTCTCAAAAGAAAAGGCACAATTTGAGATTTTAGTTTTAGTTCTCTAGTAATTAACACCCCGACTCACTGAACATGTCAATATTTTCTTTAATATTTTCATATACTTGACTTTCATATACTTTATAAGGAATGCATTCATTGCATAGGAAAATAAAAGACAGTTTGTAGTGCTTAAAACAGATATCTAACATGTGAGTAAATATAAATATATACACATTACCTCTATAAAATTTATTACATATTACAAATTATACATTAGATCACATAAAAATGTGAACTGAGTCCTGTGCTTTAAAAATGTGGCATAATGGCCCTAGCTGGTTTGGCTCAGTGGATAGAGCGTCAGCCTGCAGACTGAAGGGTCCCGAATTCAATTCCGATCAAGGGCACATGCCTGGGTTGCAGGCTCAGCCCCAAATGGGGGACACACAGGAGGCAGTCAATCAATGATTCCCTCTCATCATTGATGTTTCTATCTCTCCCTCTCCCTTCCTCTCTGAAATCAATAAAAATATCTATAACAATAAAAGGGTAATATGCAAATCTACCAAACGGCCGTCCGGACGTCCTTCTGGATCGAGAGATTGCGGGATCGAGGAAGCCGCCACGGCTGCGAAGGCCTACTCTTGCACAAATTTAGTGCATCAGGCCTCTAGTATATATATAGAAAGAAGAAAAAAATGTGACTAATGCCCCAAGCAGGTGGCTCAGTTGGTTGGAGCATCATCCGTACACCAAAAATGTTGCCTGTTCGATTCCGTCAGGGCACGTACCTCAGTTGCAGGTTCAATCCCTGGTCAGGGTGTGTACAGGAGGCAACCATTCAATGTTTCTCTCTCACATGGATGTTTCTTTCCCTCCCTCCCTTCCTCTCTTTCTCAAATTAATTTTTAAAATATCTTTGAGTGAGGGTTAAAAATATATATATGACATAAAAATGAAGGCATATAACCCATGCCCTCAATAAATGTTTACCATCTTGCATCAAATAGTCACCTGTATATTTTGTTACATGTTTCATTTAGAACAAGGGAGAAATTAATAGCACTTTCCGCAATGATGGAACTGTTCTCTGATAATGGTAACTGTTAGCCGGCCATATGTGGACACTGAGCACTTGAAATGTGGACAGTGTGACTAAGAAACTACATTTTAAATTTCATTTTAAATACTTTAAATGTGGCTAATAGTCACTGAATTGGACAGTTGCTTGTAGTCACTGGATTAGACAATGCAGTTCTAGAGTTTGATCTTTCTCTAACAAACCTCCAAACACAAATCTAAATTGGAAAGTGAAAGGAGAATACACTAAACAAGTGAAATAACTATTACAAAAGCTCTGAACTGAGGCTGACTTCCTCTCAAGGCAGATGTGGTGAAAGAGAAAGGACTCATTAGGCTGACACTGAAATGCTATCCCAGTAACATTTTAGTTGTGCACCTTTGGACAAGGAACTTGACTTCACCACACTTCATGTTCTATTTTCACTTACACAGAGGATGATACTGACGACCTCAATAGTTGCAAATGACATCACATATTAAATATAAAACAGAGTAGGTACTTTTTAAAATATTGAACAGAAGTGAATTTCTCATTGTTACTGTCAGTTTGGCATTAACTATTTAATCAGATGGCTCATCCACTTCACCAGTCTGCAGACTGAAATCACCTTTGGTAAACTGGGTGAGGGACTGACAAAAATTAAGCCCAAAACAAAAAGTAATAATCATAATGATCACCTTGAGTCATTAAGGAAATAGTTAAAACTTAGGTTTGGCATCTTCTGTTCCAAAGGTAATATGTTTGAGGGCAATTTTAAAATAAAAATTAAAAAATGGCCCAGCGATTCCACTTCTGGGGAATTATTCGAAGAAACGCAAAGCACTTCAAAAAATACATATGCACCCCTATGTTCACTGAAGTGTTATTTACAATAACCAAGCTAGGGAGCAACCCAAGTGCCTATCAATAGACAAGTAGATAAAAAAGCTGTGGTACATATATACAATAAAATATAACTCGGTCATAAAAAAGAATGAAATCTTACGATTTGTGACAGCATGGATGAACGTAGAGGGTATTATGCTAAGTAAAATAAGTCAGTAAGAGAAAGACAAATACCATATGATTTCACTCATATGTGACTCTAAAAAACAATATGAATGAACAAACAAAACAGAAGCACACTCAGAGATAAAGAAAACAGACTGATGGCTACCAGAGGGGATGAGGGTTGAGGGACTGGGTACAAAAGGTGAAAGGATTAAGAAGTACAAATTGGTAGTTACAAAATAGTCATGGGAATATAAAGTACAGCATAGGAAATATAGTTAATATTGTAACAACTATGTATGGTTGTCAGTGGAAATATTGGGGGGAACACTTTGTAAAGTATATGGTTGTCTAATCAGTATGCTGTATGGCTGAAACATACAAAATAATACTGAATGTACTAGGAAGCTGTAATTGAAAATAATAAAAATTTTATTTTAAATTGCTTTTTAAAATATTCACACTTTTGGCAGTTGCTTGTGTAAGCTTCACTTATCTAGTAAATTCATTGTTTGGGAAAAACATCATATGCAGATTAAATAAGGTTCTTTGGCCTAAGTGGAAAAGAAGACCAAAAATGTATTTGTCGAAACATAAAACAGTCCTTCCTCTCAGAGTTTTTCCTAAAAGACTTATTATTAGAATTACTACAAGATGTTCTGATACCCAAGCCTGATACCTATCTTAGAATCAATAAGAACCCCGTCCTACAATATCCACCCTGCACTGCACGGTATCATAAGTCTTAGTGCATATATGTAGGTGTTTTATTCTCCAAAACCTTTCCTAGCTATCATTTGTTGAACTACTCTCTGTGCCCAACACTGTGGTAGGCGCTTTCCACAGTTTATCATTAACCCTCACAACATTCTGCGAGAAGTTCTTATGACAACTACTGCAAAAAAAGAGGTGATTATGATACCTGCCCCAAATCATACAGCTACAAAGAGAGACAAACCTGCTGCCAAACTCTTTCCACTATTCCACATTATCTCTTTGATTAAAAAAATTAATGGTATGCAATTAACCTCTAAATCAAGCCTTTTGTCTGGGAATTCTTGTACTTGTAAAATTCAACCTATGGAGGCAGAAATGAAGGAAAATCAGAAATGACACAGAAAATTTATGAACGTGAATATTTAATCTCTATTCCATTAGCAACCGTTGATTGTAGAACAATTTTTAATGAATTGGATGGAAAGAAAATTCATTTCATTAACCTTTCATAAAAATGTATTATTATTGAACCAAACAGGCCACTGTACTTGCAACTCAGTCGATGTTAATTAGATTACAGGTTTGAGGCTTTAAATCAAAGACAAACAAAAGGAGCCATCAGCAAGCTCCTCAACCAATGCTTGCTTGTTTGCTGGCTAAAATGAATTTTTACCTGCAATACAATTTACTATGCTTCTTTTCTTTTGTGACATTTTCAAGTGAATTTTCTCTCTCTTCTATTTGCTGACACTTTACATTAAAAATAAAAATAAAACCTTAAGAATCAGCAAAGAACACATTCTTCATGTGTTTTACCTGCTCAGCTGGGAGTAATCATGCCTATCTCTCCAGAAAACTATACTTCTATTTTTACTAGTCTGTCTTATTGTGTGCTGAAAGCACATGCAAGAGATTGGAGGCTATTTTAGAAAACACCATTATTTAGTTTGCAAGCCAGAGTCAGAGACCCAAATGGCCTCAACATAATGTTCTAACCAAATCTGCAGCTGTGAATTGCTTCTCTCCCCAGTGCTGCTTTTGGTACATTTGATATCAATTTCTAAAAGAAATCTGCTCTCAATCCTGATTGTTTCATATCACATCAGCTATTTCTTTTCCCAAAATTAGTTTTCAGTGAATTGTATCAAAAGTGTTAAGATAACATATTTTTAAAAGAAATTAGAAATCTGATAAGAAGATAAAGAAAAGATGAAATGACAACCAAGAGTTAAATAACTAAGCAGTATCATTTCCTAGCACTGGAGGGATTCCCAGTGGTAAAGTATATGTCAGATTATAAAATGTGTGTACCATAATCTGGAATTTCTCTTCTAAGCTTTCAAAATAAACAATGAAAGAAGTTTATGAAGTCTCCAAAAGCAGTGGTTCTGAACTTCCTAGATCTTATGCCTTCATTCTATGGGTATGGCATAGGAGGTGTATAAAGTTGTGCCAAGAAGAAAACCAAGGGAATTTCCTGAACATTCTCCAAGAATCATCTGGCTTCAGCATGAGTTCGGTGCACCTGCCCTACCAATCCTCCCTTCGCACACATAGCCTGATCCTGGGGAATATGGTAAGACCAGAAGCAAAATAGAAAAAAATAAGAATGAGCCGAAAGAATGGTGGATTCAGAAAAACACTGACGTCAACAACATGGAAATTAAAGGATTCTGAATTCTCACTAACTATTGGCAAAAAGACTTGGCATCTTACCTCCCATAATGTGGATATACCCAAACTATGTCAGATTAATGGGAACCTCTAAAAGCAGTCTATCAGGATTATTACCGTAAGTGCTATACTAGTATATTGGGATGTGGAAGTTCTACATAAGGCTTTCTTGAGCAGATGAAATTCCAACATTAGTGATTCACTCCTTGATCTTTCTTAGCTTCTGATCTATCAATTCTTGCTTTTCTCATCCAATTATAATTCAAATAGGGGTCTGTGAAGGGCAAAGCCATACAGTAACATAACGCGGGGAGCAGGCCTAAGCTGGCAGTCGGACATCCCTCTGGTATAGTCAATAATATTCTAATAACTATGTATGGTGTTGAGATATATCAGGAAGATCACTTAGAAAGTTATGTAATGTCTAATCACTGGAGTATACACCTGAAACTAATATAATGTATGCCGACTGTAATTGAAAATAAAAATAATTTTAAAATGAAAAAAAATCAAAGCTCTTTTCACCTACATCACATTGCCTCCCCACTTCCAAAGAGTCCCCTTTCTCAATAAGGTAAATAGATAAACAGATTTTTTAAAAATAACTAAATCACAAAAACATAATAAAAAGTAAGTGCGATTGATATATGTGCTGATTGTCTGCCTGTGTACATCCGGGGATCTTATGTATTTCTAAATAGTCACATCATATTGCTGACACATGTTCAGTAATTACATTATCATCCTCATAACACTTCTATAGCCCCTTGATGCCAGGGCTTTCTCTCAATCATGAGCTAATCTAGCTTTCCCCTACGAGACATGAAAAGAAAATGACTCTGATTTTATAGATGGGAAAACTAAGGTAAACAGAGGTTAAAGTTCACAACATCTGCCTCTGAGTCCATTATAGTTGTACTAAACAGAGAGTTCTGTTTTTTGTACATGCTATTTACAGAGACTTTAATCCTGAAGGGTCTATGCCAGGGATTCAGGTTTCCCATTTTCTTTCTTTGTTTCTGTTTTCTTAAGTAGTTATTTATGTGGCTGTCCTCCTAACTAAATGGACCAATCTGGGCATAAACCATTTTCTCATTTTCTCTGCTCATAGGAAGGAATGGCTTATTTCAGCACCGCAGATAGCATCTTGAGGTCTCAAGAGGATGACAAATTGAAACAGTCTCTTTCTTGCCTAACATTTCTTACCCAAGAGTCAAGTGATGATGTTAAGGAACAAATCTCTCTTCTCCTGACAATTTGCACTTATTTTCTTAATAGCCCTGCTAAGATTCAATGAGTTTCAGTTTGCTTAGAGCCTACTTAGTGCCTGTCAACAGGCGCAGGAGCTTTCATTCATCAGTGTAATAGTCCTATCGGTGATGCATTCTTATGAAATGATGGCAGCAATTCCAAAAAGGGAACGGCGGAGATAGGGCAGATGAATTTCCTTTCAAAAAAGCCATGAGAATAGCATAGCAGTTCCTCCATACCTAGAAACTTAATAAATTATTTTGATTAAGAAATGGTCAGAGATTTTTATTTGGGTATAATATCAATGTACTAAAAAATTACCTATTCACAGGGATTATCTATATTTTACAAAAAATCATTTGAAAACAAGCACAACCGCCAAATACAAATGCAAAGCTCTATCAATAAATCTAGGTCTTGGCAATCAGGCATGAAGAGTGACGTTCATAGACAACTGGTGCCTCAGTCTAAATGGGACAACTGGCTAAACAGTCCCAGATTAATGCTCTTCTTTGACTTATTGGGGTCTCTTACACCATAAATGCTGCTATGCTATTTGAGAGGTACTTTTTGTGCAAGAGTGACATGATTCCACACCCTCTTCCAAAGATCACAAATTGCCAACATTGTTCCCTTCATCATTTAAAACTCTCTTTCTATAAAACTTTTATACTTTTAGTCTGACTTTAAATTGAAACATTTTCTATTATTATTTGTTGACAAGTTTTAAACTACAGAATCAAAATTATTTCATATTTTTAATTAAATTCATCTTTGGCATTTTTTCTGTAAAGGTTTCACCTTTTATCAAGAATGTGTTACCAGCCCTCACTGGTTTGGCTCAGCGGATAGAGCGTCAGCCTGTGAACTGAAGAGCACATCCCTGGGTTGCAGGCTCGATCCCCAGTGTGGGGCATGCAGGTGGCAGCCAATCAATGATTCTCTCTCATCATTGATGTTTCTATCTCTCTTTCCCTCTCCCTTCCTCTGAAATCAATAACAATATGTATTTTTTAAAAAGAATGTGTTGTCAAAAGGAGTATACAGATGTTGTATTACAAAAGTATATACCCAAAATTTATATGTTACCCCAATAAATTTAATTTTTAAAATATGTTTACTACCTACTACATATAAAAGTATTCAGTACCACAGGGATATATAAGAAGAAATAATTAATATCAGATTTCAGAAAGTATGTATATAATCAACCTGGGGAGATATATATAAAAGCTGCCCACTCAATAATTTAGGAATTGTTTCAAGACAACATATAAGTAAGCACACGTAAGGAATATGGGTCTTCCTCAACTAACACAGGAATTGTTTTCTACAAGTTCATTTTCAAGTCAGTTGTTAAGAATGTTTAAGCATTTTTTCCATAAAAAGAAATTATGCTGTAAAGGGTGGTAATATTATCCACCCAGTTCACAATGACCTAGGTCATAAATAATGTCACTGGTTTACAGGACTAGCAATATTACAGAAAGGAGAAGAAATGGAACTGATACATCCGCTAGCATATGACAAGCACTTTTACATAAGTAATGTTATTTAGTCTTAATCCGACAAGGTAGATTATTATATCTTCCTTTAAAGATAGGGATGCTGAGGCTGCTAAAGATTAAATAACTTGTCCAAGGTAATAGCTTGTAAGTGACAGAATAGAGATTCAAATCCAGAACCATCGGGCGCTGAAGCCAGGTCTCCACACCCATAACACACAGCTTCCCTTTAAAACAGTCTTCATAAGGGAGCACAAATGAACAAAATTAATAGAAAATGAGTTCTTCAAAGGCAGGGATCTTTTTTTTATTATTCATATCCATACACTATAGCTGACCCTGGATATATCATCTATGCATCAATAAATATTTATTAGAAAAAAGAGAAAAAATATTTATTAACTAAAAAAATTCCACACCACTAGCATACCTTCTCTCATTCTGCTTTTCCTAAATTATCAATCCTGGCTGCTTTCAAATACATTCCTTGAACAGAGTGACTTTCAAAAATCCCAGTTTTCTCCTGAGACACTTTCCTGTCCTTAGACACTGAAATCCATAGAGCCTAAATCTATATTGACTTTTTTTATGTGGCTCAGCATGCTCCCTAGCTAGGACAGATATGAATTTAACCCACAAAGCTTTTCCCATAATGCTCTTGGATCCGAGTTTGAAAAAGATGCACTGCCCCATGGGGAGAAATTATCCAAACTAATATCAATGAAGTGGATTTATCCTGTCCAGAGAGAATGCAAATGAACTTGGTTGCATCAACTTTCTGAAACCACTTCTAAAGTAAATTAAGAAACCCATTTCACGTTGTTTGAAAGGAATGTTGGCTGACACTTGCAAATGAGTCTTCTACAGAGAAGTAGCTCTAATTCTGCAGCTTATCATTTCAAATGGTTTTGGAGATGAATATTCAGATCCCACGTCAATTTTTAATGTAATGGATAAAATCCCAAAAGCTTAAAAACTAGGTTCCACTTCATAATCTGTCATTTTTTCTACCTTTTCAGGATATATTAATTTTTTAATAAGTTATTTTAACTAGGTCCTAAAATGCATATTTAATCACAAATTCAAAAATGATGCACAAAGCCTCTAATTTAATTGATATCTTATGTAAAGAATCCTTGTTAATTATAAAATTGTGACCATAATTAAATAAAAGTAATGAAAATATAGGTTCTGAAATTATTACATTAAAAGTCTTCGAAAAAAAGACAAATCATTTTCTTAAGTTCCCAGGTGAGTACTTTTAATGTACAATAGCAACCATGTTGATTATTTTCAAAATTATCCTGAATATTATTAATGGCAAATGTTAAACTACCAAATATTCTGCAATATTGATAAGTACTCTCTGAAGACACTGATCAGCAATTGCTGTGCATACATTTTGTGAAACAAGAGAACCAGCTGTATTTTCAAGAAAGAACAATATTTTCATTCCCTTCGGCACAACTGGCTCAGAGCAATGAAAGAGAAATACTTGTTTTTAAAATATATTTTATATCCACATTTAAATGCCTAATTAATCCTAATAATTAAATGCAACCACTAACAACTTTCTTTGCAAGATCTCTTTTTCATTTCCACAAACTCTGGAATGTAATGGAAATCATTGTGTCATTATGGCCACAGTAATAAATGCCTATTGGTCAATAAGCTCTGAACCTTAACAAGCAGTTAACTAATTCAGTTGGAAATAAGACCAATAGTTCTAATGGCCTCTAATTTCACTGCAAGAGACCAGCCTTATGAACTATAGCTGGTTTTCATGAGCTCTTCCTACAGCAAAGAACAGCAATTTAAATGTAAAAGACATGCATTTGAAATTCAAGTGCTTACACTGATTTTTCCAGGAAGATCATGGGTCAGAATAGGTCCTTCCTAAAGAAATATTTAAGTGCAATAGGCAGAGCCAAGGCAAACAAAAATAATAGGCTTTTAAATTATCAACGCTCAATTTAGTCTATTTGAAAATCATTCACATTTTCTTTTACTAATTTCAAACAATCTGAATTTTTTTTAAAGTGGACAAAAGTAACAACTGTAAAAACACCTTGCAATAAATACAAAAAGGGAGGCTTAGAAAATTGATCTCTTCCTGCTGTCTCATTTATTCATCCTCCCCTGAGAGTGAAGGCCTCTAGATTTCAACATAAATAGATATAACTTGGTATACAGCTATCGGTATACTTGAAATCAAAATAGTCTGGAGACATCAGTATCCACTCAAAACCTGATCCTTTCAGCTGTTTGTCTCACATTTCAACAGCAGAGAAAGCATTTCAAGCGATGAGGTAAGAATGTCCCTTTGCCCTAGGATGCTAGGGATGACTTCTATATGAAGATGAACTACGTTGTGCTCTTTGTTCTGCTAATATTCATTTCTGACCTATTTTGTGCCTCTAGCCATACTTCTGTAAAAGCTACACCTCTTAAATTACATAGTTGAGCTCCTTATTCCAAATGACATTTAATTTAAAAAGCATTTACATGCCAAATTTAAAAATCCTTATACTTCTTCATCACTTACTTTGTCACTTACGGTAAAAGAAGTTTAAGTTCTCTGGCATAATCTCGTACCAAACTTCTGACAAACCTGAAGAAAATAAATTACTGTATTTTCCAACCTTAGTTCAATCATCACATTTTCTGCAAAGCCTAAGTTTAATCTTCCTGATAGCACACTAATTAAGACAGTAATAATATATGGTAGTGAACTAGAACACTGGACAGAAACCTTGGGCTAAAATTAGACTTAATACTGACAACCTATATGAATTTCAATTACTTCTCCTCTCTGGGCCTCAACCCCATCATTTCTAAAGGGAGAGTTAGGGTTAAGTGATCTCTTAAGGTTCTTTATAACTGTAACATTCTAAAATCCTATGCTATGAAATTCTATCTTCTTTCATTATTTATAGAGTGGCTAACTGCTGAGGCATCCCAAATTTCTCCTTAGTACATTCACTATCGTTTGGAGCCTTGTGATTACCACTCTTGGTTTCATTTCAATGTCTCCTTTTCAAACATCTTTTTCCTAAAAAGAAAAGGGTTTTGGATAAGAAATCTGCCACCACTATCCCCACAAAGCAGGGCAAGCTTTTCCTTTTAACAAAAACACTTGCTATTGCCCTAACTGGTTTGGCTCAGCAGATAGAGCATCAGCCTATGGACTGAAAGGTCCCAGGTTCGATTCCAGTCAAGGGCATGTACCTTGGTTGTAGGCACATCCCCTGTGGGGAGTGTGCAGGAGGCAGCTGATCGATGTTTCTCTCTCATCGATGTTTCTCTCTCATCGATGTTTCTGACTCTCTATCCCTCTCCCTTCCTCTCTGTAAAAAATCAATAAAATATATTTTTTTAAAAAAACACTTGCTATTGGCAAAAAGGGTGTGAGCCAGTCTATTTCTTTCTATGTGTTAATGAACCACCTATTGCCAAATGGAACTCTCCTTAATTCCAGATCAGCAAACACCATTTTCTGATGAGGTAAAATGACAAAGTACTAATTAGAAGGAACCTAATCTGAAGTCACAATTCGCATTAATTGGAAGTTACTACAGTGATTATTAACAAGTCACATTATCATTAGACCAAAGAAAATGTCAAAATTGATTTATGCATTCAGGAGTCTCTAATAAACAGGGTCTACATTCAAGGTCTTCTATACTATAAAATGACCAGAGTAAAGAAAATAACACTTTACAGGTTAATGAATGCTGTGAAAATATCACATTTTTTATTGCTCAGATGCCTTTTTCCAGCATTAAATACACCCGGAAATACTGAATGAATGACTGAATAGATGACTATAAAGAGAAAATATTTTATTTTAAAATATCTAAAAAATACATGTAGCATCTTCTAGAAGCCTAAAATAATCCCTTATGACTAAGGCCCTGAGGATCTTAAGATGCATCTATATCTAAGGTCAACCGGCTTATTAAGATGAACTGAAGATAAATGCAAACAAGCTCAGCAGCATGGCTCAGTGGTTGAGCATCCACCTATGAACCAGGAGGTCATGATTTGACTCCCGGTCAGGGCACATGCCTGGGTTGTGAGCTCCACCCCCCGTAGGAGGTGTGCAGGAGGCAGCTGATCAATGATTCTCTCTTATCATGGATGTTTCTATCCTTCTCTCCCTCTCCTATGCTCTCTGAAATCAATATGTATATTACTTTTTTTTTTAAAGAAAAAGAATTGTGGGCATTTGGAGACTACTACATTAAAACAATAGAGGGAAAGCTGCTCAATTTATTGCAAAGTCATAATAACATGGGTAAATTTCATGTTTCTTTTGGAATTTGTCAGACTTCCTAACTCTTAATGTTGTTTGCAATTTTGAACTAGCTCAGCTTAATGTTAGCAAATTTTGGCATGTATTTGTACTCTGAACCCACTTAAAACCTCTGTAATAGCCCTGACTGGTTGGGCTCAGTGGATAGAGCATCGGGTCGTGGACTAAAAGGTCCCGGGTTTGATTCCAGTCAAGGGCATTTACCTTGGTTGCAGGCTCAATCCCCAGTAAGGGGCAAGCAGGAGGCAGCTGATCGATGTTTCTCTCTCATCGATGTTTCTAACTCTATCTCTCTCCCTTCCTCTCTGTAAAAAAATCAATAAAAATATATTTTTAAAAAATATTTTTAAAACCCTCTGTAATAAATAGTAATCTATCTTTTGTTTATGTGTGTTAAAATTCCTAATTGCTGCATATGGTCTGGATTAGAGAGCTATGTTCTCAGACCATAATGAACATGTTAATCTTATGTTGAAATAAAAAGGTAATATTACTTCAAAATTATTTTATGGTTAAGTTGCAACTTGGACTCTTAAGTTCTTTATGCTAATACATTATTAATCAAACTAGAGGCCCAGCGCACGATTAAATCGTGTGGGTAGGGTCCCTAGGCCTAGCCTCCTGCGATCAGGGCCATCTTCTGCCCATTCACCAGTCCCCAGGTCGAAGGCCGCCTCTGCCGCTGGGTTGTCAGGCCATTGGGATCACCAGCTCATCCCCGGCTGCTCCGGGCTCAGGCCTGTGGGAAAGCGGGTGCCGGAGTGGAACACGCTACCTGCTCGGGCTGTTCATGCAGGCGCCGCTGCCACTGCCTCTACTGCTGGGGCTTGAGGCACTGATGGAGGCTGTGGGGTGCGCCCGCGACCTACCCGCCCCAGTATGAGTGGCCCCCAGCGGGCAGCGCATTCCATCAGCGGCCAGCCCGGTGCAGGCGCATGGAGGTGAAGTTGCCGGTGCCCGCTTTCCCACAGGCCTGAGCCCCCAAGCAGCCGGGGATGAGCTGGTGATCCCAATGGCCTGACAGCCAGCCCAGTCCTCCTGCCACCCACCCCAATTCCCCCGTTCACCATCGCTGATCCATCGCAGCCTGAGGACTGGGGGGAGGGACCAAGAGGTCAGCAGTTCAGCCCGCTTGCAAGTCGCCAGTCCCACCCCACCCCCTCTTGCAGGCGGGGGGGGGAGACCGAGAAGTGGTCAATGCCACCTCATGGCGACCGTTTGTTTGGTCGTTCTGGTCGTTAGGGACACTGGCTTTTTATATATAGAGATAACACATATTTTTCAACTAAAAGGTAGACCAAATAAGTTTAAAATGTTTCTTTCAAAGAGATTAAAGTATATTCATTTTAAAGATTTAAAGTATTCTAATGAAATATATGTTCATTTTAGAAAATTTAGAAAAAATATTAAAGCACAACAGAAGTTTCCTATTACTCAGAGATCACCACTTTGATTTTAGCTTATGTATTTCTAATATTTTTCTATTCAGACATATATTTAGTACAAAACTTGGATTTTCTCTAACCTTTTATTTTGGCTTGAATTGGTTTAAAATTTGGTTCTATAATCTTTATAGATAAAAGTGAACAAAGATGAAGTTAATTTCAAGATATTTATGATATTGTATATGATGCATACACAAAAAGTGCATATAATTACATATATGCGCACATAGGTAAATTCATGTGTTAAGAACTCATACAGATCCAATCAAATTTATATTTTAGAGCTGAAGTAATACCATAATTTTATGAAACAAATTTATCCACACAGCAAGTCTAATTTGTAGAGCAAACTATTGGTCATACAATGGAGACTAACCAGATAAGAGAAACTAGACTAGTTTAAAGTATAAAGTATTTTTCAAATAAATGTAAGAAATTAACATACATATACTCAGAACTAGACTAAAATTTTTATTAGACCCCTGAGAGGAAATTCCAAACACCTTTTAATTCACATCAGTCTCTGCTACAAGAGAACCAGGCTATTCTCACACACAAAAGAAAGTTAAGTGAAAAGAAATATTTTTACTGTGACAACTTCTACATGGTGGCAGAAGGGAACATACATACACAATATAAATAATGAAAAAGCACAACACTTTATGAATTACATATATACTAGAGGCCCGGTGCACAGATTTGTGCACAGGTGGGGTCCCTCAGCCTGGCCTGTGGGGACTGGGCCAAAACAGGCTTTCCAACATCCCCTGAGGGGTCCCAGATTGTAAGAGGATTGGTTCTGGGTGATGCACCCCAGAATCGGACTCCCTCCTATCTGGTTCCAGGTGCGTCACCCAAGAACCACAGCTGCCAAGTCACTGCAGCTTGGCAGTTCCTGCGTTGAGCGTCTTCCCCCTGGTGGTCAGGCATGTCATAGCTACCGGTCAGACAGTTGGATGGTCACTTAGGCTTTTATATATAGAGATGTGATATATATATATATGTAAAATAGCTATAGATTTATCTAATAGAACTATCTCTAAAATAATCCACAAAATTGTTTAAATACAGAATAAAATCCTATATAATAGAAGCCTAATATGTTAAGTGTCCAGTCATCTGTTCAACCAATCAAAGCGTAATCCTATCTAATAATAGACAAACATGGTAATTGACCGTACCTTCGCTACGCCTCCCACTGGCTAATCAGCACAATATGCAAATTAACCACCAACAAAGATGGCGGTTAATTTGCATACGTAGGCTCCAAGCGGTGGAGCGAAGCCTGATGGCCCGGGGCCAGCGGAGCAGCGAGGCCTGACCTTTCCGGGGCCGGCTCCGGCCAGAACCCGGCCACAGCGAAGGCCTGGGCCCTGGGTGCCGGAGGCAAACCGGTGCCAGCAGCCAGGGGAAAGGAAGGCCTATTGCACGAATCTCTTCGTGCAACAGACCTCTAGTATGCTAATAATATGCTAAGGCCCTCAACCGCTGGCTATGATGTGCACTGACCACCAGGGGGCAGAGAGTCGACCAGTCGCTATGATGTGCACTGACCACCAGGGGGCAGACACTCTGACTGGTAGGTTAGCTTGCTGCTGGGGTCCAGCCAATCAGGACTGAACGAGATGGTGAGACACACCCTGGAGCCCTCCCGCAGTCCCTCCTCGGATGGCCAACTTCCCACGTCCCTCCCCGGCACAGATCATGTACCGGTGGGGTCCCTCGGTCTGGCCTGTGCCCTCTCTCAATCCAGGATCCCTCAGGGGATGTCAGAGAGCTGGTTTCGGCCTGATCCCCCAGGCCAGGCAGATGGACCCCACTGGTGCATGAATTCGTGCACCGGCCTCTAGTACAATATAATAGAGATTTGACAGGAAAACCTGGATGGGAAAATCACATGTGACTTTAAAAGTTTTTGATATTAAGGAATAACAATGTTCTCAGTCTAATTCAAGAATTCCAATGGATTACTTTCATGGAGCACAGGTAAGTTCTTTTGGTGAGATTTGCAGAATATGGCACTAGAGATGAATATAATTTAATTTGGAACATGTGCAAACATCTATAAACATCTACTGGAGCCTGTTCTCTTTGCAGCAGCATTTACACTGAGTTATATATTCTGCACACCGATACAGTGCTCTACAGCTTTCAATGCTGATGTAAAACTAGCTTCTACCTATTTAAAATATCACACAAACAGTAAAATCTTGGATTAACCCAGTGTTCTGGTATTTTTAACTTCCTTGGGCGCTTACAAAAGGATAAAGAAAATGATTCTTTATTTCAGCATTAAATATATATGATTGTTTATGCATGAACATAACCACATATGTATATATGCACTATTACTCTTTAGCAATATTATAAACTTCAATAGAAACAAATAGCATTTAGTCATTCTACTAGTCATTTGGCATCAGGTCTATGCCTGTGAAAGAATGAATACCAATCCTGTGATCGATAGTCCAACAGTCTAGTGTGGTGTCTCACAGCATAACACAGAAATTAGACTATATTCAAAACAAGTGGCTTCAAGCGTGTCTTGAAGGAGACCCATTGACCACAGAGAATAATGAAACATACATTCCCTGAAGCAAGATTACCAATAAAATAACAGCAAATTCAAACAGCCTTTTTTTAAAATAATCTCAACTCAAATTTTCATCAGCTTTCTTCTTGATCCAAAGCATTTGTGTCAAAATCTTTTAGAAATGTGCTTAAGAATTAACACATGACAGCCCAGCTGTTGTAGCTCAGTGGTTAAGTAAAGACCTATGAACCAGGAGGTCACAGTTCCATTCCTGCCCAGGGTTGCAGGCTCGATTCCCGGAGGGAGAGGGGGAGAAGCAGAAGGCAGCTGATCATTGATTCTCATCATTGATGTTTCCATTTCTCTCTCCCTCTCCCTTCCTCGCTGAAATCAATAAATATATATTTTTAAAAAGAATTAACACATAAAAAATACCTTATTGCTAGTATTGAGCCATGATATCATCTGCCAAACCCAAGAAGCTAAAAGCACTAAGGAAATTGTAAGGATGAGTCTCTAAAATGCTAAAAGTCTAGAATGTTAAAGGAAATATAACTAAAAAAAACAAATAAATCCATTCTTTAATTGGTATTGTCAGTGATGGAGATTATTATAATTAACAATCTAAAGGAGCTTCAATTCAAACTTATAATCATTCTAATTCTAAACTCTGCATGAAATAAGATATAGCCCACCATTGGGACAGAGAAGTTTACCAAAGGAGTGAGAAAATGAGTCTCCCTGACCTTCATTGGGAGGAGGAAGGGAGGACTTTCCTCTCCTTCCATGTCCACAGTTGGTGGTAAGGCTCTGGCACAATCACAGGTTGAATAAGGAGTGGAAGAGGAAGGTGAAGAAAGGAAGTTATTATTAAGATGGACAGACCCTTACATACTGGACACTATATCATTCATTTTTTCCAGTGATGAAGGGGAGCATCTGAGAGGCTGAGCAGCTTGCCTTCCATCACACACATCCCTTAAGCAATTGAGTTGGGATGCAAACTCAGATCTATCTAACTTTCAAAGTGCTTACTTAACATTGTAATATGCCGCCTCCCTGACTAAAGTTCTATTCAGTACAGTTTAGTCATAATACCTTTCTGTATCAAAATAAATAACTTTAACCAGCTGGTCGTAATATCACAGGAACTGAAATCAAAAAGAAAAACCCACAACAGCCACAAATATTTGGAACCACAAAGGAATATGTCATACTACAGCCAATAAAGTGCTGGGTAACAGAACTTCCAAAGCTAGACCCCTGAAATAAAAACTCACAGGAAGGAAAAATGCTGCCAAATGCTAATAATCGCCCCCTAGAAATCCTCATGGAGTACATGAGCTATTGAATCCTCAAGTCCAGAACCATCTCCTTTCCCAGCCTTCTGTTCTCCTGTTTCCCTCAGCCCTGCTCCTCTCAGACAGCCAAGGACACTGAGTTAGCTGAGGTGCCGCCATGACCTTTTATGGATCTGCCTGAGCTGCTCACAGAGCCCAAGGCAAAGCAACTTTCAGAGTTTGGCAGAGAAACTCAATTTTAGTTGTTTTTTTATTTTTAAGAGAGAACATCATCACAAAAACATTAATGCTCCGGGTACACAAACAAGAAAAATTTCCTATGAAGCTCACTCCTTTTTTCAAAGACTTTCACGAAATAGAAATCAGAACTTAAAACCCAGAAAGGCGCCCAGCTAGTGTGGCTCACTGGTTGAGCATCGACCTATGAACCAGGAGGTCAAGGTCCAATTCCAGGTTAAGGCACATGTCTGGGTTGCAGGCTAGATCTCCAGTAGAAGCGTGCAGGAGGCAGCTGATCAATGATTCTCTCTCATCATTGATATTTCTGTATCTCTCTCCCTCTCCCTCTCTTAAGTCAATAAAATTAAAAAAAAAAAACAGAAAGGGATATTATATTGTTTTTTCAAAATTAACAAAGAATCATGAAACTATAGTGATTGAGGGGATCTTAAATAATACTAGTCTATCATCTTTACTTCAAACAAAATTATATTGAAGTGTTTAAAATAATTAGAAATTCATCCCATGTTAAAACCTTCTCTCAGAAAAAAAAAATCAGCATTTATAGGCAAGAAATCGTTTTATATAACTAACCCATTTATATAGGTTCTTATGAAATGTTCAGGGTGGGAGTCAGTGGTAGAGATAGTTTGTGTGGATGAAAGGAAAATAAACATTAAGTGTCAGGCACTAGGCACTACCAGGGATGCTTTTCATATATATCATGATTTAATTTCTACAACAGTCTGTGAACAGTTACTATTAGCCCATTTTACTGAACAGAAATTAAGGATCAGAAGGATAAATTGCCCAAGGCCATAACATAATAGATGGCAGATCTGGGACATGACCTTAGGTCTAACTCTCCACATGTCAGTTCATAGTTCATTATTCCTTCTACCATACATCACCAACACTGTCAAAGTAGGGAACCAAAGGTTTGCATTGCTTTCATTCTAATGTGTCAGATTAGATTAGGGACAGCAACTTGAACATCTGGGATGAAAACTTGCTGGCCAACAGGTCTTAACTGAAATACTGGGTCTATTTTATGCTCCATGGAAACTTCTGAAAGCCAGGGGGGTGGACACCAGCTCCAAACTTTCACCAGCGTTTGAGAATAGGGAATCCACACTTGCTAACCATTGGCCACAGAATACCAGGGAAGGATCCAAAAGCTACCACCCGTTAGGGCAAGTGGCTGACAACAGACCTTGCAAGTGACAACAAGTAGGACTTGTAGAAATAACCTCCTTAAGTATACATGACAATTGCCTAACAGCCAACCTTGGCACACACTTGACAGATGGTCAACTTTTATAACATACACGACTTTTTACATACAGACAATGGAGATAATTTAGAGGAAGGGGAGCAGGGAAAAAATAGGGTGAAATTAAGATGCCCAATCCATTGTTACAGGAATTCAGGTAGGAGCTGGGGGACAGTACTAGACAAGCAACACTGCTCAGCACAGCAAAAAAGAAAACAAATTAAAGGACAAAAAACAAACACACACAAAATTTAGAAGTCAAGAAACAAGCAAGCAAAAAACACCCCAAAAACAAAGCAAAAACTATTCAGTGAGGTAATCAGGGTAAAACAAACTAAAGATTTTAGAGGAAAAGCTCTTGAAAGTCACTGCCCTTTTCTCCTTGGTACATACTCCTTCGATTCCTTCTACTTACCACTCTTCTTCATTTACAGTGCATTCCACTCAATTTCATCTCCAGAGTTTCACCACAGATAGCTTGAGATGCAATAATCAATATATTACTCAGCAAGAATGCACATGCATGCATAAAGCACCTAACACCTCAGCCCATCACATTTACTCCTAACCTATTCAGGGCAGATGAGGTCCACTGACAATGGTGGCAGGAAGAACCAGATGGCACTGTGCCATCTCACACATCTTAGGAGGGACTGAAAGCATGGGGTTTTGACATCGCCCTTCAGAACTCTCAGACTGGTATTGAGAGCAGGCTTGCCACTTGAGTATGAAGCAAACAGGAAAGAACCAGGCAATGCCTATTTACTCTAGAACCTGTATATTGACTTCCAACAGTACACATACTGCTTGAGGGCCATGATAGAAGATCCCCCTCAGGTAAAATGTATAGAAGAAAACAGCCGTTACTCTCTTAAACACTGGGAACAATGATAGAACTCATAAATGTGGCCTCAGGTTGTCAAAAGAAAATACAAAAGCAATAGATGAACCTCTAGTCCTTGCCCACATGCACTGTGGCCCTCAAGTCCTCTTATGTGCCCCCCATCATAGAAGGGTAGAGTACAGCTGAGGGACCAAGGGAAAGAGATGGTATTCAGGACTCACTGGGGCTCCCAGAGGGTACTAGGTACTGGCCTAGCCTAGCGGCCTCCAGATGTGATCTGAGCCAAGTCAGGCACACAGATTTCCTAGAGGCCTTGGAATTAGCTCTCACCTGACAGGAGGTGAGGCTTCCCTGAAGCCTAGTGGAACCAGATCAAATTCCTCATGTTTGAATCAGAGCGGGACAGACCTCCACAGGCTATAGATATACCCAATTGTTTGGGGGCTGACTTCCAAACGTGTGGAGCTTTCATTCATGATCGAATGTTACTTAATAGTTATAGACTACTGCTAACCAATCGATGGCTTCTGATCCCATACTCCCCGCTCAAGTGAACACAAAGAAACGAAATGTCAGGCTCTTTAAACATGCCAAGTGGAAATCAAAGTGAAACGCTGAAGGAGAAGTGGCAGCTCAGTGTTTCTTTCTGGTATACATTCCCTGATGTTAACTCTTAAAAGAACCATCTTAGTCCTTTCCTGTTTGACATTTCCTTCCTAGCTCAAGCTAAAGTGGGCCCTGTGCATAATCACTGATGAACTAAATGCCCACAAGACCACCTCAAGTGACACACACAGTGCCCTGACACAAAGAAACAAAATCAATAATCTGCTGCTCTATGTCACAGGGAAATCCTGACTGCTGTCAGCATACAGGAGGAGGAGGCTTGGGGGTTGCAGTAGAGACAATTAGGTCCCTTGGAAAAGCAGGGCAGAAAGTAATGAAACCTCCCCAAGTTCATTAGTTACACACACACACACTCACTCACTCACAGAATGAAAAGGCCATGTAGCCAGAGGTCATATTTTTCCAGCCTGCTAAATTGAAGTGACTGAAAACCTCTGTAATTACATAGGAACAGATGAAATTGTTATCTTAACTACATTGTAAATGCACTTTAAATGTCATAAGTTTTGATGCAATTTAATATTTTACATGGACAATGCTCAGTACAGTCACTGATTTTCTACCAAGCAGATGGGGACATAATCCATGTCCATTACCAAGACTGAAAAACGCCCATCCATCTGCCTGAGCAGCACAAAAGGATTCTGCAGAGAAAGCAAAGAGCAAACCCTCTGACTGGAGTTACAGATAAGAGCACTATCAAGGAGCCCAAAAGCCCAAGTTTCCATTTCAGCTCTACCATTTAGTTACTCTGTGACCTTAGACAAGTCACAACTTCTCTGGGCCTCAGTTTCCTCTTCTGTGAAACAGAGATAATAGTCCCTGACATATCAGTGTCACAAGTTACTGGGAGGGCACATTGAGATCAAATAAGTAAACATTTTCTGTAAACAGTCAGATACAATGTAAGCAATTATTATAATTTATGCCATTATATATTTGGGGCAAAATATGAAGACAAATCATTTCCTTCTGTAACCCAGAAAAGATATGTTAACTTTTCATTAATAGGTTAGTAAAAAAAAAAAAAAGGAGGCCAGAAGGGGAATTTGGGGGCAAATAACATAATCCCAATGCATTATTATTATCCCCCAGAGTACCCAAAACGTTTAAAAAATTAACCCAGCATTTATGTTACAATGAAGAGGAGACAGTAATTTATCTTTAAGTACACCAGCCTGTGTACATCATCTACATGTACACTATGTACCTAAAAGGTTGAAAGAGTAAATAAATGTACTTCTTTTCCTATCTAATCCATTAGCAGAGAGCAACATAAGCACTGGAGAGAAACAGATCCATTATCTCTCACCTTCCGTTGTCCCTTCCTACACACATTGTAGATATAATAAAAGCGTAGTTGTCTGGGAGTTCGACCAGGGGGACGGGGCCGGCCTGGGGAAGGGAGGGAGTACACAGCTGGCAGCCAGCAGCCGCTAGGGACCCTACCAGTGCATGAGTTTCGTGCACTGAGCCTCTAGTTGTATATAAAATAGCAACTACAGAAAGGCTATAAGAGCAGTACTGAAGTAGCAAGTTTAGACATTAACTGCATTCCAGATAATGTATCATTTTCTCATAGCTCTATCAATTTATTTTCCTATTATAAATTCTGTGCATCTAGCAGATTTACTAGCAATTTTAGAAATCAAATGTATTGTGTGAATGATTAATGTAGTAAGAAAATCTGGATCTTTATTTTGATTTCTAGTCTTCTTCTTTTTTAATCCTCAACCAAGGATATGATTTTCACTGATTCTACAGAGACAGGAAGGGGAAAAGGGAGGGAGGGAGGGAAGGAGAGAAAGAGAGAAAGAGAGAGAGAGAGAGAGAGAGAGATATCAATTGGTTGCCTCCTGTACACATCCCAACCAGGGATCCAACCTGCAACCTGGGTATGTGCCATACCAGGAATTGAACCTGTGACCCTTCGGTGCACTGGACAATGCTCTAACCAACTGAGCCACACTGGCCAGGGTTGATTTCTAATCTTTTTAAAGTACTAACAGTATTTCATTATCTGTTCATCAAAAAAAGTTATTTTCATGGTTTAATGTGTTTTGCTCAAAATCTCTAAAAATTTGCTTTGGGATTAATCAAAGAATGGAAAGTTTTAGCTTTGATGCAACATATTTTGAGGTCTGGATTAAATTAAACTGGAAGATATCTCACACTTTGAGCCATACAGGACTCCATGGATAGAACTGTGTTTCTATAATGTCTCATTATAATCATAGGCTCTACCAGACAGTTAGGGGTCCATCACTCTCTCTCTCTCCCTCCCTCCCCCCCCCCTCTCTCTCACACACACACACACTTGAGAATCCTTGAGTTAGTGGAAAGCCATCACTATGCAATCAAAAACAAAGAGGGTAATACTATCAACAATAAAAAATATATTTAAAAAAATAAACCAAAACAAAATAACAAAGAGGGCCAGAGTTGATGTATCAATAGTGGAGAAACAGAAAATGATTCAAAAGGTATTTAGGAGATCCCCTTGCTCGACTTTAGATCTTAAAGCACCTCTCTATGCACATATAGGAAACAGATAATTTTTATAGCAAATAAAGTTTGAGAATTAATGTTATAATCCTCAAGAAACATTTCTCCAGAGCGCTCAGGAAAGGACTGGCCACACTGCACATAAAGTGTCTCCTGACAACCTGTATTCTACAAACAAAGAGCTCACTTCCATAACAAACAGACCTCAGTTTTATATGTGGAGAGAAGGCGTAATTTAGCCCATCTAAGAAGAAAAATACTATCGAAACAAAAAGAAGAACATCATGTCTTAATATAGTCCTCCATCGTTTCAGCGTTGGGCTCAGTTGATCTGAAGAATTCCATATAAGCTTTGAGAGGTGAAAAGCCTTTGTGAATAATTGAAGACAAAATAATGAAACCTAGAATGTCAGAGACATAATATAGTTTTGTAGAATTCATCACGGAGCTTTTAAATTCCCAAATACTACATGCTGAATAATTTATTCCTGTGTCAATATGGGGCCAGCAGATGTTCATTCAGAGCCAATATTAACCCTCCTCGAGCTGTAGAGTAGGAAAATAGCTCTGCCTAAGATGGAAGGAGGCACTTAGTTTAACTGAGATTATCTTGGTATTTATGAGAAAATTAAAGCAGCTTTGGAAGTCAAGAAAAAACACACTACTTAGTCGGCAATCTTTTATCAAAGTCTGCTTATAAAGATAAGGAGCTGAATTTCATGGGAAAACACAAATGGTTGATACAGAGGGAGCTGATAAGCACTGCTCTCTCCTTTCAAAGGGGTCCCTGAGGGCTTTTCACTGATTCTGTCTACGAATATCTTTTAGTGACTTATTGATATTTACCTCCCTCTTTGGAGCACTAATTCCTGATGCAGTTTTGGTCTCTGCTGTGTTTTAGTTTCTGAGTATTCTATCCTCTAGGTCTAGGACCTACCCTTTATTCGTTCACTTTAATTAAAATAGGTTACATAGTTCATTTAAAAAGAGAAAAAGGCCCTAGCCAGTTTGGGTCAGTGGATAGAGCGTCAGCCTGCAGCTGAAAGGTCTCAGGTTTGTTTCCAGTCAAGGCCACATGCCTAGGTTGTGGGCTCGATCCCCAGTGTGGGGCATGCAGGAGGCAGCCAATCAATGACTCTCTCTCATCACTGCTGTTTCTATCTCCCTCTCCCTCTCCCTCTCCCTTCCTCTCTGAAATAAATAAAATAAAAAACATTAAAAAATAAAAAGAGAAAAAGGCAGAAGAAAACAGAAGTTAAGTAACAATAAAGTTTAAAGTCTCACCAATGGTCTATAAACTTCAAAACTGGAAATCAATGCCTTAGATGCTATTCATTCATTCACTCATTCAACTAGGTACTGAGTGCCAACCAACTCTGTGCAAAATACTAAGTGAGGGCTGGAAAAAGGGGAGATGTCTAATCAAAGATTCTAAAGACTTATTAGACAGGAACATATACATACACATGTCTAGTTATTGGCAGAAGCTTCCAGTCAATGGTGTACTGGGCTACTGTGGAAAGACATGGCTCTTAATCTGAACACAAAGGATGGGCAGAATACATGGAAATCATTTTAGGTTACATGCTTGAGCTCAGGTTCAAAGAAAGGAAATCCCCCGAGTGCTAGAAACAAAGAGGAAATAAAGACAGTGGTGAGCAGGAGCTGAAGCCAGTAAAGCTGCAGGAAGAGTGAGCATTGGAATCGATCCAAAGGGTTCAGCAACTAGAGGGAGGTGCTGATGCCATCTCAGCGAGCAGTGCGCAGGCTGCAGGCCTCAAGCACGCTGCTCAGTGGACATGAACTATCTGAATAAAACCAACAGTTGCCAAGGTCTGCCTGTGAAACAGGGACTGGAAACATTCCACCCAGAGTGGTGATGTAGATGGAAGAATTTGCACACAAGAATAAGACATAATGTAACAGACTAAAAGAAACTTAAAAACAACTACATTTAAAATGTGAAAGGGGATAAAAGAAGAGAATAAGGTAAAAAAAAAAAAAAAAAAAGTGAGAATAGCCGTAGCCGGTTTGGCTCAGTGGATAGAGCGTCGGCCTGCGGACTGAAGGGTCCCAGGTTCGATTCCGGTCAAGGGCATGTACCTGGGTTGTGGGCACATACCCAGTAGGGGGCATGCAGGAGGCAGCTGATCGATGTTTCTCTCTCATCAATGATTCTAACTCTCTATCCCTCTCCCTTCCTCTCTGTAAAAAATCAATAAAATATATTTTTTTAAAGTGAGAATAAAAAATGACCATTTTTATTTTTAAAGGAATCAAATAAAAATTCTAGAAGTAAAAGAGGGGCTACCTCACTCACACGGAGCAGGGAACCTTAATAGGTAGTCTGAACAATACACAGCTGATAATTAATGACTAGAAAGAATAACACAAGGGAATCACCCAAAATGCAGAAAAGATGGGAGATACGTATAAGAAAAAGAAGTTGAGACAAGGAAGATGGAATAAATGGAATAAGTAGTTCAAAACACATTTAACAAGGGTTCTAGAAGAGACAGAAAATGAGAGAAATATATAACTAAAGAATTATAAGCTAGAAGACACCTTATTTCACAAGTGGGAAAATTCCAGCCCAGAATCATCTTCAATCATACAGCTTATTAGAGGCAAAGATGGAAGAACGCAGACCACCAGCTGCCCACTCTTCCATTATCCAACATCTACCCAAAAGAAGAAACCCATTAAAAAGAAACCACATTAGCCTCTTTTTTTTTTAAGCTATCTTACTATCTGAGTATTTAAAGTGTGGCTGACATTGTGCTAAAATCCTTGTATGTCATTACATTTAATTTTCAAAACAACCCTGCTATTATTTTCACTTTACACGTAAGGAAACCAAGTCTCAAAGAGAAGTAAATAGCCCAAAGTCATACAAGTAGGGAATGACAGAGCCAGGATTCAAGTAAAGGTGTGTCTGTTTCCAAAAGTCATCATCTTAATCACTATATGACTCTCTAGTGATATAGCTTTAAAATAATAAGGCACTCCTAGAAGTTACACACAAAAGATCAATTTCATTGCATCGTAGTCTCACTATACACATAGAGTATGAGTTTTAAAAAGTATTATAAGTCAACCAAGTGTATTTTGTACTGTCATAAATATTGGCAACTACAAGAAGATTTAAGAATTGTGTTTTCATTTAATCCACTCAACAATTTGTGATACAGGGATTATTATTCCTATTTTATAGATAAACAAAAATACAGTAATCCAAAATACTCTTATCCACTACAGTAGCCCTTTATCCACAGGGATATGTTCCAAAACCCACAGTGGGTGCCTAAAACCACAAATAGTACTGAACTTATATATACTAAGTTTTTTCCTATACATACATACATATGATGAAGTCTAATTCATATATTAGGCACAGTAAGAGATTAACAATAACTACTAATAGAACAATTATAACAATATACAAATTTAAAATTTATGTGAATGTAGTCTCTCTCTCAAAATATATATTTACTGATCCGATAACCAAGACAAAGTTACTAACAGGCAGGTGGCAAATGATTCACGTCATAGATCGAGCAGCGAGAGATACATCTCACTATTCAGAATGGCATGCAATTCTAAACTTATCAATTGTTTATTTCTGGCATTTTTCATTTAATATTTTCAGACTGAGGTTGACAATGAGTAACTAAAACCGTGGAAAGCAAAACCATAGATAAGTGGGCACTACTGTACTTTCAAATTTTGTTAAAAATTCTATTCAAGCAGGAGCCAATTAATTTCAATTCCCCAGGGAGTAAAAGAATAGTAATCACTGCCAAAAGCTATCCCAGATACCTAAAGGAGCCAATATGACAGCTGCCCCAGCATGCTGCATAGCTCAGTATTCAAAGCCCCAACAGATCTCACACCCCGACACATTGTGCAGGGCAGAAGATCACCCGGCTGTACGACTGAGTCATGAAGAAGGGATTGTGTGGCCTTCTGCTCCAGCACCAGTCCATGACAGCTGAAAAGACAGCCAAATATGAATGGCCCTGAGCCACATTAAGGGGGCTCACACTACCCTCCTCTTATTTGGGTATAAAGAATAGAATTTAAGGCACCTTCTGTTCTTTGGAAATGAAAACTTTTAAGTCTCGGTTCAAGAATGTACAGAAAAACTACATGACGAATTTTCAGTAAGTATACTGGAAATTAAATTCATTTAATTTCTCCCTCTCAACTAACGTCATCTTATTAACCTTTAAAAATGCTCAGTTCTCTTTAAATAAAAATAATAATAAAATAAAGAATCCTTCCCAGTATGTTATCTCCTGGTCCAGTTACCACTCTCTTCCCTACTCTTCATGCCAGTCTTTTGAACAAGTTTGTTTCCATTGCTGTCTACATCTTCACCTTTCACCCTTTCACTCGCTCTTCTATACACTCCTATCTGGCTACTCTCTACTCCACGCCTACCAAACTGCTCTTGTCAAAGTCACTATTACCTATCCCCTGGGGACCCTGAGAAATCCTGGGGCTCTGAAGGCAAAATTAGAAAATTAGTATCCTCGGGCCTGGTTGCATATCTTGTAGGGCACCCCATAATTTGTGGAGACCAGTGCAAAATGAAAATATGAGTCCTCTTGTTTAAAAGCAGGAAAAGAGATTTCTGTGGTCTCTCTCTAAAAAATGTATGGTGTTTGCGGTTTTGTTTTGTTTTTTTTCGCTACTTAATATCGTAAGGCATGAGGATGCTCATGGAGCAATGCATATTCTCATAGGCACCACCCATGACTTGGTATGTAGGAGACACACCAAATCCCACTCCTCCTGTGCCCACACCCAAGTCTCTGCCAGGGATGGAGGGTGGCAGCATTCTCTGGGCAGCGGCAGGGGAGTGGGCTGCTCAGACTTTGTCCCAGGGAAGTAAGAAGTGGTGAAAGGCTGGATCATAGCGGCTCCATGCCCCCAGCATGTGCTCCATTGCCCCATGTGGCTTCACAGATTGAAAGGTACCATTATTCAGAATTTCAAGACAATGACCACACAGCATTAAACTCCAATCACAGGCCCTCCTTCTGAGCATGAGAGCCTGTGTCACGGCATTGAAAGCCTCTCCTGGCTACACTACACAATAATCGTATCACCACCTACATCTGCCTAAAACATCCTAGTTCAAAAAAGAGTTCCAATTTCATGTATAGCCTCACAATAAACCTAGAAATAAAGATAAATATGTATCCTCATTTTACAGATGAAAAAACTGACTCAGAAGGTAAACTGCACTGCCCAAGGCATGGAAGAGCAGGTGTTAAAGCCATCCCTCCTGACTCCATGTCCAGGATTCTTTCCAGTGTAACATGCTTCCTAAGTAAGGGCAGATGGGAGGGGCTAGAACAGTGACCGCTTCTCCACATAAGCTACTGGTTTAGTCATTAGGCAGAAATGATTTCTGTCAATTCCAGTCATATTTTTAAATTTTCAATTGATTTTTTTACATCCTAGAATTCAATAGCTTTGTGTAAACATGTAGACTAAAAAAGGATAACGAAAAGGTAACAGGTATAAAATTAGTTTTTCCCCCCATCCAGTATGTACCTTCACTCACCAATCTGGACCACATCCCACCCCGACCCCGAATCACCAGCAATGGGTCACAAAGGACTCCAGAGCCAGCCGGTGAGACCATGCTATTCTGCATTACAATATACTTTCATTACAGGGGAGCTTGTTCCTTGATTTAGTTGGGGGTAAATGCACCAAAATGTCAGACAGATAGTTATAACAGGATGATAGGGAGATACCAAAATCAAGGAGGGAGCTTTTTTCTTCAGCATGACTCTTCCTTACCCTCCTTCCACATACTTTATATAATTCAACCTTTCTGGTTAGTGAAATTATTGCTAACCTGCAATATATATATATATAGCTATTATGCGAAGTGTTCCCTCGGGAATTCGACCGGGAGTTCGATCGCTCACTATGACGTGCACTGAACATCAGGGGGCGACGCAGAACATGGTGGGAGACCAGCAGTGGTGCACTGAGGGAGGGAAGGAAGGAGGAGGCAGGGAAGCAGGGAACCGATCAGCCCTGATCATGGGCCAGGCCTAGGGACCCTACCCATGCATGAATTTCATGCACTGGGCCTCTAGTGTTAACATAAAGTACTCTGAGAATTGAACTCTTAAGTCATTTGTTTCCTAATTCAGTACTCAAAATTCTCCCCTGAAAGCAAGAATCGAGCTTTTTGTTGTTGTTGTTGAACTAATATGCACTTGTTACAACCATTCACAGTGTCAACCCTTCACACTGGCTGATCACCCAGAAAATATCCAAGCAAAAAGAAGTGCAACTGAATGTTAGATCCAAATAGCACAATCTCTCAGCTCACTAGAGCAGAATCTGACTCTAATACACTGGTCACAGGTTATATTACTAGCTCTTTTATCCTATCTCTAGGTAGAAATGCTATAATTTAAATTGACAGCATTATTTGTCATGAAGTCTGTGGGTTTACAATTTCTAAATGTCAATTTGAACTTCTGACTACCCATAGAGCACTAGTGTTCGTTCCTAAATGAGGCAACTTGTCAGCTCTGCATACATAAAAGCAGTTAATCAGCAATTTGCAGTGCAGCATGAGAGAAATCAGCTGCTATGCTAATAGTGGGCCCACGAAGCACCTCCAATTAGGAAAGAAAGCCTTGTCCTAAGCCAATAATATCCTCATATATCACAAAATTCATTCTCCTACACAGTATATGAAACATTTCATGCCAAGGAACTTATTATTTTGAAGTAAGTGTCTGCCTCCAGCCTGAGTTACCAAGGTGCCCACTGGCCAAGAATGGAGGAGCTGCAGGCAGTGGATGAATGAGGGCCACTACTATGCATCCTGACCTTCCTCACTTGCAGCTTCTATTCAGTTCCCAATAAATTCTTATTCTTGACTGCATCCTTGTTTACTATGCTGCTCTCCCTCTTTTTGTGTGGCCTTCACATCTCCTGTCTACCTACACCTCTCTAAGTAAAATGGCACAGGATCTTACTTGAGAAGTACTCTGGTGCCTGTAAACTAGAAATTACTGAGCTGTATAACAAAATCAGTTCCTAAGATCACAATAATAATTCTAATAATCATATTATTTAATTAATAAGAACACCCCACTGCAAGAGTAAAAACAGTTTGGTATAATTTTAACTACTAACAGGTTTGAGCCTATGACCTGAATCCTAGAATATAGATTGGAATGACTAAAATCAAATAGTAAACAAAAGAGCCCTGGCCAGTTTGGCTCAGTGGATAGAGCATTGGCCCGTGGACTGAAGGGTCCTGGGTTCGATTCTGGTCAAGCACATGTACCTAGGTTGCAGGCTCCATCCCCAGCCCTGGTCCGGGTGAGTGCGAGAGGCAACCAATCAATGTGTCTCCTTCACATTGATGTTTCTCTGTCTCTCTCCCTCCCTTCCACTCTCTCTAAAAATCAATGGAAAAATATCCTCAGGTGAGGATTAACCATAAATAAATAAGCAAAGGAAAGAAGTCTGAAAGACTTTTTAAAAAATCTCTTCCCAGTGGCTGTCATATCAGGATAATATCAGGAAAAAATGTGTTTGTTTGACTATGATCATGTACCTCACCATTTAAACAACAACCTTTGGCCTTCATAACCTCTCAAATCAGATTCTGAATTGATCAAGCAAATTTGGTTTAGTGGTAGGGTTAAGGAAAAGAACTCCCAGTCAGAATTCAATAATCTATATTTCCTCATATAAGACACATTTTACTGGAGTTAGAGACTAAGGGCTTCTGTGTATGCTTTATAGTTATTCTTAGTGCCTAAATCATTTGGGGGAAAATTCATTCTGGATCCAATCACATTCACCTGCCTGTCAAGTAACATGTAGTAAAAAGTCAAGTCCCAAGAAACAGAACCTAGTTCATGATAAGTCCACATGTCACCTACCAACCAGCAAGCAAACACATTTGGTCACCAGGAAAACTATGTTTATAAATCAGGACAGACTGGCATAGTGGGTGCCATTCAGTCCAGACGGAAATTGTACGACAATGGAGTGGCCTCCTATCAATGTCAAGCTGCCCTATTTCTTCATGAGACCATTTGGCCCCTCGGGTATAATCCTGGCAGAGCCAGGGCAGAGAACTCTAACCTGTGTATGCTCAGGCTGCCCCTATCCAAGCAATGCACAGGATACAGAGATACTGTACCTTCCCATTTACAAAAGAGAAAATCAAGGCCCAGTCACTTGCCCAAGATGACATGGAACTAGCAGAGTCAGGTCTGCTTCTAAAACATCTGATCCTTAATCTAAAACATTTACTTCTCTTTCTTTCCTCTGTTCTCCCTTTCTCTTTTCCTCCCTCCCTCCTCCTCCTCCCTCTCTTATTCTTTCCCTCTCTTCTCCCTCCCATCATCATCATCATCATCACCACCACCACCACCACCACAAAACATCCAATATCTTTCTTCAAACAAAATCTTAGCCAGAAGTGCAATATATAAACAGATTAAAGGGGGCGGGTGGGGGGGGGGGCTGCTTTGCCCTGGCTGGTGTAGCTCAGTTGGTTGCAGCATTATCCTGTGCACCAGTTTTAGGATGATAGCAAAATTGAGAGGAAGGTACAGAAATTTCCCATATACTCCCATGCACGCATAACTTCCCCCCATTATCAACATCACCCACCAGAGTGGTACATTTGTTGCAACTGATGAACCTACAATGACACATCATTACCATACAAAATCCATAGTTTACATTAGGGTTTAGTCTTGGTATTATACATTGCATAGGTTTGGACAAATGTATAATGATATGCATTCACCATTATAATATCATACACAATAATTTCATTGCCCTAAAAATCCTCTGTACTACACCTATTTTTTTGTTTGTTTGAAAACCAAGTTCAGCATTCTCAAAGCTGGGTACAAGGGTACCCTTCTAACGAAGACAGGGATATTAAATCTGAAACTCAGAAACATTAATCTTCTTTCAATACCATCAGCACACATGAACAACTCTGATGTGATAGATTTATTTAGGTGATATTCAATATTAGAAAATAAGGTCATGAAATGATTGATAGCTATGAAACATAAATGTCATTCCTAACAGCTTAGCTACCAAGAAAAAGAAACATGAACCTGAAAACACAGAGGCAAGCTTTGGGAAATTCTTTGTAGCAGAAAACATACATGAGAACATATGTGCAAATACAAGATAGCCACCTTATTTCTTTGGGTGACTCTTTTCATTTGTGCTAATGGGCTCAGGATTTCTGTTTAGAGGCTGTTTCTGCAAATGCTGAAAGAACACAAATTTTATTCTCTCTGGTGAAGTCCATTCTCATAAACAAGAAAAAAAGATCTACATGTGGATATTAACAGAGACACACACATACATATTTGTCTGTGTATTACTTCTAATCACTTCTTTTTTCAATTTTAATTTATTAGTCTATTAGAAATACTGCCAAACATTACTGAGTAACACAATGTAAAAACAGTACCAAAATTAGATCCCAAAAACATTTCTAATTAAATCACTTTCATCAGGATTAAGAATTTTAAGAAACTAGCTGGGCGGCATGGCTCAGTGGTTGAGCATTGACCTATGAACCTGGAGGTAACATTTCAATTCCCAGACCAGGGCACATGCCCAGGTTGCGGGCTTGATCCCTAGTAGGGGACATGTAGGAGGCAGCTGATTAATGATTCTCTCTCATCATTGATGTTTCTATCTCTCTCTCCCTCTCCCTTCCTCTCTGAAATCAATAAAAATATATTTTTTAAAAACTCAACAATAAGAAAACAAACAACCCAATGGGGAAAAAAAATGGTCCTACAAGATTTAGACACTTGACCAAAGAAGATATATGGATGGCAAATAAGCACATGAAAAGATGTTCAGTATCATTAGTCATTAGAGAAATCATAACCTTATTAAGATACCACTATGCACCTATTAAAATAAAATTAAAAAGATGCACCAAGTGTTGGCAAGGATGTAGAGAAACTAGAACTCTCGTAAATTGACAGTGAGAATGTAAAATAATACAAACATTTTAAAAAAACAGTTTGGCAGTTCCTTTAAAAGTTAAACATATATCTCCTCTATGATCCAGCCAACCTCTATAGACAACTATGGTTCCCTTACCACTGGCTTCATGTTGAGCTCAGCAAATGGCAAAATCAGTATGCAAGAGGAGAGAGGTCTCAGAATATTTATTCCTGATCCCTCTGTCACAACCCCTCAGCTCCCTCTCTGCCTCATTGTGATTATTTCCCTTTCATTCCTCGGCTGCCATAGCTTCTATCACATAGCTCTTCGACAATGCCACCTCTCATTGCCCAAACCTCTGTAACTAGTGCCCTCATTAATTTCTCTTCAGTTAAACTTTGACTTCCTACATATTATATTTCTTTAAGGCAAGACAACCTGTTGTGAGGAATAAATGAATATTTGACACAACAGCTATTCTACACCTCATCCAATCTAATGTTCCCCAACAATCCGAGCCTTCACTGTGATATCAATGACTGCACATACCAACCTGCATTATCACTACCTTCACATTTATATATTGACCCAAACATTTCCCTGAAGAAAATCAAAAGTTTTATCTCAGAAGATACATAATCACCTAGCAAATTAAATAATTTGACAGAAAACATATACTAGTATGTGAAACTTTGAGATGTTGAATCTAAGGGACCTTCAAAGTAGATCAGTATATGAGTACTGCATCTAACAAGTATAGAAAAAAACACTCAGATATATAAGAAATTGAGCTCTTCAAGACCCTATTCATTCTACTTTGTATCCTCATTTCTTCTCCATCCAAATCAAAATAAAATACAATGGATGTTTCCAAGACCCATGAAATCTTGTAAAACAGTTATTAATTGTACTTCTGTTTAGTGATAATAAATAAAGTATGCAGAGACCAAAAAGTAAAAGGTAATCTGAGCTTTTTAGACTTCAGATTACCTAGTGTTAGCTATTATGTCCAACAGTGATCACTCCAAGTAGTTCCACAAATACAAACCATGTCTAATAGCAGCCCAAGCAAACCAACCAGGAAGAAAATTCTGTTGTAATTAAATAATGTGTCCTAAAGTAAATAAAAATGATATTTTGCTTATATTACCCATGACCTATATTATCAGAGATCATTGAGAAATAAATAAATATGTTAATCTTCAAAATCAAACTCATAACATATAAAGTCTAGCCCCATTTTACGGGGTGGAGGGGATTTATATTTTGATGGGAAAATTATCCAGTCATTTGAACAAACTAACAGCCCATATATGAAGTGTTTTTTTACCTAATGATTTTTTAAATCATAGAATGTCATAGCTAAAAGGAACCTTGGAGACCATCTAGTTCAGTGATGGTGAACCTATGACACGCGTGTCAGAGGTGACACGTGAACTCATTTTTTTGGTTGATTTTTCTTTGTTAAATGGCATTTAAATATATAAAATAAATATCAAAAATATAAGTCTTTCTTTTACTATGGTTGCAAATATCAAAAAATTTCTATATGTGACACATCACCAGAGTTAAGTTAGGGTTTTTCAAAATGCTGACACGCAGAGCTCAAAAGGTTCGCCATCACTGATCTAAACTTTTATTTTACAATCTAAATATACAAGGTTTAAGTAATTAGTTCAAAAAAACTAGCTAACAGGTCTGAACTCTAACAGGACTAAATCTTGGGAGCAAGTACTTATATAGCTGTAGGAACTATGACCACTTGAAGGGATGTGATTAAATTAGGGGGTGGAATCCAGCTTACCAGCTAAGATTGCTGGATCCTGAATTACCATTGTAGCCTTCTGTAATGACCAAACTAGCCTAGCGGATTTATGCACTTTTCTAATCCTTATGAGGGAACCATGTTCACCTCTAGAAGGATGTCTTAGTGTCCAGAATGCCAATGGTGAATAAAAATTCAGACACACTACCCCTTGGCATTTTTTCATTATCTCTGAGATCAGGGAGAAAGAAGGCTTTAGCTTAGACTAAAAATGAGAACTACATCATTAACATTAAATAATGGCAACCATTTTTATTGACCATTTCTGTGGCCTACATTGTAATTGTCAATGTGCTCAATATGTGTGTATGTGTGTTATGTGGGCACCAACACTCACATGTAAGAGAGAGAAGGCTAAAAAGGGAGCTAAGCAGAGAGGCGGGTTGTCAGAAAGAGAAAGTAGAGGGAATGCAGAGAATGAGAGAAGAGAGAGAAAAAGACAGATACACAGAAAAGGTAAGGCAGAAACAGTGATATATAGAAGCTGAGAGCAGAAAGAGATGGAGAGACACTCAGCTCAAGAAAGATAGACTTGCCCTGGCCAGTGTTTTTCAGTGGTTAGAGCATTGGCCCTTGAACCGACGGATCGCTAGTTCGATGCCCATCAAGGTTACCTATCTGGGTTGCAGGTTTCCCGCTCCGGTTGGGGCACTTGCAGGAGGCAACTAATTGATGTAGCTCTCTCACATCAATGTTTCTCTCTCTCTCTCTTTCTTCTCTCTCCCCCTCTCCTCTCCCTTCCACTCTCTCTAAAATCAATGGAAAAAATATCCTCCAGTGAGGATTAAAAAAAGAACAAAAAAAAAAAAAGACAGAACTACAGAGAGGAGGAGAGTAAGACAGTGAAACAATACTATAAACCCTTGTCATCCAATGCTGTCCTTGGCCCAGAAACATTACTACCACCTGAGAATTGGTTAGAAGGCAGAAACTCAGGTATTGCCCCAAATCCGCCAAATCAGAATTTGTGTTTTCAAGAACATCCCCCAGGTGATTCAGGCACTACTACAGTTAACTCTATTTACTCGGAATCACTTTAACTATCATTAAAGCAGTAAAATGGTTACTCCTGTGTGCAAGGTCCAAGGTTCCATAACTTAGAAAATTTCCATCACAGGCCAAATAGCCTGAATGCAGACATGTAGATGCAACCTAACCACCCCTGCTACCAGTGTTTTTCATAAGCAGTTCACATCTAAGTAATTAATATACAACCATTTGTTTCCATAGAAATTTTCTTTCAAGAGTTCAGAAAAGAGGAGACACTCAAAACTGACAAATAATAGATTTAATCAGGTAACTCTGAATTGATCATTCTAGTTGGAAAACTAGTGAACAGCTGCTACTAAAAACATCTAATTTCTTTTTTCAAAAAATTTAGGATGTAGGACCCATCCCATGACAACATGTGTATTTAAGATATTCTGCACTTTAGATACAGAGTAAATATATAGTAATTTCACTACAGGATGTTTTTATTAAACAGCCAAGCATGTAATTACAGGATTTTCAGTGTAAAATTACGGCCATTTTGAAATTCCAGCATTTCACTCACCCACATGGCAATGTTTTTTCTCTCCCTAGAGTTCCAGCCATATTCCCTGAACCCTCTGCCAGCTGCCACTTTCTCTCCCCACATCCCTATTGTTCGTGGGTTGTCCTATTTATCATTCATGAAAGGAAGTATAAGATACCAATGTCTATTTTTCCCAAGATTACGCTCTCTGTTCTATGCCCCAGGTAGAAACAATTACTATTCCTAACAGAAGGGCCAGGAGGGGGACTCTTGGATGCTGATGGTCAGCTTTTCCTTCTCTTTCTCCTTCCCTTTTCCTCTCAATCAATCTCAGTGACCCCTCACCCCTGCCAACATGTCCTAGTAGCAAACATCTAAAATGTGAAAAGCAGCAAGATTTGTGCTATAGGGAATAAACACTGACGTCAGGAGAACAGAAATGTAGACCACACACTGACTGACCAAGTGACATTGCACAAGCCATTTCCAAAACTAGAAATGCCTCCATCGGTAAAATGTGGGTTAGCTAATTCCCTTCCAGAACAGTCTGTTTCTAGCGGAAGTTTGCATTTGGCTGAACCCCTCTTTATTCTAATATAGAGCAAAGGGCTGAGGGGTGAAGAGTATCAGAGAGCAGGGCAGCAGAGCACTCACAGCAAGTAAAAGAGAGAGTATGAGAACATTAGGTATTAGTGAGCTCATCCCCAAAGATAACTTGACACGATGTAAGTCCCTTCACATTATTGACCGAATCCTTTCATTTATTACAATAACAAACATTTATCAAGCACCTACTAAATGCCAGATGTTCACCATACAGAAAAGATCAAAATATAAGACAATTTTTTATTCCTATTTTACCATTTAAAAAAACAACTCGGAATTTGACTTTCATTTTAAACCTTTCAGACCCTTTTGAAGCTTTTCCTTTATATGGTACACAAAGGTTTTATTGCTTATAAGCATCTAATGTTTTGTAAAAGATGAGCAAGTCAAGAGGATCCCAAATGCTCAGGCTGCTTTATTTATATAGTAACACTAAGCATTTGCTAGGCCCTAGCAGCTAGGGCATTAAAGGGCTCTTGACAGAACCCTTCCATTGGAGAACAGAGGATGAAAAACACTAGTCTGTAGATGCCAATCACATCTTCCAAAAGACCACTGTTTAACACCTGCACTCACTAGGTATTTTAATTATGAGAGCAAGGACCACCGGATGTAGATTTCTTAGCTAGGGTAATATATGGCCAGTAGCTACTAAAATAAATAAGACTAACTACCAAATAAGTATACATAGTTTACAGGATGATGCTTCTGAACATGATAGCAACCCTCTGCCTAAATCTCTAAGCAGCGTAAATTAAAAAAAAATTTTTTTTGAGCAAAATAGGTTCCTTAAAAGAATACAACTGCCCTGACCAGTTTGGCTCAGTGGATGGAGCGTCGGCCTGCGGACTGAAGGGTCCCAGGTTCGATTCAGGTCAAGGGCATGTACCTTGGTTGCAGGCACATCCCCAGTAGGGGGTGTGCAGGAGGCAGCTGATTGATGTTTCTCTCTCATCGATGTTTCTAACTCTCTATCCCTCTCCCTTCCTCTCTGTAAAAAATCAATAAAATATAATTAAAAAAAAAAAAAAGAATACAACTATTGGCCCTGGCCAGGTAGCTCAGTTGGTTAGAGTGTCGTCGCAATTTGCCATGGTTGTGGGTTCGATCTCTGGTCAGGTCAAGTACAAAAATCAACCAATGAATGCGTAAATAAGTAGAACAACAAATTGATGATTCTCTTATCCTCCCTCCCTCCCTCCCTCTCTGTCTTCTAAATCAATAAATAAAAATAAATACAAATAAAATAAATAAATAAGCCCAGCCAGTGTGGCTCAGTGGGTTGAGTGTCGACCCATGAACCAAGAGGTCACTGGTTCAATTCCCTGCTTAGGGCACATTCCCAGGTTGTGGGCTCCATCCTCAGTAGAGCGCATGCAGGAAGCAGCTGATCTTTGATGTTTCTCTCTCATCAAGGTTACTATCTCTCTATCCCTCTCCCTTCTTCTCTTTCTAAAAGAAATCAATAAAAACTTAGTTAAATAAATAAATAATACAACTGTTCTAATACTAGGGAAGTAAAGGGAAAAAATCAATTACCACAAATAGGCCATGATGATATCGTATATAATAAAAGCCCAATATGCAAATAGACCGAACAGCAGAACAACTGGTGGAACGACCGGTCGCTATGACATGCATTAACCACCAGGGGGCAGACACTCAACGCAGGAGCTGCCCCCAGCCGGCAGGCCAGCAGCAGCAGCCAGGGGCGTGGCCAGCGAGTGAGCAGTGCCAGGCCAGCCAAGGTGGGTGTCAGCGGGGGGAGCTCCCTGATCGCTCTGCCAGTTGCCCTGCAGATCGGCCCTGATTGCCGGCCAGGCCTAGGGACCCTACCCATGCATGAATTTCGTGCACCGGGCCTCTAGTAACATATAATTAACAACCCCAAAGAAAATTCTCTCCCTATAAAGATACAAAAATGTAGGCAAGAACCATGAAATAAAAGTTGAAGGTGCTTTTTGTTTTGTTATTCTGAAAGCAAAATCTTGGAACATAAACATTTTTCAAAATTAGAACTATTTTTCAAAAGAAACAATAGGAAATATCCATTATTTGAAACATCCTGACTCTCTTTTTGCTTTAAATTCCATGGAAATCAACAATAATGATTTAATTTTAAAAAATTCCATAGAAGTTATTTTGAGCTTATTGTTTTGATAAGATTTAGCTGTAAGTAATCATATTTAGTCCAGGACATTTGACCTATAAATGGAATTACTAAAGGAATTACTATAACTTTCATGAAACTGGCAAATAATAGCTCCTTTCTAATGTGATTCGAGAAAAGCTTTATCCTGAAAGGAAAATTCAGTAAATTTACCTACATAGAAGATATTTGCTTTCAAAATTAAAATCTCTCAAGAGTGTAATTATACATCTACATTTTGAAGAATTACCATTTAATAGTATCCTACACAAATATGTATTACTTACTCAATAATCACTCTTATTTGTGGAGAGTAAACAGCAAAAAGAAAAATTATGTGTGTGTTTTTTTCACAGATATCATGTAAAAAATATCTCTATGTTGAATGCTGGCCACTAAGCAAAATAAAAAGAGTAAGGTACTTCATGATCCTTGCCCTAAAAGAATATAAAATCCATTGTTGATATTACAGTATGTAAATCTAGATACAAGTAAAATGTTTCACTTGGAAGCCACATGAATAGTACAAAGAACACTTAAACAATTCTCTCATCACTATCTAGTTGTGGCTCTCTCATTTACTAACCGGATGGCTGTGAGCTCATTGCTTATCTTTACTCAATCTTAGGTTCTTCATTGGAATATAGAGACAAAGATTCAAGCACCTAATAAGATACTGTATGTGAATACATTCTGTAATCTATAAAGTGATATACAAATATTATTATGTTGTATATTACAAAGAAAAGGCCACTAAAAGGAAACCATGGCTTAGAAAATTGGAGTTAAATATGGTCATTTCGATTTTAGATCTCTGGTGTGAACTTTACTGTTAGTAAAACTAAGTCCTAACTATGTGAGGGGCACTGTGCTAAAGGGCCTTATGTACATTAACTTAGTTAATTCTCCCAACAGCCATATGAAGTACGTGGTGTGCCCCGTTTTACAAATAAGGCCATTGAGGATTAGGCAGGCAGAATAATTAAAGTGCAGATTAGTAAAAGGGTAAGCAAGGATTTCAATTCAAGTCTGACTCTGCCTACTGTGCTCCTAATCACTATATATTCTGACTTTTAAAAAAAGGGGGAGAAGAGGTTCTTAATACTCTATACTGATTAGAGGATTAAGAATGATGTTTTAGGCCTGGTAAAGAAAAATAATAAATAAATAGGGAAGGGGCCAGGATGGAAGGGGAGGGAGGAAAACACTTCCACTAATAGCTCTTGTTCTTTAATACTTACAAAGCAGAGAAAGTGAGTCCAAATAAAAAGAACGGCTCACGTTCCTAATTTCCCAGACTGGTTCAAGCCATTCTCTCCCCTTTTTGGTGCCAATAATAATAATAACTAACATTTACTGAGCACTTAGTATGTGCCAGGAACTGTACTAAGTACTTTATGTCTATTATCTTATTCAATCCTCACAAATCCATAATTACCTTCATTTTATAGATGAGTAAACTAGAACATAGGAGATTAAATAACTTGCTCAAATTCTGCCTCCAGGCAAGATGGAGTAACAAGAGCAAGACTTATTTATCTAATTTAATTTATCTAATTTAAACAACTAAAAAACTGGAGGGAAGCATACCAGAAATAACAGTTTTCAGACATTGGACAAGAGGTAGCAAAGAGCAATGATCCCCGAGAGAGGAGAAAGAGAGGTAAGGCCTATGACTGCCCAGACTCACTGCACAGAGTTGTAGGCCGCAGCTATGAGAAAGGGAACCCAAGAAGAGCCCGGCAGTCTCGTTAGTTGGTAGACAGAGTAAGGAGCTCAAAGAGACTCTGGTAGGTAGAATTCACAGGGCAGAATACTGAGAGGAGAGGGCTGCACTGGGAGAAAATTACAGGTATCTTCAGAGGGTCCTCCCATCCCAAATATCCATCTGAGAACTGACCAGTGCATCCGTATGGTAACGCTACCCCAGGCTGGGGAAAGAACCACCGGAAAGGAGCAGGTCAAACACCTCCAGAGCTCACAGAGCTGTGAATGAATAGCCTCACCAGCCAGCTGTGAATGAAAAAGCCTCACCACACATCAGACAGGAAGTATTGGGAAGACGACTGCCTCGATAGGAAGGCAAAACTAGCCTCGTTAAAGGCTGCTCTGGACCCACCTACCAAATGTGAACAGCAAGTCTCACAAGGATCAATCTATTTCCAAATAATTTAGCAGCAACAAAGCTCCACATCAAAGTTTAAACACTGTGAATACAAGAACACCTAGCATCCAACAAAGCAAACTTCACCATGTCTGACCTCCAATCCAACATTATCAGGTAAGCAAATAAGCAGAAAAATATAACCCACAGTGAGAATAAATTAATAGAAACCAAAGGTTCATGCTATTAAAAACGACACAGATTAGCAGATATAATATTAAAATTGTTATTATAATAATATTCCATATGTTCAAGAAAATAAAGGAAAACATGACCATGATAAAGAGAGACCTGGAAGATATTTCTAAAAAGTTACAAATCAGAGGTCTAGAGACAAAAACATAATATCTCAGACAATAAGATGCAGAAAATGGGACTGACAGCAAATTAGAACTAAAAAAGAAAAATTAGTGAATTTGAAGACATACCAATTGAAACAACAGTGTTGCAATAAAACACCTGTGGGTTCTGTGAACAACTTCAAGCAGCCAAACGGATGTGTAAATTGGAGTCTCCAAAGGAGAAGAGAGGAGAGGGCAGGAAAACATATCTCTAGAAATAAGAACTGAAAAATTTCCAAGTTTAATAAAAGCTATTATCTTTAAAATAAAAACTATACAATAAAAATGACAACAAGGCGCATCATGATCAATTTCTTCAACACGTTAATAAAGAAAAGATCTTAAAAGCAGCCAGAGAAAATAAAGCTTTTACACAGGAACAAATCTAAGAATGACAGCAAGCTTCTCACTGGAAACATTACAAGAGAGACAAGTGGAGCAACATTTTTAAATCTCTGAAAGAAATCTCTCGACTTAATGAAAATATCTTTTCAAACATCATAGCAAAAGAAAAAGAGATTTTTCAGACATATAAAAGCTGATACGGAAAATAGTATTGTGGCTCCTCAAAAAATTAAAAATAGAATAACCAGCAATTCCACTTCTGGGTATGTAACAAAAAGAACTTAAAGCAGGGTCTTGAACAGGTACTTTACACCTATGTTCATAGCACCATTACCCACAATTGCCAAAAGGTAAAAACAACCCAGGCTTCTATCGACAGATAAACAAAGGATAAACAAAATGAGGTATACACGTACAATGGAATATTATCCTGCCGAAAAGGGAAGGAAAACTTTGATACACAGGTTCCTGCAAAATACGAACCTTGAGAACATTATGCTAAGTGAATAAACCTGTCACAAAAAGACAACTACAATATGATTTCCACTCATATGAGGTATTTATTTGTCAAACTCAGAGACAGGAAGTAGAATGGTGGTTGGCAGGGAATTGGGGGAGGCAGGAATGGGGAATTGTTTAATGGGTATAGAGTTTCAGTTTGCAAGATGAAGAGTTCTGGAGATTGGCTGCACAATAATGTGAACGCACATATCACTACAGAACTGTATACTTGAGATGGTTGCGATGGTAAATTTTATGTTATGTGTATTTTACCACAATTAAAAATAAATAAAGAATGTTTTTAAAGCTGAAAGAATTTATCATCAGCAGACTTTCATTACAAAAAAAAATGTTAAAGGAAAGACTGACAAAGATGAAGACTAGTCAAATATTAGAAGCAACTTAAGGAAATAACACAATTAAGTGCAATGTGGGATCCTGGACTGTATACTAGAGCAAACCAAGGACATTAGTGAAAAAACTAGTGAAATGTGTATGGGCTATAATTTAGTTAATTGTACCTGTGTTAATTTATTAGTTTGTTTATTCAAAATGCTAACATTAAAGAATGCTATTTGAATGGTTTATAGGAACTCTATTCTGTTTTTGCAACTTTTCTGTAGGTTCAAAATTATTTCAAAATAAAGTTTTAAAAAAAGAAGAAGAAAGCATGGTTAGCATAACACTTCCAACAAGAGTTAAAATTGCCACTGTTAATATAAGTGAATTAAGTACAAAGTGAACACATTTAGATCTAACTTAGAGAAGAGAAAAGCAATTTTGTTCTGTTTTAGACAGGAGTATATGGGAGAATAAGGTCATTAAACACTGCTGGAACAGCATAAAATCATGATCTACACAAAATAATAAAAAATGTTTCCTTCCCACCCTGGCCGGTATGGCTCAGTTGGTTGAAATATCGTCCCCTACACTAACCAATGGACACAGACAGTAGGAGGGTGAGGGCCTATGCTGGGAGGTGGGAATGGGCGGGGAGAGGCCAATGGGGGGAAAAGGAAACATATGTAAGACTTTCAACAATAAAGAATTTTTTAAAAAAGATATAATCAGCCAAAAAAAAAAAAATAGTGGGTTCAATTCCTGGTCAGGGCACATTCCAGATTGCAGGTTCAATCCCTGGTTGGGGTGTGTGTCAGGAGGCAGCTGCTGGATGTTTCTCTCTTACATCAATGTTTCCTCTTCTCTTCTCTCCTCTTCTCTTCTCTCTCTCCCTCTCTCTAAAATCAATGTTTTTAAAAGGCTCCTTCCCAAAGTTGTGACACATATGACACAAGATGTGCCCACTGGTATCAGTTCTCTCCCTTCCAAATCCCAAAACTAACCCAACAAATGTGGGGATCTACATCTGTAAGAACTATCGGTGGAGCTAAGAATAAGGAACGTGCTGTATGAAATCCAGTCCCTTATAATCAATCCCTTCTGCTAAAGAGTAATAATTTGCTCTAGCTGGTTTGGCTCAGTTGTTAGATTGTTGGCCTTCGGACTGAAGGGTCACAGGTTCGATTCCAGTCAAGGGCACATACCTCGGTTGCTGGCTTGAACCTCAGCCCCTGGTCGGGCATGTGTGGGAGGCAACCATTCTATGTGTTTCTATCACATCGATGTTTCTGTCTCTCCCCCTCCCTTCCACTCTCTCTAAAAATCAATGGAAATAATGTGCTTGGGTGAGGATTAACAATAAATAAGAGTAATAACTTAGTGCTTAAATTTCCATAAAAAACAAACAAACATGCTTTCTCCTCTACTACTCCTGCCCATGAGATCCATGTATTTCGTGCTTAATGTTCCTACCCACTTTAACCTGCAGAGGCAATTTTATAGAGTAGAAAGGCATGAAACTGAAACTAATATTTATTGATCAGCTACTCTGTGTCAGGTACTGTTCTAAATACTTTACACATGGATTATCTGGTAATCCATTTAATCCTCACAACAAGCCTGAGAAGAATGTACTATTATCCTCATGTTTACAAATGAGTGCTCCAGTCCTGGCTTTCCCTGTATGTCACTGGGAAATTTTACATGACTCACAACTTCTCTGGACCCTCAGAATCAACACTTGTTCAATGTCTCTGCTAGCATTTGTTACCTGCGTGGGACAGTGGGGCAATATTCATCTTGGGATTAGAAATATACGTGCACTAGACTGGCAACTGTTGAAAGAGAATGTTAGGTGAGAAGGCTGAACTAACTAGAAAAATGAACCACTAAAGTTTCTTACAGATCTACCATCCAACTCACCAAAAATCAAAGCACCAGGAGACCCAGTGGAATAGACTAGGGATGAGAAATTTGGGGTCTAGTCCCAGCTCTACCACTGACTGGCTATGTGGTCTTAGGCAACCTACAAACCTCTATGACTCCAAACTAGTGCAATAGAAATTACAATATCTGCCCTTCTTAATTCAGCAGATTGTTGTGTAGAATGAATGAGCCTATCTTACTAAAGGCATATTACAAACCTAAAGGAGATTAAAATATGTAAAGCTCGCCCTGACCGGTTTGGCTCAGTGGATAGAGCATCGGCCTGCGGACTGAAGGGTCCCGGGTTCGATTCCGGTCAAGGGCATGTACCTTGGTTGCGGGCACATCCCCAGTGGGAGGTGTGCAGGAGGCAGCTGATCGATGTTTATCTCTCATCGATGTTTCCAACTCTCTATCCCTCTCCCTTCCTCTCTGTAAAAAAATCAATAAAATATATTTTTAAAAAAATATGTAAAGCTCGTGGTACAAGATGTGCCCACTGGTATCAGTTCTCTCCCTCCCAAAACAAGGATTCAAAGATGGAGCTGCCTTAATAGTAAATGGTGCCTTCCTGTCTGCTGCATTTTGGTAACCTGGCATTTTCATTCTGACAATATTTTTTTGTGGTATCCTACAAATGTTGGTAAAGAGAGTGATTCATCGTGTAAACTAAAATCACTGCTTGCAAATAAATGCAAACTGCAAATTACAGGGAGAACAGAGGTTTTTAAATGTCCTTTAAAATAATAAAAACTCAAGTGAAGTCACTTAATCCAATATTTTATTGGAAATTGGACACCTCCAATTCTCTTAAGGGTACCACAGTTTGGTAACCAGATGTTAATATTATTCTTCTGCCAAAGAAAACTGTGAGATTTAAAGACTATTTTTTCCTTTAAAATGATATTCTATTTATATTTCAAAACATATATTTCTCTGATACCTCAATATATTCGATTAAAAACTAAGTATCCCTTCGATCTCCATGCTACTTACTCTGAGATATATGTGACATGCACTGGCAGGAGGCGCTGAATGAGAAAGTATCTATTCTTCATTATTTAGCTAAAGAATAAAATGGACACCAGTATATAGCCAGCCCCACATTCAGATTTACAGCTGAAACGTAGCACTGTGGAAATAGCCCAGACCAACAGAAGAACTTAATTATTCTATTGTAACTAGCAACATGAGCCGTATTAAGGGATGATCACAGCAGTCACGAGGGAGCGTGACTGCTAGTATGACCCAAGCTATCAAAAGAAATAAAGCAAGCCATCATCCAAATCAACCAAATGTCAAATTTAAGTAAATTCTCTGCATTTTCCCTCAAGATACAAATACGAACATATTAATCTACGAAATCATAGTAACAATTACGACAACTCTACCAAGGCATTTTATGGCTCTCTATTAGGCTTGGCAAGAGGTTTGAGCTGCTTTCTCCAAATCATTAGTTGTGTATTTCCTGTAATTCCAAAGCTGTTTCTGATATAAATGAGGCACAGCAAATACGATATTCACCTTGTGCTGTCTTCAAAGTATAGATAACAGAAGAGACTTGATCCTCTCACAGATTACCTATGGACCTGACCTTTGGTAAGTGCTCCTAAGTTCATCAGCTACCCAACACAAGTAAATGAGCAAACGAAGAAGCGAGCTAGAATGCACAATAGACAAACCCATATCACAGTGCAAACACCGTCAACTTAAAAATCTTAATTACTGTCTGACCAGGGTGGCTCAATGGTTGAGCACCAACCTATGAAATAAGAGGTCACTAGTTTGATTCCCAGTCAGAGCACACTAGAATATAAACTCCTTGAAAGCAGGTACTTTATTTCATTCAGTTCTGAATCCCCACTGTCTTAAGTATCAGATATATAGTAAATATGCATTAAATATTTAGTGACCAAATGAAGATATTCTCCCAGTTAAATGGGTATCTTTAATACTTCCTCTCTCTTACTACCTTCTTCCCATTAGGCTCTAAGTTCTTTCAAATCTCCAGCCATATCACTTCTTTAAATCACTCCATTTCCATTATCACTGCTAGTTCAGCTCCCCATCATCTATGTTCTACAACAGGCTTACTATTGCTCTTTCGGCATTCAATCTCGTTTAATGCATGTCCTAAGTGGAAAGATGACAAACTTTAAAAATGGACAGGTATAGACTTTGCTTAAGCAGTAAATTACCAGCTACATGATCTTGAACAAATCATTTGAAATTTTCAGGGTTTCAGTTTGCTCACTTGTAAATAAAGATAAAACTTACTTTTAAAAATTTATAGACTTTATTTTTTAAAAGAATTTTAGGTTCATAGCCAGACTGAGCAGAAGGTACAGAGAGTTCCCACATACTGCCTCCATACACATAATAACTACTTTTAAGGACTATTATGAGTAAATAAAATAAAATAAGAATATAAAGCATGTAATGGTAGTAGCGGTTGTACATAAGCAGGCATTCAATTGTTATGAAGTGTTTGTTTGTTTTTTCTTTCCAAACTCTGATCGTGTACTCCCTGGCTTCTCACTATATATACAGTAAATCAAATTCTTCAGTCTGGTATCCAAACACTTCCACAATTTGGCTCCAACCTAGTTTTCCAACTTTATCTTTTACTAAACACACCCATCCACTAGCCCCCATGCAAACTATACTCCACCCACATCACATCTCTAGTCACTATTTCTGATCACAGTCAGCATTTTCCTACGTCTATACTTTGCTCCACATCTACCAAAAATATTTTCCTCCTCCAGTATGTCTGACAAAATATTGCAATCCAAGCCCAGTTCAAATCCCATTTTTTACAAGACATCCACAATTTTACCAGTTCACCTTTCTCTCCCTTTCTCCTACACTTTCATGTTACTTTGTTTATGCCTCTTTTCCTACTCTCTCCTGACGGACAGGGACCTCATCTTATTCAGGAATTAGCACAGTGCTAGGCAATACTTGGCATTCAGAAAAAAAAAATGTTAAATTGCACTCACTAACTATACAATCACAAGTTTCTCAACACCAGAAGAGAAAGCTAACGACTAATCCCTAAAATATGTATCTTTGAGTGGGTACTGAGTCAAATATAATATTCATATGTATATATGACTCCATAAAGTATTCTACTTTGAGAGTGGGGTTGTTTTTTTTTAATGCCTTGGGGTGAAAGGGTGGCAGGGAGGAAATATGAGGGAGAAAGAACACTAAATATCTAACAACTATAGAATTTTAAGAATTGTGTAACTCCTCAGAAGCATTAAGTTAAATATTTTTATTTCACTTCATCCAGAAAGTTAGAAACTAAAATCAATGATCCACCTTGTCCTAAACTCTCCCTGACCATCCCCTTCTAAAGACCTCTTTCCCCATCTCTAAATTCCTAGAGCAATTACATATTCATTAATCATTTGATAATAATATACTGCATTTTGTTATTTCTGACAATATTTCCTTGAGCCATTTTCAAACCTTTCATCACTTAACTTTATTTCTCATATTTTCAACTATATGATTAATTCCATATAGGTGTTGCTCATATCTGTACCTTTATAGTTCATTCTGCTACAAACATTTCTACAGCACCGTTTAGTTCATCTATCTATATAAAAGGCTGTGTCTATCCGTTCGACCGGTAGCTATGACACACACTGACCACCAGGGGATAGACACTCAGTGCAGGAGCTGCCATGGCACGCACTGGCCATTTAAAAATAAATGGCACCATGGACCTGCTGCCGACAAACCAACACTCGGCTTCCCCCAAGTGGGACACAGGCCCCGCCACCACCCTGGAGCAACAGCCCACCAAATCGCAGCCAACGCTGCCAAGACCCATGGCACAAAAATGCGGCCCCCAGCCCAGCCCAGCCCGGAAACGGTCAGTGTGGGCGCCTGGGTAATAACATCACATAGCAACACCCGGCTTCCTCTCCCTAGCAACTAGCCTCCTTGCAGTTTCTTCAGCCCAGGAACACGACTAGCTTTATAGCCAGGTACAAACATTTTACAGCTTCACCAAATGTCTGTGAAGCGTTTTCACGTGCCTCATCTCATTTGATCCTCACAGAAGTCCTGGAGTAGGTAGACAGGAGACTCAGTGGAATCCTATTCTCTTTTCATTAGCCGAAAAACGGAGATTTAGAAAACTTAGAAACTTGACCCGATTGAAAAGAAGAAGTGGTGAACCTTGAAAATGACTTCAGGTTTTCTCACTGCGCAGAATATAGTCAAACACTGCTACAGTTAAATATTTTACCCTTTGTTCTCCCTGGGTGACCTACAATAATAATCTGCTTTGTGTTTATATTTACTGCTGTGTTGCTGACAATTACCTAAAATAGAAGTTGGGGTGCTTCACTGAGCTGGAAAAAGTTTAGCTACATCAGAAAGCAGGTCTAATTAAGCAAGTTTATTCTACATATATAAAAAGCTAAGTTGACTCGCACATGGGCGATACATATAAAGCTCTTGCTGGCGCCAATCACATGTGTGTATTTCAATCTGAATTTGGTTGACACTTCTATTATAGAGAAAGGGCGAATAGTGATATTAAAATGTTTCTTCTAATTAATTTCCTTTCAATGTGCACGAATCCGTGCCCTAGGACACTAGTGTCGATAGAACATGGAACTTGGTTGCATGGTTCATAGGTAATTTTTTTCTTAGGCAAGAGGAGCTAGAATAGAACTGTAATCTTCCAAGGAAAAGTAAAATGGCTTCTGCTAGGCTGCTACACAGACAAGGCTCTTTGCTCTATTGAAGAAAAATGAAAAGTGAAGGCTTACACACAAGGTTAAGAGAAATGTAATTTCTGGTTCTCATCTCAGAGCAAGTCTTACTTCCTTCTGCGGTCACCTTAATGGCAACCCCACTGGCTCAGGGCTCCACTTTCAAATGCATTATCTCACATTTTTACAAGTCAGCATTTTGAAACTCCTTTTTTAGTGCATTTTAATATCTATGGCAACTTCCACCCATGCTGAGCTGCCTGCCTGGGCTGTCCAAGCTATTGTTTTTTTGGTTCCATAGTTCAAGTTGCATAGATTTTGAGCAGTCTACACAGTCTATTTTTCCCATAAGCGCTATTATTTTCAATGTACAATTTTGTAGAACATAGATATATCATGTTATAGTAAAATGCCTGATGATCCACAGTCACTAACACAGTACCTTGAATAGAACACTTAAAGGTATTGCATTTAATTATGAAACATTTTATTTTGCCATTGTCCCCATGATATTAAATCTAAAATCCAAATTCTGAGATTCCTAAAAACCCTCAGCCCCAAATAAGGAATCAGTCCTTCCCTGCTAAGGTTGCTATGTATCATACCAAAATCACTCCTAAATTAAACAGCTTATGCTGATACAAGATACAATTCGCTGTTATAAAAAGATCTAATTTGCAACAATGTCAGAATGACTCTCAAACCCCAATAAGCAATGTGACCCCTCTGCTTGGTGATTCTAAACTTCTGGACAAAATGAATGGAAAAACTGGGACAAACAGGGACAGTTTCTATTCACTTTCACAGCTGCTTGGGCTACTGCCCAATCTCCAGAATGAGGGTGATCTCTTGCTTTGTTTTCATGAAACCTATAGCATGTAGAACACATAGCATTTCAATAGTGCAAGCTTCCGGATATTATATTGTTCCTGGTTGCTCAATATTTTGTCTCTCTCCTCCTCAGAATAGTCAAACACACATTAGAGCTGTAACTGTGACTCCTACTGAACCAGCTAAATCATCTATCTACTGTAAACAAGATCAATAACCAACTTTCCACACTTTAAAGTGAAAGCCTCCACACTTTTATCTTTAATTTCAGGTCCCCAGGCAGGGACTTGAGTTTCAATTAAAAAACTTGGAGATGAGAAGTACATTGTAGTATATTCTCAATCAGGCCTGACAATGCTCCTTTAATCCAATTTAGAGAAGTGCACATGTATGTGCATATTTTCATGGGAACAGTAACATGATTTGCTTTTAACACACACAAAATATCTGCCATACATAATTTTTTTAAAAAGAGCAAGTCAATTTTCCTCCCTTTCGCACTCTCCTCCTCTTTCTTTCTTCTTGAGGGAGGCAGCTGTGGTGCCTGAAAACATTTTCCTTTATAAAACAGCAACAATCCCAATAGTCATTGTTATTGTATATTTATATCAATCCTGTGTAAACAACCCCTATGTCCTTGTAGGGATATTTTACCCCTGACATAATGCTGATCAACCAAAATATTTACATTACAAAATACATCCAAACAGAACCATGTACCCAAGACCTAATCACCATTTGGATATGAACAGTGGCTTATCTTGCATCAAAGCAGGCAAAATAAGGAAAGTGACTGATAAATTTCATATTTCTTAGAATCTGAGAAATATGCACAACTATGGCTAATGCAGACAAATAATAAAGCACCTTGAAATTATACTTCTAGGACCTAAATCCTAGAATTCTAAAATATCATTCTGAAGGTATTTTAAAATCACATATTCAAACCACCTCATTTTCACATAAGAAAATTAAATTGCATACTGAGGAAGTAACTGGTCTAAGGTCACAATGCTGTCATTCCAAGTCCGCTGACTCTTAAGCATCATGATTCCTCTTCTCACAGCTTAAAAATATACATTTTTTAAAGCAGATTTTTGAAATAAATTGCAGCACTAGTAAAAGATAATTGATAGGAACTTTTTGCAGGTTTCTGGAATGCATGTGTTAATTTATCAACTATACTTGTTAGTTAACTGTATTTTCTTCTTATAAATTGTTTTGTATTTGTAACACCAAGATGACATTCCCTTGCAACTCAAACAATTTTGGCAGCCTTTCCATCTATTGGGAGATACTCAGCAAAAATATGCTACATTAAATATTCATTGAAGTAGAGTCATTAGGGAGGCAAATTCATTGGGGAAACAACAAATTAATAATAGTAACATTTATTAAGTACTTAAGTACCAGCCACTGTAATAAGTGCTTTACATTTACTACCTAATTTAACCTTTACCAACCCTAGGAGGTGGGCATTACTAATATCACCACTTTATAGATGAGGAAACTAAAGTACAGAGACTAAATAATAGCAGGATGGATTACCTACTAGTCAACTGCAGAGGAAGGATTCTGTCCCAGGCATTCCAGCTCTAGAGCCCATGTTTTTAACCACTATACAAAGGGCCTCTCTATAAGGAAATCATACATTCCATAAGAAAATATATATTTTTGATTAGCTGAAAGTTGAAAGATTAACTAGGCTATACTTCATTTCATAAAATAATAATGTAGCAATGAATGATAAGTATGAATGATATACATGAATGTAAAGTAGCAATACTAGGTATCAGATAGTCTAAAAGGAAAACTTGACCTTAGGGAAGTAGAATTTCTAAAGACTGACACATCAAAGAGCAAAGTATGTGTGTAATTTGGTGATTACATGTTCCACAAACAGGCAAAAGAGATTTCACTAGCTCAAAGAAAGCCAAAGCCAAAGGTTACATTCTCCCATAGAAAAGGAGAGAGACTCTGCCAGAATTGATTGGCCCTCACTGAACATGGCCCAAATGATGCCTGGCAGTAAAAAAAAAAGTCTGTCCACCAGTTGGCTGTTCACACTTGGCATATAGCTCAACTGGTAAAGGCTGCAATTCAGACTTATCAGTTGGTGAATGCAAGTGTTAAACAAAGCCTACAGCAGCAGCCCAGATCATTTCCTTCCCCCCTCCTTTTTTTAATGAAGCCACAAATTCAGTGGAGTCTGGAGATTTAAATTCTAATCATTTTCCCTCTGCCCTTTAACATCGGTGATCCCAAGGGAACCTTTACTTTCAAGCATTACTATTCTGGGCCCCTGAATCAATAACCCACAGCTCTAAAAGGCAAGAATGCCAAGCAAATGCTGTTCTCTCCCCCCCCCCCATCCCAATTAAAGAAAATGAAATCTATAAGGCTGTGGAGGAGCCTCAAATTGACATACTATAATAATAAAAACCACTCAGAACATCTCAAGTCAGACTAAACAAAATGCTGCACGCCACATGCACACAGCAGCCCTGCAATAATCCAGCTGACGGCATAAGGAAGAATGCTTCTCAGAAGCCACCTAAAATCTCTGTCTTTTTGTCCCTGCTCCCCATATAAAGCCACCAGAAGCACCAAACATTCACCTTGTTCCTCTGTACACAGGGTGAGATCTACCAGTCCACAGCTGAGTCTCTGCATAACTGATGCCACTTTGCACAGAAGAAGTTGGCTATGTGGCAAAACAATCCAATATTAAGAACAAAAATAATTTAAAATTTCAATTTAATGAATATTTATTTACTATTTTTTATATGCCAAACTGAGCCACATGTTAGGAATAAAGTAAAGGAAGAAAAAAAAATCCAGTCCAAATTATAGTTACAATAATATTACTGTCTAGTAAGGCAAAGAGACAAGCAAACAAAAATCCCCTACAATTCTTAAACCTTTCATAACTTTATAAAAAGTGTTATAAAACGTTTTATCCTTTATACTTCACTGATCCTCACAACAGTCCTGAAGTAGGTACGACAAGAGAGGAGAGCACCAATTCAGAGTACAGATTTGCTATGAATAGAGGCAAGAGGTGTAACATACCACAAGGCTAGTGCCAAAGACAGAGTGAATTAATAGAACCACAAATACTGTTGCATTGTAGTTTTAGGAGCGAGCACAGCCACGCAGACAACCGTTCTAACAGCAGAACAGTGCTGAAAGAGTGACCAAGTAAAATATACCAACCAAAGATGCTTTTATAGATGCCAAGACTTGGTGATACTCTAAAATAACTCTACTGAATTGTTACTGGTTTGTTTAGTGCTGTTTTCAGATTTTTATCCCCTTTAATTATGTCACCAAAACTCAATTAGAAAATGTGCCACAAACATAAAAGCTAAGAAACATTGACTTCGGAACACAGAGCAAATTAGTAGTGGCACAGAAGCAAGTTTTGTATCTCATTCGGTGCTTTTCTTACTGTAAAATAGCGTCTCAGGCTGTCCAGAGGAAACCCAGGTCACATGAATTTCACTTGGAGACTCCTCTAATACCCAGAGGCCTTTCAACCCAGGATCCCTGCATAGATCCCAAGTCTCAGATATCCCCCCAAATAATCCCTAGAATCCCCACACACCCTCAGAATTTGTGAACCAGGCCTGAACATTGTAAGGGCACCACACTGGATGCCCTTTTTAGACCCAATCCTCAAGGTGACACCAGGTGCTCCAGGAATAAATGCCCCCAATAAACACAGATATTGTAAGGTGCAGTATAAACCTTGTCTGGCTAGAACACTGGTCCCCATGCTAAACGTGGTTCTAGTGTATAAAGCCTGGCCCAAAAATGCAAGCTACATATATCTGGGTAATTTTGACTATTCCATTTTTCACTTCAGGTACTGACTTTGGAACCTACTTCCCAAGTAGGATACAACTTCATAATCATATTTTTCTCAAAGTAAACATGACTTCCCTACCACTTGAGTATCTAGCCTTTTGCCAATATTCCCTCTTCTAATTCCAGTTTATCATTTCTGTATCTTTCTTCCTACTCCAATTTAGAAAAACTGCAATAGCTGGTTCAAATATAATGTGATTTTTTTAAAGCTTAAATATGGACTAAAGAAATCAAAACCGTTTTTTTTTTAGTTTCTAACTTTAGTGATTTAGCAATCAAAATTCATTGCATTGCTGATGATCCTAATATATGATGCACGTCAACTCTGCCAGACTTGTTCATTTTAAAGCCAACTGTCTCCTGTCAGCTTTTGTTTGAAATTTCTTAACTCCTGGGGATTTCAGCCAAACTCTTAATACCATGAACTCTGCATTATCTCTGTAAAATTTAAATCCCAAGATGACTTCCCAGCCACCCAGCTCATTTTTTTAGCTCTATCCACTGCATCTGTGTATAATCTGAAAATAAAAATAATTATTATCACTCTAAAACATAATTAGAAAAGTAAATTTCTCAAAATCATACAAATTGATAAATTTATCTTAAATATTATCAGTTAAAAGATAAAAAGTTTTGGCTCTGGCCAGCGTGGCTCAGTTGGTTGAGCATCACCAAAGGTCAGAGCACCAAAAGGTTGCCAATTTGATTCCTGGTCAGGGCACATGCCTGGGTTGTGGGCTCGATCCCAGGTAAGGGTTGCACACGAGTCACCCAATCAATGTGTTTTTTCTCTCTCTCCCTCCTCCCTTTCTGTCTCTCTAAAATCAATTAAAAAGCATATTTTTAAGAAAGATAACAAGGTGTGTTTTTTATTCTTGATGTTTTATATTATCAAATCACTGTATTTAAACCTTTAAGGCACTCAGTACCTTGTTTTACCTCACCTGCCCTCACACTAAGTTATCTTCATCTACAAGCAAAAGGAGACTCTACTAGATATTCCTTTTCAGTCAATTTTCAAAACAGCCTTTGATAATAATAGAAGCATGTGCACTGATAACATTAGAAAATACAGATGAGCAAAAACATCTTTAAATAAACTTTCACATTATCATCATTCAGAGATCAGCGGTCCTAATTTAACATCTTGATGTATATCCTATCAAGTCTTTCCCTTTGTCCCATATACACACATTCAAACACAGTTTCACAAAAATAACATTTTATTCAACATTCTCTTCTGGAACCTGATTTTTTAAAACCTTCACCTTTCCATTCCAATAACATTGTAAATCATCTAATACCCAGACCAAATTCAGATATCCCAGATAGATCACAGCTGGTTTGTCGAAACTAGCATCAAACCTAGAATCATAAACCATTTTTTACTTTAAGCTGCTCTCCCAAGCCATGAATGACCTGCCTTCTTCCCTTTACCAATCTGCATACCTCAAGTCCAATATCTCAAAAAGTGCCAGGACTCCTCCTCTAAGTCCCAATATACATATACTTACTGGTCAAGTTCCCTAAACTTGTCCAAATGTGAAGCCTAGTTTCAATACTAATTAAACTTAAATATGGGCTCCGAAGGATACAGCTCTTTATAAATGCTGATGCACTGTAGACTGAAGTCTTCTGTTTAACCCCTGAAATGGTAGAGTGGGAAGAGCAAACACAATACTACCACTTTATATGAGCTGGTCATAGGAAGCAGTGGGATGGTAGACTTAGGGGAACATGTTTCCAGTGGCAGGGTAGACAGATGAAGGAGAAAAGTTCCTGGTTTCGGCACTGAATAATGCCTAACATGGTGACAGGAGACACAGTGCCTACAAGCATCATTTTTAAAGCTCAGAAAATCAGTTCATTAAAAATTCTGTGGTGGCACATGTGAAAATAAGAGCTATTAATCCTTTCCTTTACCTGAAATCACCCCAGAGTGTTAGTTAAGTAATCACTCCATAATTCATTCTGATTATAACATGTTGTTGGTTTGTGATCTTCAATAGCATGTTAAAAACTCTGCTTTCTGGGCTCCTATGCCTTAGAAGTTTTACAACTACTTCTTTGTAGACCTGTTTGTAATTTTTTTTCCTCTTAAAGGATATAAGTATAGAAATTGTGCAGCACGCCTGTGTCAAATCCAGGTTCAAATCCCAGATCACTACAGGTACTAATTCTATGATCACCAGCAAGTAGCTGACCCAGTCTCAGACGCAGTTTCCTCCCCTGTAAAACAGTCATTCCAACACCCTCCTGCAGTGTCGTTAAGACATGAAATAGGTAAGGGTGTTAGTGCAGTGTCTGGCACAGAGAGGCACTCAGTAAACGGGGGCTATTATTATCATTAGTGTTAACAGCTTGCTCCAATTTGTCTCTGCCTTTGTTTTAGCAAGACTGGAAAAGAATTCAAAAGTTTTATGCCCAATCATGCCTTACAAACAATAAATCAGATGTTCTTTTTATTGTAAGTCTAATTATTTTGAGGGCACAGACTAGTAAGAAGTCTATACAACTTATATACAATTTCCTAATTTCCAGAAGGTAATTTATGGAAGTCGTCAATCTCAGAGGTTACAGATACTGTGCTTTTATGTCTTAACTGTACATCAATCTGTTATTTTTTTACTTTTAATTTCTTTATTGATTAAAGTATTACATATGTCTGTTATTAAGTAAACCAAGAGACATACACAAAAGTTCACCAACAGACTCTTGCCAAACATACCAGAAGAAACACAGAATACAATTATTGCTCTTCGCTGCTGGCCAATCATCTGTTGTCCCTGGTGCTAGATCCCCAACATGACCACTACACATGGAAAAACAACTGGTGAAACATTCTGACCTAGTCACAGACTATCTGGTTATGAAAAAAGCTGTTATCCCCTTACGAGATTAGTGATACTAAGGTCCAAAGGGGGATGTAGCAGTGAATGGCCAGATGGATTCCACCGTGACAGTCAACTCAGCAAGTGGACAATTGCCCTGATTGCTTGTTAAAGATGACACCAAGTTCTAAAGTCAAAGCATGGTTAACATTTGTTCACGTTACCCCCTGTTTAGGCCCTTTGTACAGATACTATCCTAAGTCAGCTATCTCCATAAAGGCCCATTTTGTTCTCCCTCAGCTACCTGCCCAAGTGCTTCCGGGGAAGCAGTAAATCAGGGCCTCTTTGACTCCCAACATCCGTGGCAGCCAATCTGAATTGTAAATAGCATCCTGTCTCACAAATGCCCAACCTTTTCTGCTTTACATCTAGCGAAGTATGAGAGGCTGAGAGAGTATGAGACAGGTTTTATTTGGCTTCTTGCCATCAGAGGGAAACAACTTTGAGTGGTTCGAAAGAGTGATGGGTCTCATTTTGTCATGAAAACAATCTCTGCAGCCATTCACACCATAGGTTTGGGAGGGTCAGTTGGAGCTGGAAAGGCAATAGAGAAGACAGACACCTTCTTTTTTAAGTAAAGAAACATCTGTCCAAAAAGCTGAGGTAAAAAGCTTCCATCTTCACGTGACTATGACTTGGCTTTTGATCTCTTGGCTTCTAAAATGACAGGTTCCAGAAGCAAAAGAAACACAGCACTAACAAAAAGACATCCTGAATATTAATAAGATGAAGACAACTGGACTGGGATATATGTATTGTTTTTAAGACATACACACAAAAAGGAAATGTCGTTGCAGATGTGGACCACTGTTCTCCTACACACACTTGCTACCCTCTCCAAGGCCCAGCCTACCTATCAGCCCATCCTGTTCTCTCCTGCTGCTTGCTTCTCACTCAAAGCCTGTATCCCAGCATCAAACCTCTAGTTTCCTCTTTCTCCAGTCATTCTATCACCTCTCTCCCACCTATTCCTGGTTTTCTCTCCCACTATCTGCTCAGGTGTCCCTATATGACTTCTTACTGGGAACATAAACAATGGCATTATTATTAGTTGACAAAATCACAATTTTTTATGAAAAGTATCTAGGGAAGGCAGAGCTCTTAAGGAAGATGGAGTCTGAGGAAGTAAGGATGATAATGATCACCACACAGAGTCAGAAAAGTATCAGACAACAGTGAAGGAATTTGTTAGCAGAGTAACAAATGTCCAAGGACTGAAGGAAGCAAGGGTTGATCAAATATTTTACTTTCTAATACCTCCTAAATACATGGCAGTTTTTTCTGTTTGCACATTAGTTTACCATATAATAGTGTGTGTATTCTCAAGACAGGAGACTTTAGTGATAGCTCCGAGTGCTGTGCAGTTAATGAAGAAGTCTTCATGAATGGTTTTCTTATTTTTAATTTATTGCTGGCAATATTACAGATGTCCGCCATTATCCTCCCTCTTTGCCTTTCTCCACCCAACCCTCTCCCCACTACAGGCCTTCACACTATTGTCTTATGTTCATGGATTATGCATATATGTTCTTTGGTTAATCTCTTCCCGTCCCCTCCACCCCCTTCCCCCTGAGATGTGTCATTCTGTTCCATGCATCCATGCCTCTGGACCTATTTTGTTCATCAGTTCATTTTGTTCATTAGATTCCACTATAAGTGAGATCATGTAATATTTGTCTTTCTCTGAATGGCTTATTTCTTGAAGGGTTTTCTTGAAGAAGATTTGATATACCTGATATATGATCTACAAAATTGTTGATTCTACTAAGTAAATCACATGTCAGTTTCTCATACAATTCAACATGCAAAAGTTTTTTTTTTAATGATTTTAACTTAATGTTTTGGAGACTTAAAAAGAAAAACATCCCTATATGCCTAAGAACAGGTTCTATGTCCCTTCTCAAGACTTGGAATATGATTATGTAAAACAGATTCAAGTCTGTAGTAATATTATCTTTCTTTTGGTCATTTACTCGACAAGTATTAGTGAGTAAACTACAATGTGTGAGTCATTACACTAGGCTCCCTGGGAGATAAGAGAGTGGTCAGTCATAGAGCCTACCTTCAAGGCGAATCATTTCTACAACATGTGTATAGAAATAGCTACAGCAGAAAGAACAAAGTACCATAAGAAGGATATAGGTAAAGCAATCTGAGAGTTCAGAGAAAGAAGAGATCAATTTCAGTTGAGGGACTTGTAGAAAAGACAGTGGTAGTAGATAGTTCAAACAAGAGGCTATTTAACCATGTACTAGCATTTCAGTTTCTGTGAACTTTACTGGGTAGGTAAATTTCCTGTGGAATTTACAAGTACTACATCTGTTGCTAGTATTCCTCTTCACAACATTTCTTCAGATACTTCTTCCACTGATTGAAATGAAAATGTAAGAAAAAACATAGGATTTAAGCTCTTGAATTATAACAAAGTTTGTAAAGGCACTAGAATACAAGCATAATTTACTCAGCTAACCCTCATGTCTTTTGTGTCTGATAGCAACAATCCCATAGCAACCAGAAAACACACTTATCTTATTAACAAGACTGGAATTATTTTAATTAGGTATCTCCACATGCACCAACTGTTAGAAATCAGACTGTTTTGAAACAGTTGTTAATGACTTCACACGGCAAACGTTTTCCTGAATTTCAGGGGGAAATCTATGGTTGAGACAGATGGAGAAGAGCCTGGCCCTGCTGTGTAGCAGAGGGACAGCCCTGCGGACCTAGAAATGCATTTTCCACTGGGACCCAGCAAAACAATCCTAGAGACACCCAAAAAGACAATCAGAAACTTTGGTAACATCTGCAACATTAAAAGTTCAAAACCTGGCACTAATGAACATCTAATTATGGGAAGAAATGCTTTATCTCAGAAACAAGTCTCTAAATCTCAGTCTCACGACACCTAATGAGAACATCAGGAGTTAAGATCTAACCTTAGTCTTCTGGTTAAGCTGGGTGAGTTGAAGTTCTGCCTCTACTAGACCCTTCCCTTGGACCAGAAACAGGATTCATAATGGAGTTCCATTATATGTTTCATTTCCTCTTGGGAATCAGGTTTTCAGGGTGAACATATGTAATCCTTTCAACAATAAAGATTTTTTTTCTAAAAAAGACAATGCCTTTTGATTTCTATAAGGCTGAAGGTCAAGGTTTAGTAATCCACTCAACTGCTTCACTGATTACATTTTTCAGAGTTCTAATCTTATTTTACAAGAAAGAAAAAACTTTCAGTTGTTACAAAGCATGATAACATCTTTAGTCCAGGTACTTTTGCAGTATAATATGCATTGTGAGTTGTACATATAATAAATACAAAGACTGAATTACTCTGGTGACAAATTTCTTATCTCCTCTAGTTCTAGTTCTCACACAGCCAATCATTTCCTTTGGTCCTTGAGGACCATTCTATTGGATCTGGTACAATGCCAAGTACCACAACCTGAGGAACTGAATTGAATGCCACAGAGTCAACATCCTCTCTAAGGGAAATGAGTTGGGTAAAAAAGTTAAGGCAGTGGTTCTCAACCTTCCTAATGCCGAGACCCTTTAATACAGTTCCTCATGTTGTGGTGACCCCCAATTTCATTGTTACAAATTGAACATAATTAAAGCACAGTGATTAATCACAAAAACAATATGTAATTATATATGTGTTTTCCAATGGTCTTAGGTAACCCCTGTGAAAGGGTCGTTCGACCCCCAAAGGGGTCTCGACCCACAGGTTGAGAACCACTGAGTTAAAGCCATAGGGTGTCAATTAACTCTTAGAATGACAAATAGCGATACAGTTGCTTCAACTATAATAATGATAACATTCATTAAGAATATTCCAGAAAAGATGTTTATGAATTCTTAGTAATCTCTCCTAGATTTTGGTTACATTATGGAAGAATTACTATAAACTCAGCAATAGTTTCTGTTTTTCCTGTTTTGTAAACACATTTTTATAGAGTAGACCTAATTAATAAAATGCTAAGAAGTGAACTTCCTAAAAGTTGCAAAGAATTGAAAAATAATAATAATAAAAGAAGTTCCTAAAACATCACTATTGTGTGTGTCAAACAACTTTTCAGTCCCACCTATTTCCCAATGAGTTGTTTTAGTTCCTCGGGAAAAACAAAGCGATTGGATCTGTTCTCTTCTATGGTCCCTTCCATCTAGAAGATTCCATAATTCTCAAGGTAATGTTCCATTTCATAATACATACAATCAGCAAACATTTGAGGAAAAAGTCCCAACTTTTATTAAAATATTTATTTACTGGTTGATTTTAGAGAGGGTGAGGGAGAAAGAGAAACATCAATTTGTTGTTCCATTTATTTATGCAGGACTTGCTTGCTTCTTGCATGTGTCCTGACTGGAGACCAAACCCACAACATTGGCATATGGGGATGACGCTCTAACCAACTGAGCTACCCGGCCACAGCCCAACTTTTATTGGAAAAGTTCAGTCTTAAAGCCAATGCTTTCTACATCTGTTCTGCAGCTGACCACAGGCCACCAAAATGTGTTGGAAATTAAACTGCAATTAAAATAGAGCTTTTCAAGTGAATCCTGAACTATCACCTCAAACTCTGAAAGAGAAGGTGAATAAGGAGATCTGCTTCTCATGTACAGCAGAAGTTTTTGGAAGTCACTTAAGAACGAGACAACAGAGTATTTCTTGCACAGAATTTCTCCAGATCATGTTTCATTATTCATTAAACTTGGAGCTGAATCCTTTCAGAGCTACTGCCGGGTAAAGAAATCAGTTTCAAGCTTCCAGCTGCAATTTATGACTCTTATCCTTGCTTCCTTGTCCTCCCTGCAATGTTATACAATATCCACCTTCAAGATTTGGGAGTTTTACTCCACCCTTCTCCTACTGTGAAGAATTGGGAAGAAAAATAACAATTGTTAAATAATATGGTTCTAAATTTAAAACTAAAAGAGAGGTCACTCTCATAATTATGCCTATTGTTTAGCGGCTCCTATATTATTGCAGAGATGGGAAAAGTGAATTTTCAGGATCAAAGAAATCCAGTGTAGCCCTAGCCAGTTTGCTCAGTGGATAGAGCGTCTGTCTGCAGATTGAAAGGTCCCAGGTTCAATTACAGTCAAGGGCATGTATCTTGATTGCAGGCTCCCAGCCCTGGTCAGGGGCATTGCAGGAGGCAACCAATCAATGTATCTCTCTCACATCGGTGTTTCTCTCTGTCTCTCCCTCTCCCTTCCACACTCTCTAAAAATCAATGAAAAAAATATCCTCCGTGAGGATTAAAAGAAAAAGAAAAAAAAAGAGCCCTAACCGGTTTGACTCAGTGGATAGAGCATTGGCTCACAGACTGAAGGGTCCCGGGTTCGATTCCGGTCAAGGGCATATATCTTGGTTGCTGGATCGATCCCCAGTAAGGGGGAGTGCAGGAGGCAGCTGATCAATGACTCTCTCTCATCATTGAAGTTTTTCTCTCTCTCTCTCCCTCTCCCTTCCTCTCTGAAATCAATAAAAATACATTTTTTAACTAATACAGTCACATAAAAGTTATGAGAAGAGAATTGTAAGGCAAGTTCTAGAAGTAGGTTGACAAGTCACTAACCCTTATACCTTGGTTCTACTTGGAGAGGGAAGCTGGGACTTCATGAGTCCCCCAAATACATCCCTTGATAAAGGACACAAGACTGACTTCAGACACCTGAAGATCTGTCATGTAGAAGATTGAATGAAGACTCTGCCAGATGGTCAGAATCAACATCTTAGTCCAGCCTCATTACCCCTTGATTAGAACTACTGCAAAGTGCCTCAGGTAGTTAGCAAATCTTCCTGCTACCCCTTCTCCACAGCTACTTCTTTCCAGTTCATCTTCCATCATGCAGCAAGAGGAAGACAGAGAGACAGAAAGAAAAGATGGTCATGGTTCTCTGCCAAATTTGAACAACATTTCTTGGATATTCACTGGCTTCTAAAAAACCAAAACTCCTTATCTTGGCATACAAAGCCTTCACAACACGACCCAATCTACCTTTCCTGCCTTACCTCCTTATAATTTCCCACTAAACTCATTAAGATTCCACCACAGTCCAGCCAGCATGGCTCAGTGGTTGAGTGTCAACCTATGAACCAGGAGGTCATGGTTCGATTCCGAGTCATGGCACATGCCCAGGTTGTGGGCTCGATCCATAGTATGGGGCGTGTATGAGGCAGCCGATCTATGATTCTCTTTCATCATTGATGTTTCTATCTCTCTCTCCCTCTCCTTTCCTCTCTGAAATCAATTTAAAAAAATTTTAAACAGATTCCAACACAGTGACCTTTTCCACCTAGCAGGTATGCCAGGTGTTTTCAAAATTCTGTGCCAGATATACCCTTCCCCCGTCCTTTCTCCACCTGACAAAATTTGATCCCTCCTTTAGTGCCAGCTCTGCTCTGAGTTAAAGTTTTTTATTCTACTGCTCTTCTGTTCATTTCACAGTATTAGCACATACTGTGATTTTCTGTAATACTTCCTGTATTTAGAAATGGTGATGCTTGGTGACAGGATAGGCAGGGAATGAATGGGTCAGGTGGGCTGCAAGTGGACAGGAATACAAACAGTTGTAGACAAACTTTCTCCATTTAATTATTTTATCTAAACCACTGATTGCCAGCTTTTTGAAAAATGATTTCACTTGCTACATTATTTAGATCTCTAATGCCTGGGAGCACATTCAGGTAGGCTTCTATGAAGAATCCAGGCACCAGTGTGCCTAATGACTCCTTTAACATTAGACTATTTCAAGGCATCTGATGCATCATTGAAAAACAATGGGAATTGGACTTTATTTTCATGAAATACGAAGAAATAAAAAATTAAATGTTACAATCAACTCTGATACTTATACTGATACCAGAAGCAGCCTGGAAGGCAGCCACAGGGGTTAAAGAGAATCAATTTTGTTACAAGAAAACTTATTTTAAATGTTTAATGCGGGAGTAATGCCTTATTCTTCAAAATACCTTGTCAAAATTATTTAGAATGCTAAAAAAACAAATTTATGTTTTCAGGAATTTTTAAGATTGAGGATTCAAAAAAACCTGGGTAACTTCCCCCCACCATTTCCATGAACTGTGTTCCATAACACTCATGATGATACCGATAGGAGAATAAATGAAGGAGGACTATTTGCTTTGGGTTGTTCTAAAGCAAAGTACAATGACAACCAAATGGCATTAAAACCAACAGAGAGGCAGAAAGCCAAGTTATCTTAAAACTTTGGAGGTGATATCATAAATAATGAGGAGAAGAATAAACTACTGACTAATTCAAACTCAGAAGCAATTCTCTATTTAATTCACTATGAAACCCAGGCACATGTCAAAGCTTAGATGAGGTTAAACATTCTTCTTATTGTCACCTATTTCTGCCTGTCAGTCATTAATATGTCATATCATTGTCTAATTGTGTGTTCTGTGCAGCACATCTGAATGGAGCCTTAATTTCTCTTCCAAATAAAATGAGTACATAGAGAAAAAAGGTTCTATTCTGGCTTGATCTCCTTTGGTTGGAATTCACACCAGGAAATGACCTTTCAGAAACAAACACCCTGCACAGATGCAGCATAGCTCTCTAGAGAGCAACAGTAAATCTAAAGTTGATCAAGGGAGAGCCTACAGGAAGGATATTTGAAACATCTGGGATGCTAACGGCAACCCTCTAAAATAATGCAAGGTTGCCTGGCCGGTGTGGCTCAGCGGTTGAGTGTCCACCTATGAACAAGGCAGTCACAGTTCGATTCCCTGCCGTGGCACATGGCTGGGTTGCTGGCTTGATCTTCAGTGGAGGAGATGTGGGAAGTGGCCGATCGATGGTTAGCTCTCATCATTAATGTTTCTGTCTCTCTTTCCCTCTCCCTTCCTCTCTGAAATCAATAAAAATATATTTTAAAATAAATAAATAAAGTCATGCAAGGTGATGAAGAGTGTGGAGAGAGCCCAATGTCTTATGTTCAAAGGGGATGGTTCTTGTCAGACTAAAGTATCTCAGGACTGAATACTGCAGCAAAATTTGCCTATGATGGGAAAAGCATTCTCACTGGAGACAAACCACTGGAGGCATGTGCTTCGGAGAGGAAGGGGCACTGTAGACAATCAGGGTGGAACAGGACAAGTATTGAAAAAGCCAAGATGGTTTGTCCAAACATTTATATTAGCAGGTGGGGAGGGAGAAGAATTGAAGAGAGAAGGACAAAACAGGGAGGTAAGCCAGTCCCTGAGGGAGGAAAAGTGAATATGCAATTATTTAAACACCAAAAGTGGAGCAAAATTCTGCTAGATGTCCAATAAATTCATAATCTTGTAGTTCAATTTCTAATTTTGTATAGAAACTTCAAGAAATGCCTTCCTTTGAAATAAATGTAGTAAGCAATAATCAGTAAAATATTTACAGCTTTTAAAAACATGCAATCAACCGGGCCAGTGTGCTCAGTGGTTGAGTGTTGATCTATGAACTAGGAGGTCACGGTTCAATTCCCGGTCAGGGCACATGCCTGGGCTCGATCCCCATTGTGGGGTGTGCAGGAGGCAGCCAATCAATGTTTACTTCTTTTATTGATGGTCTATCTCTCTCTCCCTCTCCCTTCATAAAACACACACACACACACACACACACACACACACACACACACACATTCAATCAGGTCAGACAGACTTGACTTACTTTTAATATTTGAACTGCATAATTTGTTGAACTGGGGAGTGGGGGGAAACAATGATCTAAACTGAATTCTACTAAAATATCTGAGACAGGGTCTCAGTCTAATTCACAGGTTTAATTAAAATTGGCCTAATATGAGCAGTGCCAGATGGATTAAAAAGTGGTTCTGAGATCACACTGGAAAATGATAAAGGGAAACATGTCAAATGGGAGGAGGGCCTGCTGCATGTGCCAGGGTTGGTACTGAGTATGACTTTAATTAACACATTCCTTAAACGATCAGAGAAATGTAAGTTAATATCAGATAAGTGAAATTCCCTTGAGATAAATAAGAGAAATTTTAAACAATAAAATAATTCCAGAAAAGTGGAGCCCTGGCTGTAAAACAGAACTTATTGTTACTGTTGTTGTTGTTGTTGTTGTTGTTGTTGTTGTTATTGTTATACTCCTCAAATATTCTTTTCTTATGTCCATCAATCTTACTGCTTCAATAAAACATGACAAGTTCACGTGAGCTCCAGCAACGTGGCTTGGCTTGGCTCAGCTTCATCACTGCAAATCCTTACCCCTACCAATCCTCACGAGTCATTTGGGAAAGCACGGCGCACAACACTGAACAAAGGATGGGTGAGACAGCAACGTGCTCTGTGAAGAGAGCTTGGAACATCTGAACCAAACAGGAAGACTGCAGTGAAAGGAAAGATTTAGAACTCCTATGATAAAACTTCATTACAATTCAATCAACAAATATTCATGAGTGCCTTCTCTCCATATAAAGAACACATTCATAGTAAATGGCACATCCATAGCACAGTCATAATATTAATAACTTTCCATAAAGCAAGTTTTCAAAGGAGTTTCTTTTAACATAGTCATTTTTTCCCCAGTTTAGACAAAATTCAGAAACACATTTGCTTGCACAATTCCAATGAGAAGTACCTTATGTTGACACGAACCTTTGGAAAAAGAATGAAATCACTGTGTTCTATGTTGGAAAGAAATTTTTAAAAGCAGACATATGGCTGATTCAGATGACTCGGGAATTTATACAACTTAGATTCTACCTACCTACCAAACACTATGGTAGATATGTTCATATAGTTTTATTACCAAGGCATATGCACATGCATTTTCATTACATTAGTAAGTTATAACACCCCAAGTTAAGATTCCTGACAGAAAAATGGCACAGCATTTGACTGCTAATCTACATAGCAGGCAAAGCTTTGGAAATCCTAATAGCTCTGAGCTTAAAACCTCAAGCCCTCTCACTGATAGATGAGGACAGTTGGTATGAGTCTTAACCCAGGAATTACTGTGGCTTTTAAAATATTAGCTATCTCTTGCTCTGAATAGTACTCTTCGATGGTTTCTCTAAAATACAGTCAACTTCTTACAGCACTCCCAACACACAAAAATACAGATCTTTTATCTTTTGTTTGACTATAACAAAAGAAAACCCAGTTTTAAGCAGCACACAAGATAATCTACAATGGAGGCAATCTCTCAAGATTTGAGCAAAGAAAAATTAAGAGGGAAAACCTTGAGGAGACAGTAATTGGGCCACTGGAGTTTCTTGTCACTAATTATCCCACAGTGGCCATTAGCTATGTAACCAAGGAGGAAAGTGTGTCAGACTTCAGTGAAGCTGTGTCCTCAGCATCTTATGGAATGCACCCTAAAGCCACTGTGTAATTAACTGCCAGGAAAATGCTGAGTGAGTAGAATAAAGAAGCTATAACAAATCAAATATACTGCACAGTTCAACCCCCAATGACAGCAGTTGAACTGCTTAGATTCTAGAACTTCAAAATACTCATGAGCATACATTCCCTTTTCAGAACCTCTAGAAAGCAGATTTTTCGTTGAGTGAAGAAGCAAAAATACAGACTACAAAAGAGGTTTAAAATTATAGAAATTCAGCAATACGACATACCTTACCATGCTGTCCTTTACAATGTTATAGGACTTACTATCAGTGATTCTCAGAGCCTGGGCCACAAGGAACCTACAGGGCTTTTCTGAAAATCTAAGAGCATTATATCCGATACTACTGTGATCAAACAGAGAAAACAGACCAAAAAATGAGTGAGCCCCTTAAAGGAAGTTATTGTAGGGTACTCTCTAATACAACCTTAAGATTTTTTTAGTGCAGTGGTCGCCAACCGGTGGTCCGCGGACCACTGGTGGTCCATGAGGTCCGAAAGGTTGGCAAGCGCTGTTTTAGTGCATTTTTATCAATCCAACAAATACTTATTGAGCACCTATATGCCCCAGCTAACAAACTCCAATCCCACTTGAACACTGACATTTCAAGGATCAAATAACTAAGCATAGACTGAAAAATGTCCATTTGTTTTGTTTTGGGAACTTAGAAATCAGAGGAAGGTTGTATTTTTAGTGAGCAATGAAAGCTCATGAGGCAAGTTATCTTCCAAACCTGGCTGGGCAGAATCATGGAGAACTAAATTCAGAATCTGGAACCTACCAAGATTTACTGAAGCAGACCTATAGGAGCAGAGTCCAGAAACATGTAATTTTTAAGACTTCCTAGACTTAGATTATAATGACTAGCCAGGTTTAGAAATCACCATTCTATTGAATATTTGTCTCTCTTAAGAGCCTAAAAGCTAAATAACCCCCATTAAACATAAAATCATAACTAAAAATTCTATATAACTACCTGAAGCCATAATTTTTCATTTTATCAACATTTCCCTCGTTTGAACTCATTACTTGAAAAGAAATGAATATCATTATTTTTAAATACTTTCAGACCCTACATCGACTTGTTGAAATTCTATCCATTTTTCATGACAAATTAAAATGCTATTTCTTCCAAGAAGCCTTCTCTGATCCCTCAGCAGGAACTGGTCCTTCCCCCGTGTCACACAGCACTTTATGTTTCTTATATTCTGTCTTGTATTACTCTAGGTCGTCTGCATTGGTCACCCTAACAAGGAATTCAATAGATGGGACCTCACCTATTGAATCTCTGAACTTATTCCAGCATCTAATTCCTGGCTCAAAGTACATACTCCATAAATATTTGTTTAATTGAACTAAACTTACAAACCAGAAGAGAACTTCAGCCTTTTTTTTACTGTCTGAGGGCAATATGAAGAAGCATTGCTAACTTAAGATCCTTGCTGAAAACATTACATTAAATAGCAAATCAACAACCTAAATTAACAAACAATCACCTTCTAGACATGGTATGTTGGCATTCTGGTTAAACTAAAACACTCAATTATGAGTAAATTGACCATAACAAAAGAAACTATTTCACTTTAAATAAAATCTGAGTCATGTTCTAAGTGTAAGACTGTACACTTCCTCTTTGTTTTGCTTCTTCCAAGTATTATAAATACCCAGATAGTTTAGAATGCTATTGTTTCAATAACAGCTCTAAAATGAGACTGAGACTAAGTGCATTTTCAAGAAAAGGAGCTGCACATGAGTCTAAGTAAAAGGAAAATATTCCAAATCCATATTACAGAATATTAATTTATATATTTATCAGAAGTTGTGTAACCGAGTTACCAATCTTATGAAAGGCTGATTTATTTCAGATTAGGCAAGTTTGATTCTGAAAAGTTACATCTTCGATTCTTTGGCAGCTGCTACTAGTGTTTGTACAGCCCTTGTCATCACCCCAGATGATTTGATTGACAGGACTAATAGATTTTGTTTTAATTGTAAAAGAAGACAGATGAAAGCTTTTGGCTGGATGACTAACTGTTCATCCTAAGTAATAAACATGCCTACTTCTCTCCCTCCATATTAAAAATCTATTTTTAATTCACTATTAACTAATAACTAGAATTGCAGTAAAAAAAAGGGGGGGATGAGGACAATACAAAATTTCATGTGTAACTCTTCGAATAAATAGTTTTATTTTTCTAACTTTCATACCAATTAGAAATTACTAAATACAAGCACCAGGTGAAATGTAAGTACTTTCCTGGTAGTTTTCTCTTTCCTGCAGCTTCTATGATTCTCAAAATTATACTTAATACAGAGAGAGAGAGAGAGAGAGAGAGAGAGAGAGAACACACACACCTTAGCTCTTTGGCCTTCTGGGTCTTTTTGTCTCCCCAAGCAATTGAAAGAAAGCAACTCTAATCCTGTTTTTATAGTCATAAAACCAAGAAACACAACAATTTGAACACAATTTTAACTAAGACACACTTGGAAGAGTAGATGCCCTCTGTTTGCTATTATTTTATGTGAATTGATATATATATTCAAATGTATAATGTCACATTGTATACAAAAATTATGTAACATATTTATGACTAACCTAATAAAAAGTTCTTTGCAATTAAAATGGTATAAGTAAAGAGAGATCTTACTCTGTTATAGAATTGCAACCTACAGAAGCTAGTACTATTATGACCAATAACCAAGTGTTCATGAAAGAGCCACATTTCCTATTTACCTTACAAAGCAATTGATAAAGATGCTATAAGGCCTCTTCCATCCTTCTGTCCTATATCAGCAAACCACAGGAAAGGAATACGGCATATCCATTCTGTTCCATCCTAGATGCACACACCCAAAAGCATGCTATGATGCTTTGTTTTTCAAAATTAAACAAGTAAAACTTCAACTCTGGAAAACTGATTTGTCTCAATCTAAGAAAAATAAGTAATAGAGTGAGATCTTCAAAAAGAATTGTTTTTATTCCATTTCACCTGGTAATTTATTGACTTTTTGAAGAAAAATACAAAAAAAGCTATATCATATTTCTCTGATGACTCATGAGGTTGGAATGTTCCTTCCATATATATATATGAGCAATAATTATTCATTTATGGCTGATTATCTGCTTAAGGAAGAAATACCATTTACACAAGGACTGGTGAAACTATATAACTGTTTAAGGCATTTATCAAAATGCCAACAGTTGCTACTTCAAATCAAAAGGAACTATAATAAATAACTAGTCAAGGAAAAAAAACAAAGAACAAGAAATCCGGTCTCATATAAGCTTCAAACAGATTTGATGAGGATGTTATGGTCACCAGTTGTATTTATCTTAAAAAACTCCAATTATTATTTTTAAGAGAAAAATAGAGGAGTAAATGAATGTAAGTATCTCTGTCAAGTCAGCAAAACACAAAATGTTATGCTCAACACAATATAAGTAATAATGTAATGCTCAAAAACATTAAATCTATTTTCCTCTCACTTTCTATTTGAATGGCCTCTCTGCTAAACAGCTTTGATGAGTAGTAAGGATCCCATATATAAATGGACAGATGTATGGATGGATGCCTTTCAGGGGTTAATGTTCAAAAACCTATTTTGGAAATACATAAGTCAACACCACAAACACTTATTTATCCTCACATATTTTCACTTGTGACTTTAAAATCTCATATAAATTCTATGTGGTCTGCACCTTTTACAACTCAATAACATTACATAAGTTAAATTTTATCTATGCTTCTATAAGAAGCTTAAAAGTATTTTAAAACTCAGAGAGAAAGCCCTTATTTCATAAACACTAAAGGTCTAATTTTATTTGGAAATGCAATAATATATTTTAAAAATGTATTTTAACATTAACAATTCCTATCAATGGATAATACAAATTGTGATTTTATTTCCAGTCATCTAGATCTTCAGTCAAAATAATAAAAGCATAGTTCAGTTTTTTTAATGAAGAAATACAGATATTCCATACCATGTATCTGAGATGAAAAAGAATCCAGAGTAAGAGTCAAAAACTTAAAACTTATAGATCCCTGGCATTCCTAAAGATCTCTGAATCATTCTAACTCCCCACATTTGCAAAAGATACTACAGCATATAGCTTCCCCACAAAATTCATTAAAATATAACTGAAAATTTTAGGTAACCCTCTTCAAATCTTCAATGATTCCTAAATACTGAACTAAAGTAATTTATATGCCATTAAAATAAATCCTGTCATGTAAATAAACTCTAAAGTCCATTAAGTTGCATCATTACAGTTGCTACATTAACCTTATCTGTCTGTGAAAAACCAGAACAAGGTTTCCAAATGCTAATGATGGCCACTACAAAGCACATCAGTTATTGTGATAAAGAGAAGGATGGAGGACGGTGGACACTGCATACCAAGGAGAAGTCATATTACATTAGCAGCAACCCGAATGTGTATTTATAAAGTGGTTTAAAATGAAGTTGCTGGGTAGCCAGCTATGCTCACTCAATTAGCTAAGTAACTTACAGGTGGCACATGGGCCACTGTGTGCTTTATCAAGATCACAAATTTCTACATCACTCTTTGGGATGACTAGAACAATTCAAATCTTGAATGTTACATCTGAAAATGCCAAGTTCTTTGATATACCTGACTCATGTAAAATTAACTTTATGAAATAACTTGGAAAAACACCTAATAAAATAATTGCACATAAAAAGATGTAATAAAAGACTGTCCTTTCACTCATTTAATGGATACTACATTAAACATTAGGAAATAGTATTAAGACCCAGAGAAAATTTTGTTTTCCCTATTATTTGTCATTTTGGGTACCATTTTTTTAAAAAATCGAGGAATACAGGAAATCAGGTTCTTATAGTTACTTGTCCATCATACTTTACACTTTCACAATAAATAAATAAGTAAATAAACAAATGTAAACTACTGTTTCACATATTCCTACCTTTGCCTATGGTGATACCCTGCCTCCAACAAAGCCCTCAAGTGTGGGAAACCTCTATTTCACCCACATTCCTTTCTCAGTCTTCCCATGATTAGTAGTACATACTTCCATTAGAATACTTAGGATACTGTATTATAATTGAACTAGAGGCCCGGTGCATGAAATTCATGCATGGGTAGGGTCCCGAGGCCTGACCGGCGATCAGGGCCAATCGGGGCCTTCTGGCTGCCGGGCCAGGGACTCCCTTCATTCTGCGCCACCCCCTGGTGATCAGCGCATGTCATAGCTAGCAATCAGTCTCCCGGTCAAACTCCTACAGCGACAATTTGCATATTAGGCTTTTATATGTAGAGATATTAATATATGCTTCCCAACTGAACTCTAGCAGAAATCATGCTTTTTTACGTAGTTTTGAAGCATTATCTCCTTATCCAGGCCCTAGTATACGGCTGATAACTTCCTTAAATATAGTACCAGGTAGACATCTCATACCTAATTCTGTGTTTGTGCAATAGCTGTTTGCAGTAAAGTTCTTTGTCACCACTAGGTTTTGATATGAGGCCATTTCTCACCTCTGTGTTTTACCACACCAAACTATAACCACATTTAGTCAAACATTCAGTTCTTTGCTAATTTCCAGTTAGCCCTGATCCATGCATTCCCCCTTCACAAACCTCCTGGATTAGATCAGTAAGGAATGGCTGCTGGCAGCTGTTGGTCATTCAATTTTGCTACCACTAAAGCATGTGAATATTTCATTGTTTAGGCGTTGCAGAGACTTTCGGCAAACATTTACTCTGGGTTCTTGGATTAGAAGAACATTTGTGGTAGACAAAAGGTAAATAATAAACCACAATGCTACTCAACCAGTGACCTAAAAGCCTTTTGACATCTGACTCTATTGCTTACTAAATCACTGTACATATAAACAAAGCTCAAAACCTTTGTTTCTACTACAAATTATATTTTTAAAACATAGTTCTTCAGTTATTTGGTTTATTTAAAATAAGCTAAAGTAAGTCATACTAGTTCAATGGCTTGCAAACTAACGTAAAAAGTATCATAATATGAATTCATCTGTTACTGACTTACTAAACACAGCTGGATATGTCACTTAATATAAGCTGTCAGAACTTTGGTTTCCTCCTATATAAGCCTATTATACAAATATCAACTATAATGGAGCAATATCCATGAATCTTCAGTTCTGTGTGCCAGAAACAAAAACAAATTCAATATATTCAAAGGCACTTGCTGAATGCCTTGTACAGTCAGGCACTATGCTGGGCACATGGGAGAGTGTGAATAAGAGTCATCACTGCTCATCAGAGGTTTAAGATCTAGTGGGAGAAACCAATACAAACAAACAATATACAATGTACAATTAGTTCACTGAGGACAGAGACGGAGTCTGATTCATCAGCCCCCTCTCTGATATGCCAAATAGCTGATATAGGTGTAACAAACACATTGAAAGAATAAACTAGTCAATCAATTCATTGATCAACTGATCAAACTGCAATAATTGCTCTAATAATATTAGGGCAAAATGATGCAGTGGATGAAGGGATTAATTCCAATTTGGTGAACCTCACAAAGCCTCATGGAAAGGAGGGCCTGAGTAAGGCCTTGAAGAATGAGTTCAGTTTAAGCAAGCTGAGATAGAATGGGGAAGATTAGAGAAAGAGTAAGAGAAATTCTTCCTCACTAAAACAACAGAACCCAACACTATCTCCTCAGTCTCACTTTCTCCTGCAGTCCATTCACTTTGATAATGGCCGTCACCATTTCATTGTCACCAAGAAGTGTGTTGATTCCCTTATCAAAATTCAATAGGCACTTGGTAAATATTTATTCAATGAATGACTCATTTATTGAACAGTGAAGTGCAGGAAAACAACAATAAAACCTTCTTTTGGTTCTCTTCAGTACAGTTGGTAACATTTAAAATTTTAATATGCCAAGGTTAAAAATAACTAAGCAGCGAATATTACGAATATAATTTAATAAAAAGTCCAACTTACACAGTTTTCCAATCTATCTTCATATAGTTAGTTGGACTTGTATCAGGCCACTCAAATTCCTAATATAGCTACATCCTAACCCCAAAGGATCTCTACAATTTTCCAAATTTCTTACCCTCTATCTCCTAAGGCTGCTTTGGTGTAAATGACTACTTGATGATGCACCAAGCAAGAGTTAACTGGAATATTTTGACAGGACTTAGAGCATTCTCCTCCTAATCAACTCCTTTTCTTCTCTAAGCTATCTGGCAAAACTAGGATGGATTCAATGGCTCTCCCTGACCTCCCCCTAAACCAGTTCAGAAATGGCCTTTTATCCTAGTAGAGGACCGAAGGAATAACAGCAGCACTCAATCAAAAAATGTAACCAAATAATTAAACAATTCATACCTTCATTGAAGACTTAAAGACAGTCTACTACAATTCACACAACCTCGGGCAGATAAAAAAGAGCACCTCTAACTTATCTGCTCTTAAAAAGTCAGGAAGGGAAAATGTTTTCCCAATTGTGAAATTTACCAAGGGAACTACGCCCTCTTATCTAACTTTATATTGTTAAATTTTTAGTCCTTTAATAATAAAGTGAAACCCTTTTAATGTTTTTCAGGAAAAACAGTAAGGAAATGTTTTGAGCACTGTAAAAAATTAAATGTGAGAAAAATGCTTTGGCACTTACCAATATTTTCATATCTCTAGGGAAATGTTAAATCCAGGAACCTGATAAATGGATTTCACTATGTCACATTTTAATAACATTTTGTAACTTTTATAAGATAAGTTTCCTTTTTACCTTTACTGCTGCTGCCAATATTTTTCTCTCACAGCTCTCTATTTCTACAGTCTTCTCATTTTATTTCTTTCTCTTGCCTTCTTTCTTGTTATTTCATTCTAATAAATTTCAGCCATAAAAGAGTATTTCCATATTGACCATGTGTATGAATTCTTATATCTAATTCCAAAACAAAGATATGTTAAGAAAGCAATTCCCAAAATATACTTCCATATTATTTTTAAAAAGAGGTAATATTTGGGAAATATTTGGTTAAATAAAGGCAAAGAAATCTCTCTTCACCTCCCCTCCTTTCTGAGAACCCTCACAATATGCCAAATGAATCTCCAAAAAAGAGACAGTGCGTACAATTCTAAATTTATTTGACCATAGAATTTTTTCCTCCTCAGTAACTAGTGGAATATACTTTAAGAACGGATTTTCTAAATCTAAAATAAACTAAGGAAAAAATTAACATGGTATAATATATTCAAAAGTCTGTATATTAAAGTATTTTTTAAAGGAAGACACTATGCCATAAAGCAAAAATTTAAAAATTAAAAAAAAGCTAGAGGTACCACTATTTTATTAAGAATCTGTGAAAACTAATCTAATTGGAGGTGATTGTGTAGGAAATGCACATTTATCTTCTAAAATATTTAAGAGGCAATCAAGCTATGAACAACTATGTGATAACATGGAAATAAACGAAATCTGATAGTAAACCCTTTTAAAATTATTTTACTTTAGTTACTTTTCAATATCACTACAATAAAAATGAAAGGACAAGATGTGAGAAAATCTATTATATAAAAATACATGGTGAGCCCCAGCCGGTTTTGCTCAGTGGATAGAGCATTGGCCTGCAGACCAAAGGGTCCCGGGTTCAATTCCAGTCAAGGGAACATACCTTGGCTGCAGACTCCTCCCCAGCCTGGGCGCATGCAGGAGGCAACCAGTTGATGTGTTTCTCTCACATCAATATTTCTCTCTGTCTTTCCCTCTCTCTTCCACTCTCCCTAAAAATCAATGAAAAAATATCCTCGGATGAGGATTAAAAAACAAAACAAAACATGGTGATTATTAACCTAGACAACTTCTACACATGGTTCCATGCTTAGCTCACATCACCTCCTCCTTTCTCCTGCTTTTCAATGTTCCCACAGCACCCTGGATGCGGTACTACTGTTATCATATTGTATTGCAAAACTTTATTTTCTCATCTGACTTCCTGTCTAGACTGTAAGCTCCTTGAAAATGTGGATCATATTATATCTAAATCTGCACCCCCAAGGTCTAACACTTCATAAATTATTAGTTCATATAGTTAGTAAATTAGTTGGGTCTCTCAAATTCAGTAATTACTAACTTACTTAGCAAACATAAAGATAAACTGAACTAGCTCAAGTTTTGAAATAATAGAATCACCATTAAACATTACTCATTTTTCCTCCTCATTATGGTATAAATGGCAGCACCTGACACATAATAGACCCTCAATAAATACATATTGAACTAATTATTCAATCAATTAATCCAAGTTTGACTGCAAGTTTAGGCCTTAGCAGAAAGGAGAGAACACTGCAAAATCAAAGAACCTTTGAGTCACTTGTGGCTTTTACATCTCACTCGCTCTATCTGATCTGCCTAAAGCAGCTTTACTCATGAACGGCTTATGATTGCTGCTGAGTACTGTACCTGGCACCAGGGGAGACAGAAATTTCAGCACTAAGGCACCAGCTTCAACTCACTGAAACCAAAAGAAATTCCTGCATAATATAAAGAAATCGGTGCTAATTGAAAAACTCGGAATTTTTTAAGTCACCCCAGCAGCTCTGAAGACTGAAATCATTTATTTTTGTAGACAATCATAGCCTAACAATGAGTTAACTTTCCATACTTAGCACCTTTGTCACCTATGTAGACATATATCCATCATTTCTTGTTCAATATTATTTCCAATTAATGATATTCTGGTGTAAACCCATTCTTCCCCTTCCAATTTTCTCTCTGTCCTAACTACGTACAAGTTACCTTTCCCAAATGGTATAATTAAATACTTAAAAATTAAAAAGTAGTCAGAATTCTGTCTTCATAAAAATGCCCAGAGACACAGCATTCCTTTGAAGCCATAGCAATTACCCATCAGCCTTAAGGCCATCTAAATTTTAAATCCTCAGGGAATAGCATGACAGGAGACTGCTCCAAGTATGAGTTAAAGGCTTTTTTCACCATCTAGACTATGACTTCTTTGGGAATTTATTCTCCTAGTAGAGATGTAGTATTCTTTTACAATTTGCTTAGGATGGACATGTAAGTTCTCTTCAACAAGGGCTCTGGAATATCGTGTGTTTTTTAAAATGAAGACTGAATTCAACAGAAATTCAAACAGAAGCTTGAATTAAAGGGGTAATTTCAGATGTAGTGAAAAGCTGTAATGTCCATTCAAAGTAATGAAGGCACACAGCATTAATCTCCTAAAAAGATTCAAATGCTATGAGTAGAGCAATTCTGTTTCTTAGTAGGAACAAATTAAGATGATTTCCCTTACAGAAATTGCCATAATTACAAGTAATTATCTTGTACTCTCTAAATTTACCACTATAGCACATTTTGCAAATATCATTCCCTTCAAATACTTTATTTGGAAATACAGGAGAGATTGTTGCTTTGTGAATTGTGCTACAGATTCAAACTGGTTGTGTAACAGCCCTACATAATATGTGTAGTAAAGAGATAACATTCTGAAGTCAGAAGTGCTTAGAATTCCAAATTTAAGATATTCTTATCATCAGGTAAGTAATTCTACCCAAAGGAGTACAAACAAATGAGAATGGCAAACATTCAAAGATAAACGAGTCCAATATAGACTTATGAATGAAACAATGAGGAGATTCATTCTGATAGGCATAGGGCAATCATGAAAAACATGTTAACAGCTGCTGGAGTATTTATAAAAACCCTTGCAGAGCCAAATAAAATCCCACCATTTGCAACCTACTCAGTTTTTCATTTTCTTTTAATAAGAAAGTGTGAGGAAAACCAGTTACTAACCAAGCATTAGGAGGAGAATAAGTATGTGAAACCCTAATTTCACCATCTTTGGGGCCAATTACCATCTGGATTTCAGCTGGCATTTGCAGTCTATTCTCCAGCCAAATTGGGATTCCTTACCATGTTGTAAAAACATGCTTAGAGCTTGCCTTTCCCTATATTACCCTCACTGCCTGGAACGGCCTCCATGTCTCCGTCTGGTAAAAATGAGCCCACCAAGTCTAGTTGAAATGCCATTCCACATGCAGACTCTTTTGGTCCACTAATTCTTATCCCAAACTCCAAACCCTTCTCCTTCTTCCACCAACCCAGCTGTGACCTCTCCTTTTAGTCACTCTCTCTGGTGATACTTAACATATGTCACCTCAGAGTTCAGGTATTTGTCGACTTGTCTTATCCTCCCTTCTAGAGGAAATGTATTTTATTCATATTTGCATCCCCAACAACTTTAGTAAATGTTTAATCATTTTTTTAAATTTTGATTTTAAATATTATTCCCTTTAGAAGCATATCATTGAAAAAGCCTTTAAAATGACTACAGAGTCCATTAAGAAATTATGTATATTTTAAACTCTGAACACATATCTGGTTCTATTTAACCAAAATTTGTACATTTTCTATTGGTGTTTAAAATTCATCCATGGCAAGATATTATAACCTCTGTGCCTATTAATCTTCCCTGGTTTGTTTGGTCAGTATAAATGTTAATTATATTTTATATGTAATTACACATAGTCAATAACATGTAATTTAAGATCCTTTCTTTAACTGGTATCTCTTAAAGTTAAAATTTTACATATGAATTTTAAACAAAAAGATAAAAAAGTCTACTTCTTCATAATTTTATTCTATTTTAATCAACTTATAAATGTCAGCAGTATGTTCTATCTATATATATAAAAGCCCAGCAACCCAAACGGCGGAACGACCAGAATGACCAGAACGATCGGTGGCTATGGCGCACACTGCGGCAGCCAACCAGCCTGATCCGGGCCCCGATCGCCTCCCTCCCCCTGGCCAGCCCAGCCCCCAATCAGCCCCAACAATCCAATCGGGGGCCGAGCCAGCTGGCCAATCACCCGTGGCCCCTCCCCCCTGCCAGCCCAGCCCAATGGGCCCCCATCGGGACGGGCCCGGCCGGACTCCACCCATGCACGAATTCATGCACCAGGCCTCTAGTAGATTCATAATAATTTAAAAATTAGCTTTAGGAATTTTACATTCTCATTCATTCCTAATCTAGTATGATGCAATGCAAAGATATATTATTGATCCACTTTTAAAAATAAAGTGAGAGAGTCCTGTTCAAATTGACACTGATCATTTACCCATAGTTACAGTTGTTTACTGGAAACAGTGGTTCCATAATAGCCCAGTTCTAAATTGTTTTGTGACCACTATAAATGGGATAGCAATTAGAACAGTGACAAGTACATCCTGATGATATACTTATCAATGAGATCTATTTCATGTTTGTGTTAACCTACATAAGTGGTTTACTTTTCAGATAAGCTATTCTTGGTCTTTTTGTGTCATCTACTCTGACCTAGAGCTGGTCTTCCCTTGAAATTATGACATATGTAAAGTTTGTTGTCAACATCTCTCTATTTCCACTGTCAGCTATCTCTTTCTCCTGTCCCTCCAAAACACAGACCCCCCCCCTTAACACTGCTTCTTGGCTACTCAGGGTCCCTATCAAAGTGACCCCATCTTCCACCTCAAATCAGGCCTCTCAGTGACTATGATCCAATGTTTCATGAATCCCTCCCTACCAGCTACCTCAAAAAGTTTTAAGACATTTTTCAACGTCTTGCTGTGTGATAGACCAGCAAAGCTAACAAAGAGAAAACAAATGCTACTAATATATATGCATTTTACCATGGATTTCTTAAGCATTAGCACAAAGGGATTTTAGGAAAATAAGTCACAGAAGATGTATCTAAAAGCAAATTAGTTTTCTTGTGTTTTCAATATATACCATCTATATAACTGGGGGTTTGGGATTTTGTTTTATTTTTTTACAAATAAGCCCAACCCTACATTGTGAACTAGAGAAGAAGTAGGAGCACTATAAGTCCTGTGGAAATGGCCCTCGCCTTAGAACAGGGGTGGGGAACATCCGGCCCACGGGCAGTATAAGGACAGAGAAATCATTTGGCCTGGCCCTGCCAAGGCATTAGCAATGATTTAATTAAATGTTTGACCAAATATAGCAGGCTAATTTTTAAGTTGATAATTTTGTATGGCCTGCAAATGATGTTATAAATATCCAAATGGTCCTTGACAGAAAAAGGTTCCCCACCCCTGCCTTAGAGTATTCAGGTCTAGGGCCAGCCTCTGAAGAGCTACATGCTTCTTCTGAAGGAATCACTTTACCCTCCTGGCACTCTGCTTCTTAATCTGTAAATTAAATGGTCCTTTAGGTTCCTTTCATTTCTAAAAATGTTTAAATCTCAGTATCATAAATACTATCTGGCAAAAATCCAGGCTAAAGCAAAAAGAGTTATTTAAAATAAATAATATTTGTCTCACAAAAAAATAATATTTTGGTTAATTAATATGTAACTAATTAATATTTAAATAAATCCCACACTCCTTGGTTGTTTCTTCTCAAAAGTAATCACATATACTCCCTAGGATATGCAATTCTACCTTTCACATAAACTACTAATACTAGTTCCTTCCACCATAGTATTTTATTGATTGTATATATTTAAACAAGTTATTGGGGGGTGAGGGAGAAGCCAAGCCATAAACACGGAAGTAAAGTCAGAAAAGAGAAAACCACAATGGTATTTATCAAATCGTTCAGTCTCTGTGACCATGCATCCTCAAATATACCTACCTCTCAATAATCAATAGCGTAATAAATATCTCACTTATTAAAAGGTTACTATTTAACCATCTCAACTATCTAAAACCCAGCCTTAAGCCAGAAAATAAATATTTTTAAAAATCTCTAAGCAGTCAAAATGAAAAGCCACAATTCACACTCTAAGTTCATATATTCTTAAGAGAAACCCTCATTCAGTGTCTACTTTTTTTTTTAAATATATTTTATTGATTTTTTACAGAGAGGAAGGGAGAGGGACAGAGAGTTAGAGACATCGATGAGAGAGAAACATCGATCAGCTGCCTCCTGCACACTCCCCACTGGGGATGTGCCCGCAACCAAGGTACATGCCCTTGACCGGAATCGAACCTTGGACCCTTGAGTCCGCAGGCCGATGCTCTATCCACTGAGCCAAACCGGTTAGGGCAACTTACTTTTATCTCAGTCACAGCTAAGGCTCAGTTAGTGGCATATTTTACCCACCACAGAGAGGAAACATATATAAAACAGAATTTCAAGAGGTAAGCACATGACAGCAGCATTCCTTTGGGCAACATGTAAAGAAAGATAAAAACTGTACACAGAAGACATGAAAGTATTTTAAAAGAAACAAAAGGGCAATCTGAGGTCATTCAGAATAGGAAAAAATAATTGCACATTCCTTAAAAGCTCCTATAATGTTGCTATATCATAGCAAAGTAGAATAATTCATGCTTGTGATAATAATCCTGAGTAATCAGGAGAACTTTAAATCATGCTTAGCACCTTCTGTGTACGAAGGCAGAAAATGTGTAATGTATTTTAGAAAATTTCACATAAAAAAATGGTTGAAATTTAACAAGCGCTGGCAGTTGAATTAAATTTCAGTTAACAGGAAATTCACAAGAATACCACAGATAAATTAAATATTAGAGTAGCAATTTTTTTCCATGGAAACCATGGTAACTATGGAATATTAAAATGCATAATTAATCTCTCAGACACACTGTAGTCTTAATTTTAATATTTAACACCATCATTCCTAACCCCCCAATATTAATTGGACCATAGTATATTTCTATTTTGTATGTAAAAGATGGCCATACATCAGCAATTTCACATAGTTCAACCTAATGTCTTCACCAAAATTCTTAACAATAAAACAAAGTAGTTTGTATTTTATCTTTTCTTTCTCCAGTCCATCACCTTCTGTTTGAAAAAAAAAACACACAACTAATTATTAAGTAATAAAGACCCAAAGTCCACCAAAATGATCATGGTCCTACCACCACTCACCATGACATTTTTCTTTCTACTCCTCAAAAAAAAAAAATCTCATTTATGCCTGAGAATCTCAACTTCACAAACACTGCTCCAAAAATATCTAATAGGTCTGTGCTTACGCATACAGCTTTTCACAGATATCACAATTTAGCATGATCCTGAAAATATGTGTATACATTCCTGTTATATTCATTTATAAATATTAAAAACATAAAATATGCTCAACATACTTAACAATTAATTTTCAGAGCAAGGAAGCAACGATCCAGATAAATATAATAGACATTCAAGGTTTTAGTTATATAAAACAAGTGGCATTCAGTCTGTTTTCAGATTCAAAATATTGTATTTTTATTTTACTTAAAACAAGGAATACCTAACATTGGATAAGTCAAAATAAGGAGTCATTTATCCATTCTAAAAATAAACTATTTCTAATGTAGTAAGTGTTGTTATGCCAATATTGGCTATAACAAAGCTATTCCAGGATGTGCAACAAAGTTCCCTCATGGGTTTCTTCCTTCCATACTCCCTACTATTGCATTTCTAGGTTCAAGTTTAGGTATACTGCATGTTTGAGAGACGATGTAGCCAAACACAATGTGTTCCCACAATGACCTCCTGGCTCCCAACTCCACTTTGACCCTATTCCACAGGTTAACTGCTCTCTAACTCAGAATTGCCTCAATATCTGTGTTTCTACAAGTCTCAGCCCCCCAACATGATGTAAATTTGAAATACTACATCTCACAACTTTAATAATGCTAGAAATATGGGTGCATTTATGAAGGGGCATTGACTTACATAACTAGAAATAAATGAAAGAAATTTCAGTCCTTTAAGAGTCCACACTGAGACCATCCAAAAACTTATGTGCAATTTTGATGACTGCCATCAAACTTATTTCCTGTACCCTTTCTAGAAATGTTAAGTTTATTATACAAAAGGTATAAGCCAAAGGGTACAATTTTATGTCTTTCCTTAAAATACATGCTAAAAGGATGGAATGCTCAAAATAGCAAAGACGGAACTCTAACAGGTTAAATAACAGTGTTTATAATTAAAGGGCTCAAATACTATATATGAGAATACCCTTAGCTACAAAAACTAAGAGGGGACTAACAAGAAAGTTTAGTACAAAAGCTCATATAAACCTGATAATGTCAGTTAAATGATATAATTTTTATACCTTTCAATAAAACTACATCGTTTTAGCACATCAATAAAGCAGTCTTAAAGCTGAGACATAACATTGTTATTACTAATGATATAATGAATTCACTGTGGAAGCTAAAGCTACCAGGGATTTCAGGTTTTCCCTTGCTTCCGCTGTGTTTTCCACAGCATGTCATCACCTTGACTGACTAGCAAAGTGAAGGTGGCTGCTGGCTCCCTCTCTTGAAGTTGGGCTAATTAAACTCTGTAGCCTCTCACACTGGCAGTACTTACTGGCTAGCTCCTGAACAGTAAAGGTGCCAAATCAAATTTCCTCATCACTGACTTCCTTCACTTCTTATCAAGTCTATCCATCAACCTTTCCCAGCTTCTCAAAGATTCCTGGAAATAGTTTTCTATAGATGACCATTTCCTACCAATTTTACAAAATCAAAAATATTTAGGGCTGAAGAAAATAAAGATTCACTACAGTGTTTTACAACTATGCTGCTGCCGCATTGATGTCTTATGATAAGCTGTGAGATACGTCAACTATAACTACAATTTTTTTCTATTTTTTTCAATAGAGGTGAAGTTTGTATAACGTAAAATTAACCATTTAAAGTGTGCAATGTGGTTGCATTTATTATACCCAAAATATACAACCACCACTTTTATAACTGTGACTTTATTTTTAATAGGTTCATGGTTATTATCCCTTTAGTAAATTACCCTCCCTTATAATCAATATGGTGTTCTGAGAGGGTGAGAATAGATAGAGATAAACTTGCGAGTTAGGCCATTTCCAATAATTGGCAAGTCAGAGAATTTTGCCAACGGGTTGAAGATCATTGCCCATAACTGCATTACATTTTTTCAAATATTCACCCATTGAGTTCCTACTCTGTGCCTATCCCTCAAAGCCCTACAATGGTAGAGACAGACAGACATACTAACAGTTACAGTACAGGGCTATGACTGTGCCCCATACAAGGAGGTGTGGCCAACTATGCCCAGCAATTATAGAATTCAGACAGACAAGGTTGTGCTCGTTCTTAAAGCATAACCAGGGACAAAAGGAAGACAAGTTAGAGTATGAGAAGAAGGCATTCTAGGCAAAAGAAGGACTTACATGCAAAACAGAATCCTGGTGAACCATATCCAACTAGATTGTAGGGTACAATCGTACTAACACGAAAAACGTAGTAAACATATTTATGTGTTTTACACTATATCCTCAAAGTCACATTAAAAGCTAGATGCCAGTCACACTAAATAGATAAGACATCTGAAGTACAGAGAGATTAAATAACCTGGCTACACAGCTATTAAGCTGGAATTCAAACTCAGGCAGTCTCGCTTCAGAGCCCATCCTCTTCATCATTATATAACCTACACTACATTCTTTTTTCTTCTTTTCTTTAATAAAATTAATCACTTAAGGCAAGCCTTTTCATGATGGAAATGACAGTATACCATAGCACACTGACGGTGACATGAACAATGAGTGGCACCACTAAGAACCCCTTGTGGCCTATGAACAAATGAGGACACAAGTGTCAAACTATCTTGAAAGATTAGTAAAGCTTAATTTATCTCTTGTTCTTTTATATTTAAAAATACATAAAAACGGAAGTTCTCATATTTTCCCTGTAACCCAGTCATTTTCTTGCATACCTGCTAGAACAAGGTGGGCTTACCACAGTTTGGAGACCTCTACTAGCTAATGGAGAGACTTGGCAGGACTTTAAGAAGGTGAATTAAAAAAAAAAAAAGGACATCTGTAATACTTTCAATAAATACTAAATAAATAAGTGGTTTTGCCTAATGAATAAAAAGGTGAATACTGTGTTGTTTTTAACAATTACTCTAAAAGGAATAAGAAGGAAAAACCAGAGAATAAAAGGGGAACGGGGATGAAAAATCATTAGGATGCCATTTGCAATAGACCCAGCAAGTGATGATGAGGAGCTAAACTATAACAGTGGGGGGTCAGATGTGAAAGATTAAACGACATGCCCAAGAACACAAGTCATGGGAACTGTCAGAATCAAAACCTGGGTCTCTAGCTGCACTGACCTGGGAATGGTAGATAGAATGGATTTGCAGAAAGACCTTTGTTGTGGAATTTCTAAGCCTTCTCTTTAAAACTACTTTTGTCCACAATGCTCAATTCTTTTTAAGTCTAATTTTATACTATCAAACCAACTGTGGCCCAAAGTAAATAATTTAATCATATCAACTAGCACAGCATTTAGGAAGGTAACTAATTTAGTACAGCTGCATTAAAATATGAGACTTAAGCTTCCTAATCCAGAAAGAAAATACTTTATCACAGAGAAAATGCAAGGATTTGAAATGCACTCTTTTGTAAAAGTAATAAGCTATTCCAAGAGACAAATTTACAGGACGAAATCTTTACAAGTGAGCTTCCAAATAAGCTTTTTAAATGAAGCTCCATCAGAGAAGTCATTTAAGAAGCCAGATTCACATTATATTAATGTGACAAGTGTAACAAGATAAATACATCATATGATTCTAAAATGACATTATTAATGTAGCTTATGTGACACATTCCTATTAATGATCTTTTATTATGTGTGAACAGTAAAATAACATTAGATAAGCAATAAAAAAATCCAATCAGCAGCAGCTTCCTGAAGGTTCTGACTGCAGTCTTACTTACACAGTGTTATCTGATACTAATCCCTGGATTTTAAAGAGCAGAAATCAATCACTTCAGAAGTGTAAACAAGCATGTTCCTATGAGATGAGCATTTTAATTACTATCATTTCTGCAAATACAAGATAAAAGTAATGTGCTGCATGATAGCCTATTACTATAAAAACAGGGGGAAGTACATTTTGCCAGGGCAATAAGGTTATGTTAATAAAAAGAATCATCACACGGATCAGGAGCCTGGTCCCTGGAGGCTGGTGGTGTGTCTTAACAATGACTGCCATGGAGATTTTGTGAAAGTATACTTGTCCCCTCCCTCCCTGATGTTGTCTATAAAAGATTAGAAGTGAGTGTCCAAACATTCTGGTTTCTTTAATAATCCACTCCAGTCTAATATCTATGAATCAACTGAAATATTTTAAACCCTTTTACATTTAAAGTTCATACCCCCTCTTAGAATAAAGTCTAAAAATACCAGTTGTATAAAGTAATAGTTCTTATTTACCTTTATATCAAATAACTATTGTTTGAGCATCTATATTAACTTTGGCACCAAAAAAGAGGTGTGAGCTCAGCAGGTGTAGCTCAGTAGCTCAGTGTAGACCTGTAAATCAGGAAGTCATGGTTCAATTCCCAGTCAGGGCACATGTCCAGGTTGTGGGCTCAATCTCCAGTGTGGGGAGTGCAGGAGGCAGCTGATCAATGATTATCTTTCATCATTGATATTTCTATCTCTCCCTCTCCCTTCTTCTCTGAAATCAATAAAAATATATATTTTTAAAAAGAGGTGTGAGATATGGTTCTTATACTCAAGGAGCTTGAAGTATAGAGAGGCAGGATATATACATAAAAAGATAAAGATATACATAAAGAGATATAAAGGTTACTATCAATAAAAAAAAACCATCAGCCTAAAAGGACGTAGATTCTAAATGCTCCAAGAATTTTGAGGTAGATAAAATCACTGTGTTTCTTCAAGAAGAAGGGGAGGCAAGAAGTGCGTCTCAGTGCTGATATCTAGAAAGAGGAAGCAAAGCTATGGCTAACCTTCATATACTGGGATCATTTCAGCTCTCAGGCTTTATCTTTCTGGTATAAAGAGCCCTGGTCATCAAAATCCCCAAGTACACACGTGAAGAACACATGTCTTGAAGTAAATAACGCCTGGTCTAACCTAAGCTCTGATGCTGCCATGCTGTGTGACTCTGATTAAGTCATTTCACTCCAAATCTATTTCCTTATCTGCAAAATGCAAAGTATAACACCTACCACTTCATTAGATAGCTAGAGAGCAAGCAGAGACGCCTAGCACAGAGCAGGTACATAAAAAATGGCACCTGCTATTTGTGTGATATTAAATTCCATCCTTACCATAATGCCATCACAACTGCACAGAATCTTGCTATTAGGGGAATTACAGGGCCCTTGGTGGGAGGCACACTGTACTCTAGAAGACTGGGCCCTAAGCTCCTCACTAGTCCTGAAGGTGGAACACAATTAATCATGTTCTGGTGGTTTCTTTGTGAAAAAGTAGCAGATCCTATTTGAATCCTCCAGAGCCCACATTCTGAATTTTAGTATTTAGTTTAATCCAGCAAGTAAGCAAAGAAAAGCAGAGTGAAGAGCTCCCCTTCAATCGTGTACCCTAGCTGCATGCTCAGTTAGAAACAAAGAAACCTAGAACCTAGGGTCTTTCTCTTCTTATAGTGAGACCAGCATGAACAGAAGCCAGCACTGGTAGAGGCTGACCGGGCACTATGATAGCAAGTTATCAACAATCCTAGTCATGATGGCCAGCTAGAGACAAACGGTGCTTAGAGCTGCAGTCTGTGGATGATCTCCCTCGCTTTGTTAAAATCACATCAATGCAGTCTCACTTTTCATCTGTAGTGTAAATGGTTTTTATGAAACAGTTTGGCAAAACACATGGCATGTGACTGTACCACTACAAATGTGTTAACAGACTCAGCCAGAAACCATGGCAGTGATCTGATCATGTGAATATTCTTACAGGAGTAAGAAAATAAACCTAATCTTTGTAAAGACTTACTGGTGCCCTACCAGAGTTTAATACTGAGTCTCTTCCAAGGAACCTTCTATTTCCAATGTAGAAGCAAGAATTGTTCTCAAGCCACCACCAAATAATCATACAATATTTGATGGCTCAGCTTATTTTTTAATCTTCTATGAACTCTTCAGAATTATATCTGGATCCTTAGAACATGATTTGGGATTATGAATACAGTGAATAAACACAACCTTCTGGTATAGCAATTTAAGCATCAGAGTGAATAAATACTGTGGAGTGAATCCTAACACTTGAAACAGAATCTTCCAGAGTCCAGAAATCCACCTGACTGCCAAGAATAATACTTCCGTGGTTCAAGCAATACCAGTACCCAGAGGGGTTTTCACAGACATAACCACATGAGTTACTGCATATTGGGTAAAATAGAAAAAACAGACATTTATGAATGTATAGTTTGCAGACATCTTAAAAGTACTCATAAATATGCAATTTACAAATATAGAAGAAATTGGGGGGGGGGCTTCAGGAATACACAGCATCTGTTTAAACTGCTTACTTAACTATATGATTTCTTCTATGGGTTTTCCTTATCCTAACTCTGATTTGTATGAGGATCTGGGTGGAAGATACATGGATCTCTTAACTAAAATAAACCAATCTCACTGAAAGAAGCTCTATGATGAGAACTAATATATGAAAGATTCTGACTTCAGAATGAGGGAGAAATGACTTAGTGTCAGAGATCAAAATTGAATCAATTAGATAGCAAAGAAAACCTTTCCATTCACCAGGCTATACTGAAGCAGGGTTTGTTAGAATCTCTAGCAATAAAACAAATGCACAATATCTTCTCATGCATTTCACACGATTTCTATTTCAGCTCTGATGTAAAACATGGTATCACACATCATGCCACAAAGAAAGAGTCAGTTTAGCTAGTTCAAGTAAAACACCAGGCAGCTGCTACCAGAGACAGGTCATGGCTGGGGAAGGGCACAGCACATTCAGTTCGCTATGTTTTCCCTCAGAAGAATGTCAATAAAAACCGTGGCCAACTGAGGTGGGGGGTGGGGGGGAGGTGTCGTGCTGTGCAGTGAACCACTGGGTTCATCTAACAGCGCCAGTCAGACAAGTTAGCAAAAGGGAGCCCTAGCCAAACCTACAGATGCCAACAACTTGAAGAAAGCTGTCTTTCTCCCTGACCGTCCTGGGGTAGGGACCAGTCCCACATTTAGAAACGTTATTTCTGGGACCAATAGCAATTTATTTTGATAGAACCACTGGATTTTTTTTTCTTGAGTTCTCAACAAAGGAGCCATATTAGGAAATAATCTTGCAAAAAGCAAGTGCCCCCTCCCCCTCTTCCCCACGATCGATGTACACACGCCCGTGCACGCTGACACGCACAAGACACACACCAGTGCACAATGGCCGGCGCTCTCACTCACGCGGGCCCACACGACTGCCCAGGAACCCCGCAGGCAGAAGGCCCTCCTGGGCAGGGCCCCAGGCATTCGGTCAGGAGGCCCCGCAGCCTCTGGCTGCACAGGAACCAGCTGCTGGGCGGTTTGTGCTGGGGATGCTCGCCCCCCAGCGGGGCCCTGGGGAAGCGGCTGCCAGCAGCTTGGAGCCTATTAACCCCTTGGGGAAGTAGGTGCTACAACACCCACCTGCGGGGACATTGCAATGTGTCGGGGTACAGCCCCAAATGGCTCCCAGTGAATGGGGCGTTCCCTAGTCCTTGGCAGCTCTTGGCTGGCTCCTGCACAGCTAATCGTGTCCCTGACTCCGCAGGGCTTCTAAAGCCACGGGTGTTTCCGAGCTGTCACCCCGGAGGCTCAGTCCAGACAAACCAAGAAGGAAAAACTTCAGCGGGCAGTGGACGCAGACCAGACTTGGTAACTCGTCCCTAAGGGAGTGGCACAAGTCCCTAAGGGGACAGAGCTGCTGGAACCGGCCAGCCCAGCAAACTACAGAGGCAGTGGAGGGACCCAAGGGCCACCGCTCCCTGTCACCCTTCCCTGCGGAGGGCATCCGGGCCCCGTCCCCACTCCAGGACACTTACCTTCTTCCGGGGCTGCCATTTCATCATATTTGTACAGCCGATACGTGGAACATCAAGATGCTGGCTGGGGGCTGGGGGCAGACGCAGGGCAGCAGCGACTGCAAGTCATGCTGCCTCCCTCCCACCCCCTAATTCTTTCCCATGTTCACTTCGAAGGGAAAAAGCCCAGGAGAGTCCAGCCTTTTCGCTTTCAGTTCAATGAAAAGTATCCCCAAACCACGAACACACTTCCCACTGGGCTAGGAAGTCCCAGCAGCCAGCGTACTCCTCCTGCCAAAGCGGGGCATTTTCCGCCCGGCCAGAGCCTGCAAAGGGAGCCTGTGGCAAGGGGTCTCCCAGCTGCTGCAGAGACCCTCCCTCAGAGAAGAGCTGGAAAACACGAGCTGCTACAGAAACCCAGCCGGGCTTCTGCCATCCAAACCCCTTTTGGCGAATTCTCCTCTTCTCAAAAAAAAAGAAAAGAAAGAAAAAAAAAAGAAAAAAAGATTAGACAAGCAATCAAACCCTCACGCGCAGCCTGGAGCAATTCCCAAAATTCTGGGTGTATTTCTCGTTTGTAAAATTTAGCAAAGAAAATTCCAAAGATCTGTAATCAGAGCTTCTTTACGCTGTTTTCTCTTCCTTCTTGGATAACTTGGGGAAAGGATCTGCCCTTCCCCAAATGCCTACCTTCCCTAAACACTGTAAATAGGAAAACTTGGTTTGTGTGTTTAGATTTTTTTTTTAATTCCCAAGAACCTTAGTGGGGAAAGGCTGGAAGGAAATCCTGCAAGAACCCAACTCCACAGCTCAGTCTGCACTAATGACTTCCTTCCCTTCAGTGCGAGCGAACAGCCAGCCCAGCTCCAGCCACACAGCGCAAACGGTTTCTGGGTCTTAGTGCCACGACATCTGCTCCAAAGCAAAAAGTAAAACAAGCGTTTCAGAGGTACCCAACAGCTCCTAAGGAACCAAAGCCAGAAGAGACCTACAAAATCAGGAAATCATTTCAAAAGATGTACTTAGATTTGTGAGTGATGTTGAGAGACAAAAGGAACAGGAAAGGACTCTAGATCAAAAGGCTACAAAATCTGAATGTGTGATTTGAAGCAAAAAGATTTGAGTATCTGACAAGAGAAAAAAATTAATCAAGAATAGACTCTGTATATATATAATAAAATAAAAACAGGCCGCAAACTAAACACTAAGTGTAAGGATAGGAAAAAGGAATTTAATTTTTAGAAATTAGGAAATATACCTATAGATGAGTATATATATATCTACATAGATAGATGACACATAGATAAACTTGAGGTAGGTAGGTAGGTAGGTAGGTAGATAGATAGATAGATAGATAGATAGATAGATAATTGAAGCTTACTTTAAGGGACAATATGTACTGCTAAAACAATACCACAAACACCCACTTACCTGCCCCCAAACTTCAGTAGAATATTACCAGCTCCTCCGACATCTCTGTGGCCCTTCCAGGCATAGATAGATAGATAGATAGATAGATAGATAAGGAGTTGAAGCTTACTTTAAGGGACAATATGTACTGCTAAAACAATACCACAAACACCCACTTACCTGCCCCCAAACTTCAGTAGAATATTACCAGCTCCTCCGACATCTCTGTGGCCCTTCCAGGCCCTATCTCCTAATCCCTAATGGTGATCACCAGCCCAAATTTTGTGGTGATCATTCTCTTGCTTTTCTTTATGTTATCCATATATGTATCTGTCCCTAAGCAATGCATTGCTTAGTTTTCTTTATTTTTGATCTCTGTATAAATAAAATCACTTTATGTAAAAAAAAAAAAAGATTCTGCTTCTCTAAATTTAGCATTATTTCTTACTATAAAAAAATAGTTCTATGGAGATTGAGTTTCATTTATCTTCTGTAAAATGATTCCATCCTATTTAAGGAGATACATCTCTAAATACAAAATACTATGTAATTCTATTATTTGATGTCCAACATGTCTATCAACTCCTATCCCATCATGAGGTTATTTTGATAGCTAGGATTATAAAAAGTAATAAGCTACTAAAATACTAACTGGTGTATATAATAATAGTAACTGGTGTATTATGAGTCCAATGTTCCAACAATGTTTCACTCATTATTCTTAGAGCTCTATATGCATTGGCAGGATTGGCTGACATGGGTGATTATATGCAGATTGGATGCTAGCTGTATTATAAATGTCATTAAAATAGTCAAAGCAGCCCTGCCGCTTTTGTTCAGTGGTTAGAGCGTTGGCCTATGGACTTTAGGGTCTCAGGTCTGATTCCTGGTCAAGGGCATGTACCTGGGCTGCGGATTCACTCCACACCCCTGGTCAGGATGCATGCGGAAGGCAACCAATAGCTGTGTCTCTCACATCAATGTTTCTCTCTTTCACTCTCCCCTCCCAGCTCTCTTCCACTCTCTCTCTGAAAAGCAATGGAAGGGGTATCCTCAGATGAGGATTAAAAACAAGTAAAATAAAATAGTCAAAACAGTTAACTGAAACAGATTACTTTTGAGATCTTTTCTAAGCCTAAGAGCCTGAAATTTAAGTGAAAACATTATCTTTGTAATAATATGAATTATAGCTGAATGAATAGGTACTATTTCTTAAGTCACTACTCTATGCCAGCATCTATGCCTGCAATTATTATCTCACAGCCCAGCAAGGAAGGTCCTCATTTTCCAGATGAGGACACAAATTCAGAGAGGTCACTTGTTCAACCAAGACAACAGCACACAGAAGGTGATAAGACTGGAATTCAGACCCACAATGAACTGATTCCAGAGCCTAAGCCCTTTCCACGATGTGCATTAGAGCTACACACCGACCTTACCTCTCATCTTGGTAACACATTAATCAAATTAAGTCACAGGTAACACCTATGACTTAAGCACCTATTATTTGCCAACCCCTGTTCCAGGCACTAGAAATGAGTAACAGGCTGTCCATGCTCTTGTAATTACGTACTGCAGGCAGCAGTCACAAATAATATCAATACTCTGTATATGTTCTGACATTCAAGTCATTCTGCACAGCTTAATTTGAATATCCTACTCGCATGGGAAGTTCAATAAATTCCAAACCAAATTCACCAATCTATCCCAAAATTGGCTTATTTTGCCAACTTTCCTTTATCTCTCCATAGCATTGTTACTCTTCCAGGATCACAAACTGAAACCTTAACATCATTCCTTACATCTAATCTATCACCAAGTCCTTTCACGTCTTTCTTAGACATTGCTTTCAAATTCCTATCGCTGACATCTGAGGCCAGAGCCTCATAAAACAAATATTAAGTACCAATGAGGAGGAAAGCATCATGTAGGTGAAGGCTATGTCTATGCTAAAGGAAGTTACAAAAAAGTTAGGACAGAACAGAAAACCTATAAGAAGACAACCAATCATTGCCTTATCAGTTAAGCAACACGAGTTATGTATTAAATAAGTGTTCCAGGAGTTAGAATGAGAACTTACTGTGAATAGAGATGGTTAAAGAAAGTTTTACAAAGGAATCTGAATTAAAAATTCAGAGATGATACAACTCATTCTAGAGCATCAGGCCAAGGTACCATGGCCAGTAATGCCAACTTCAGGATCTGGACCCCTCAACCTTTCAGAACTCATCTCTTACTTCTCTCTCAGCCCTTACCATACTAGCCATCTCATGTCCCTTGAATATGTCAAGCATATACTTGTTGCACCCTCTGCCTGAATCACTCTTCCTCTAGATACCCTCTTGGTTCTCTCGGTTCCTACAGGACTCTGTTCAAATATAAGAAAGGCTGCCTTTCCTCATTTCTTCTAAAATAACACCACGATTCACACACAAGTACTTTCTATTTTCCTTGCCCTGCTACATTTTACTTCAAAGCCCTAATGACATACTAGAGACACGATGTACAAAATTCATACATGAGTAGGCCTTCCTTCCCCGGGGCTGCCAGCACCAGCTTCCCTCTGGCACCTGGGACCCAGGCTTCCCTTACAGCCTCGGCTTTGTCCGGAAGGTCATCCAGAAGGACATCTGGTCTAATTAGCATATTATGCTTTTATTATTACAGAAGATATTTTGTTTATTTGTCTTATGCATTCCACAAAAACATAAATTCTAAGGAAGCAGGGACTTTGCTCTGTTATCATACCAACATCCAGTAAATCGTGCCTGTCACAATAAGCAATCAATAAATATTTGATGAATAAAACAAAACAAAAAAAGAGAAAAAGGAGAATACTGTGAGCAAGGGAGGCAAGCATACATGTAAGATGTGTGTTCAAGATACAAAATATTGACCTGCCTATAAAGCTTAAGTATAAGAATGTCAGAGGTAGTGACTTTGTTTTGTTCAGCTTTATAATCCCCATGGCTCAAAACAGTGTCTGGCACAGCAGAGGCGCTCAATATTTATGAGATAAAAGAATGGGGAGTAAGGGATGGGGGTAGGAGGGTGGAGAATAAACAGTAAATGAGTGGTATTCCATTCCATTCCATACAAAGTAAAAGATATTTTGGCAAGGTGTGTTAGAACCAAATTGTAGGGAACATTGTAAGGCAAAGAAATTTGGACTTTATCCTGTAGAATGCAGGGCACTGAAGGTTAACAGCAGGCAAAGGGCATAGTGAAAGCAGCATTTTAAAGCAATCTAACATATAACAAAATAATAACTATGACATTATAAGGTTGTTTTAATATAAGTCTTTAGATTTATTTAAATTATTTACATGATTAAATGTTTATTATGACCATTTGACAGATATCAAAACTGAAATTCAGAGGGGTAAAATGACCTCTGAATGTCACACTAAGAGTCAATGGCAAGAGAAGGGCAAGAACCCAGGGTTTATAAACCAATGCCTAAGCAATTACAGCAGGGACCTACAATTGCTTAGGGGTCAGGAAAAAAGGTTCTATTTTCCACTCTGTCTCTGACTTGCTATATAGCAGAATGGCAAGGCAGGTGAATGAATAAGTGAAGCAGAATCGGGTATAAGACAAAAGGAAATTGTAAGGACTGCTAACCTGGAGATATATAAATCCTGTAAAAGAGGTAGCTGCTAAGTAACTCTAGTCAATTAATGTCCTGCAGGAATATCACTCCAATCCCCTAATTTTCACAAGAGGCTAAAAATTTCCTGATTTTTAACCATTTGCTCAAAAATTTTAAAGCATCCTAACAGGCCAAACAAAACATGCCTGTAGGTCTGAATTCCATCTGCAAGTCATAATTTGTGACTGCTGGCTTAAACCACTCAAGGCTTCACTTTCCCATATGTAAATTAAGGGACCTACATGGTTCCTAATCTGTGGGGTGGTTTTCTGAAGGCATTTGTGAATCCTCATGCATATCACACAAGGTGTGTGGACTAAAGAGCAATCTCCCATGCTCAGATGTTACTGGACTTAATAAAAGACAAAGTTATTTAAATTGGGGGGAAAGAGGTCTGAGAACAGTGGCTGTCTCAGGAAAGGAGACAGAAAATATATTTAGTTTCCATAGAAAGACAGAACCAATCTAAAACTTCAAAGTAATACAAGCCTTTAAATTGGTTTTCAATTTTTTAGGTGTAGTTCCTTTGGGTCACTTATTTGTATGACATTTCTTCCCCTGCTGTCTGGTAAGTGTTTCAGCTTTCATTTAATAGGTACCACTCAATAGAAGACCATTAGCTAGAAGCCTTTAAATACCAATACTATTTTAAATTACCTTATTGTTTTTCCTTTGTGTCTTTATTTATTTTGTTTACTCCAAGTTGAATCAGTAATTATACCGGAAATATTTAAGGAATTACTATTATTGCAATATATTTTCTCCATTAGGATTATTAATATAGTGCTACCAAGCTAACACAGTTCAAAATGGTGTCATTTAGCCTTTTGTTTCAAAGATCTGATATCAAACAGTAAGAACACTATTTCTCAGATCTGCAGCTACCAGAAGACATTTTTACAACTCCTTCATTTCTTAATGTAGCACTTCTCAAATCACTTCCCTAAAAGATATATTGTAAAAGTCTATTAAAATAGTATTTCCTCATTAACTACTTGCCAATTCAAATCTGAACAAAAAGTAAAAGAGAGAAAATGAAGAAAACACAGCTTTTTTTCATTGCTGTGAATTTCTTCAAGATTTCCCAAGAAGTGATATGTCTGACACTGATCAGAAGGTAAACACCTGAAAAAGCTAGCCTCATACTTATTTAGATTTATTGTTTTTAGAAGTAGGATATTAAATTACATGTGAAACAGTATTTGAAAAAATCTATTAATATTCCTAAAGTCGTCTAAATTATTTTCAATTATCTAAAGAGGTGTTAGAAAAGTAAAGGTATAAAGCTAGAAGCAGATTTGAGACCAAAAATGTTTGCTTCATTAGTGATATTTCACACACTTGAGTGCTTTCAAAGTATAGAGAGGACTTGCTTTGCTAAAGCCAGAAAACTAAAGTAACCTGTAATAGTAAGAATTCTGCCACGCGCTGAGCTGATGCAGGACCATCTCCCACTCCTCGGGAGGGAAGCTGCTCCACAGCATCCAGAGGATCACCTCTGTCCTTACCCACCTCACTTCCTTCCACTATCGGGTAGTGTCAGAGAGGCTGAAGCCCAGTGCTTTACAGTCAACACACGCTGACTGAGTACTCATTCTATACAAGGGACTATACTAGGCACTGTGAGAGGAGACAAAAACAAATCAGATGATTTTTGCACTGGAGGAGATAGCAGTATGGTGAAGGTCAAAGGAGAAAACAGATATGCAACTAATAAAAATAAGAATAACAACCACTCCTAACACTTCCTGGTCCTGCTATTCCTTTGACTCTTTTTTAAAAATATATTTCTATTGATTTCAGAAAGGAAGGGAAAGGGAGAGATAGAAACATCAATAATGAGAGAGAATCACTGATCGGCTGTCTCCTGCAAGCCCCCCACGGGGGATCCAGCCTGCAACCAGGGCATGTGCCCTTTACTGGAAGAGAACCTGGAACCCTTAAGTCCACAGGCCAATGCTCTATACACTGAGCCAAACCAGCTAGGGTCCTTTGACTCTTTAAGAGCCCAAACTCTTAGTGCAAGCTAAGTGCTAGAAGAATAGAATAACTAATCATGTGTTCTCTCTTTAAGACTATGGAAGCCCTGCTCTGCCAGGTTGCTCAGTGGTTAGAGTGTCAGCCCTCCGACTGAAGGAAGGCAGGTTTGATTACCTATCAAGGGCACATACCTCGATTGAGGGTTTGATCCCTATCTCTCTCACACTGATGTTTCTTTCTCTCTTTCTCTTTCTTCCTCCTCTCTCCCTTTGACTCTCTCTGAACATCAATGAAAAAATACCCTCAGGTAGGATTTTAAAAAAACAAAAGACTATGGAAGCCCTAAAGAGTAATTAATTCTGACTGTAGTAACTAGAAGAGGTTTTACAGCCTGGCCAGCATGGCTCAGCGGTTGAGCATTGACCTATGAACCAGGTGGTTGCGGTTCAATTCCCGGCCAGGGCACATGCCCAGGTTTTGGGCTTGATCCCCAGTGTGGGGTGTGCAGGAGGCAGCTGATCAACGATTCTCTCTTATCATTGATGATTCTCTCTCTCTCTCCCTCTCGCTCTCTGAAATCAATAAAAAAAAAAATTTGTTTTAAAAACGGTTTTATGCCGGAGCCGGTTTGGCTCAGTGGATGGAGCGTCGGCCTGCGGACTGAAGGGTCCCGGGTTCGATTCCGGTCAAGGGCATGTGCCTGGGTTGCGGGCACATCTCCAGTGGGAGATGTGCAGGAGGCAGCTGGTCAATGTTTCTCTCTCATCGATGTTTCTGACTCTCTGTCTCTCTCCCTTCCTCTCTGTGGAAAATCAATAAAATATATTTTTTAAAAAAATAAAATAAAAAAATAAAAACGGTTTTATAGGAAAGGTGGTAAGGTATCCTTTCAAAAAGCAAAGATAGGGTTTGTGGAGGACTGTTCTAGATTAAAGGAACAGAGCCAAACATGGAGGTATGAAAATGTAGGCCACATTACCAAGTCATCTAATAAATCTGAAACCTATAATGCAAGGCAATACAGAGTGGAAGTTACGGTTAGAAGGCTGTGAATGCTATTATCTTAACAATATTAATAATAACTATCATTTATTATGTGCCAGGCATTAAAGTATTATATATTTTTGTTGTTGTTATGTTGATTCTTCCTAATATCTTTATGAGAAGGAACTATTATTATGCCCATTTTACAGAAGAAGAAATTAAGACTAAAGGGTTAAGAAAATTCCCAAAGTATCGTGGCTAGAAAGTAATAGAAAGAAAATTCAAGTCAGTTGGACTAGAAAGCCTTGTTCTTAATTCTTGACTTAGAATAAATGATGAGCAAGCACAGGATTTTAATGATTTTAAGCAAGGTATCGGCAAATCTATTTGTTTTATGCTAACTCTGGAAGTATTGTGAAAGATAGAAAGAATAGAACAGGCTATATGAACTTTGAGGGAAACAACACAAATGAGGTGAGCTGCATGACCATCCTGGCTTTGTGCCTGGAAACACTTTCTGGACCACAGAGCAGGAAGGGGATCCCAAACAGAGAACAATGATCTTGCTGAGTTGAGGAGACAGAGATCAAAGTTTGGAAGACAAAGTAGCTGGCACATTCAGAATAAAAAATGGAGGAGATGAACTTTAAAGGGGCTACACAGATAAGATACTCCCAAAATCAACACAGGGATCTCCTTAAGTTTAGCTGAATACAAAGTTGCCCAATGTAGGGCGAAAGTCCACAAGGCCAGGCAAAGGGAAGCTGTAAGCAGAACAACTGCCAGAGTTCACTAGGGCTGCAAGACCCTTTCGTCATTACAGTCATCATTAATATCCACTGGACTACTACAATAGGTTCCACTTTGCTTCCTGTAACTCAGTCTCTCCATGTAGCCAGAATGATCTTTCTATAATGTCAATCAGATCATGCATTTTCCGTGTTTGAAATGCACATAAGGCTTTCCTTTGCAAAAAGAATAAAATGGAAAGCCTTTTTAACTATGAGCTACAGGCCGCTACATGATCTATCCTCTACCTTTCTCCCTCATCTCTTACCATACTTTCTTTTAACTGTGCTGTAGCCAGACTTGCCTTCTTATGCTTCTCTTAATGATCTTGGTGGTCGCAGTTACGTCTGCCTGGAATTCTCTCTCTCTCCAGAATAGGTAATTCCTTCTCACTATTCAAGTTTCTTTCCAAATAGCAAGTTGTCAGGGAGGCCTCCTTACCCAAATTAATTCCTTTCCCTATATTCACTATATATTCAATTACTTTGTTTTGTTTTCTTCATACCACATTTTACAATTTGAAATTGCATTATTTACTCATTTGATCCCCATGTCATCCAAGCAGATTGTAAGGTCTACGGATTGGTATGTATTGTTCACCACTGTAAATCCAGTGCTTAGAACAGTTCCCAACACATATTAGATTCTTATTAAATATTCATTAAATGAATGAGCAAATTTAATGTCAGCTATATGATAAGATTAAATACATATTTCCTGCTGCAGTAAAATTTTCAGCATGGTATTTATTCATCTATCAAGGGATAATTATAAATACATTCACTTCTGAAAGATACACTCTCTCAAGTGACATAAAAAGGAACCTTTCCCCTTAAATCAGTACTATGCTCAGGCCTAATTCTGCAGATGTTCAAATGAAAGAAATAAAAGCTTCTGAAAAAATTGAGCAATAATTATTTCAGCAATAATATGTTTTCATTGCAAGAACTCTAGTACTATCACATTCTATTTTCATTTGTATTAGGAAGAATCTTACATTACCCAAAAATGGGTGGATAAAATGATCTTTAGATAGTTTAATAAATAAATTAAAAACGCTTTGAAATCTTTAGATGAAATACAAATCACTTGTCAAAAGTACAATCTTATTTGTCAAAACATGAAAATGAAGAAAGAGAAGGCACAGAAATAACGGGCTCAGAGCTGCCAAACTGACAGGCTGTCTTAAGTGAGAAAGTCAAAACATTCATATGGTAATTTTTAAAAGTGCTGTCTATCTTGGCCATCCATATAAAAATATCACAGGGCCTTTTCTTCCTATTTCAAAAGTATGTGTTTGGGCCCTGGCGGCTGGCTCAGTTGGTTGGAGCATCATCCCATACACCAAAAAGTTGAGGTTCAATTCACAGTCAGGGCACATACCTAGGTAGCAGGTTCGATCCTGGGTCAGACTGGTACAGGAAGCAACCAATCAATGTTTCTCTCTCACATTTCTTCCCCTCCCCTCCTCTCTTCTCTCTCTTCTCTCTCTCTCTCTCTCTCTCTCTCCCCCCCCCCCCCCCCCCTTCAAATCAATAAACATATCCTTGGGAGAGGATTAAAAAAACAAAAGGTATATGGTTGGGTCAGACTGTAGATACCCTAATTACCAAATTAAGCAACAGCAATTAACTAGTTTTAATTATAAAGTGGAAATATACTGTGGCAGAAATGCAAACAGAAGGGTATAAAACAGAAAATTAAATTCATCCCTGTTTGAACTTTTCTATGCATAGACAAACTTTTTTCCCCCCGATTTACATGAGATAATACTTTACATACACACCTGCAACTTGCTTTTCCACTCAAAAGAATATCTAGGACATCTCGTAAGCTATCTCCTCTTATTTTAAATGGCTACATCATATTCAAAATGCAATAACTTAATTGACCCACTGGTAGGATCTGTTTACCTGTGGCCTGCTTTTTAAAGAGTATCTGACATACTCCCATGCTTGTTCCTTATCGGGGCTTCCTTGCCTATTGTCATTATTTCATCTTCTATAGCAGTGGTTCTCAACCTTCCTAATGCCGCGATCCTTTAATACAGTTCCTCATGTTGTGGTGACCCCCAATTTCATTGTTACAAATTGAACATCATTAAAGCATAGTGATTAATCACAAAAACAATATGTAATTATATATGTGTTTTCCGATGGTCTTAGGCAACCCCTGTGAAAGGGTCGTTCGACCCCCAAAGGGATCGCAACCCACAGGTTGAGAACTGTTGTTCTATAGTTATCATCCAATTGCTTAAAACTGTTAAAAGCAGGATCTCTATCACTTCATCTGTATATCTCTAGTGCCTGCAATGGTGTCTAGTACACAGTAATATTAAATACTTTGTTGAATGAATGCCCACTGACTTATCCGAAGACAAATGGCTAATAAGTGACAGAAATCTATATATATAAAAGGCTAATATGCTAAGTGTCCCACCGTTGGACCGGTCGCTATGATGCGCACTGACCACCAAGGAGCAGACGCTCAAGGCAGGAGCTGCCATGACATGCACTGGCCATTTACAGAGAAAAGGCACCGCGACCTGGCGCCCACAAAGCAACACTCAGCTTCCCCCAAGTGGGACACAGGCCCTGCCACCACCCTGGAGTGACAGCCCACCAAATCACAGCCTTTGCTGCCAAGACCCTGGCGCAAAATGCAGCCCACAGCCAAGCCCAGCCTGGAAATGGTGGCTGTGGGCGCCAAGTAATGATGTCACGTAGCAACACCCAGCTTCCTCTCCCTAGCAACTAGCCTCCTTGCAGTCTCTTCAGCGCAGCAGCCCACAGCCAAGCCCAGCCAGGTACAGGTGGCTGTGGGCGCCAAGTAATGATGTCACGTAGCAACACCCAGCTTCCTCTCCCTAGCAACTAGCCTCCTTGCAGTCTCTTCAGCGCAGGAACCCAACTTGCTTTATAGCCAGGTACAAACATTTTACACTTTAACCAAATGTCTGTGAAGCATTTTCCTGTGCCTCATCTCATTTGATCCTCACAGAAGTCCTGGAGTAGGCAGATAGGAGACTCAGTGGAATCCTATTTTCTTTTCATTAGGCAGAAAACAGAGATTTAGAAACCTTAGAAACTTGATCTGACTGAAAAGAAGAAACGATGGACCTTGAAAATGACTTCAGGTTTTCTCACTGCGCAGAATATAGTCAAACACTGCTATAAATATTTTATCCTTTGTTCTCCCTGTGTGATCTACAATAATCTACTTGGTGTTGATATTTACTGCTGTGTTGCTAACAATTACCTGAAAGAGAAATTGGGGTGCTTCACTGAGCTGGAAAAAGTTTAGCTACATCAGAAAGCAGGTCTAATTTGGCAAGTTTATATATATATATATATATATATATAGCGCTGGCGCCAATCTCACACGTGTGTTTCGATCTGTCATTGTCGATCGTGAATTTGGTTGACACTTCTATTATAGAGAAGAAACAAATAGTGATATTAAAATGTTTCTTCTAATTAATTTTTTTCAATATGCATGAATTTGTGCACCAGGCCACTTGTAACATTATAATTCTCAATCTAGCTATCTCTCTCTCTCCATTGGATCATACGATTCCATTGAGTAAATCTTAAAAATTGATGAACACCCTGATATACGTAATATCAAATCCAGTTTTTGCCTTGGTTTTCGAGGTTCCATAATCTGGCCTACCCTCTCTCACAAGCCCTACCCTCCATAACTCTAAAATCAAGTCACCTTAATTTATAAATAGTAATATTGGCCTCCTTTCTGTCCTTTCCACCAGTTATACTTATCCCCATCAAGGTCATAGCTTAATCTGTTGCCCTATTCTGGAACTCCCTCATTTCTCATGTCCTGACACCCCATCATTCACCATGCAGCTTGTCTCAATATCTTCTCTAAATCCATGTTATAATTATACTTAGTGTATATAGTTTAGTATTAGTTATTCTCATTGTTGCATATTTGTGTTTCCTCTATTACTTCTGGAAGATATAAACTATATTTTAGCAATAATATAATAGCTACAATTTATTGAGCAACTGTGATAGATTGTATTATGTGTTCAAAATATTCACTGTCCTTGTCTACCTGACCCATTAAAAAAAAAAAAATCCCCTTCTTTCAGAAGAATTTACTTCCTGCTCAGTGACTGTCAGTTTGGCTATATGACTAGCTTTGGCCAATAACATATGAGTAGAAGTGGCTATGCCACATCTGAACAGAATTTTAAAAGCCGCCCTAACCGGTTTGGCTCAGTGGATAGAGAGTCGGCCTGCGGACTCAAGGGTCCCGGGTTCGATTCCGGTCAAGGGCATGTACCTTGGTTGCGGGCACATCCCCAGTGGGGAGTGTGTAGGAGGCAGCTGATCGATGTTTCTCTCTCATCGATGTTTCTGACTCTCTATCCTTCTCCCTTCCTCTCTGTAAAAAATCAATAAAATATATTTAAAAAAAAAAAAAAAGCCATCACATGCTCCCATCATGCTTCTTTTTCCTCTGCCATGACATGGGCATGTCTCAGATAGGGGCTGAGACCAGTCTGGATCCTACAAGAAAAAAAGGAGCAGGCCTGCAATTGAACTGCAGCCAATGTGAATAAGGATGGTGAGTGAGAACTAAACCTTTGTATTTGTCAGTCACTGAGATTTGGGATTACTACACCAACACAATATAGCACAAGCTAATATCCCTAAATAATAACACTCCTGCTGCTGCTTTCCCCACCCCTACCTTTCCAGTCTATACAATTATAACAACATCATTATTAGAAATTCCAAGAAGTTACTTGGGGAGTCCTATGGCTTTCCCTACCCTTAATGAAAATGAGGCTGGAGGCTTCCAAGAAAATTAATCATAAAGAGTATTTGTGGTAAAAGAAGACTGGCATCTGATTCCCTATTTGGATAATCCGACAAGATGTTCAAGCATGTAAGAACACAGTTCAGTAGGCCTCACCAGGCCCAAGAATTTACATATCAAACAAATTTCCAGGTGATGCTGATGTTGCTAGTCTAGAGAACACACCTTGAGAGTTACTGGGTTAGGCAACCAATAGTTGATCTGCCCTAATAATTTGAGAGAACTAGCAGAAAGGGGGCAGAATAGCTTAAACTCCTATCATTTGGTATGGCAAAGATACAACAATTTCCAAAATTTAGACACCATAGAAGATGGCTTGGGACATCTTGCTGGTATCCCATCCAAGAAGACTACCTAGAGGCAAAGGGAGTCCAGCAGCAGGAAGCTTTAGAGTGTACAACTAGAGGTGGACACAGGCTGGAAAAGAGTCTCTCATATTAAGAAACTACAATGGAGAAGCTCCTAAAGGGTCCTCAAAATATTCATACATGTGTTTCCATAAGAGAACTAGCATTTGGACACCTGCCAATGATGACCAGAGAAACCGCAACAATCAACAGTGAGTGATCTACAACTGCACCAATCAAGTGAGAGACATTTAACCCTTTCTACCTCCTTCCTTCTAATACACTGGAAGAGCTAGAAATCCAGAAGAGATGGGGAAGAAAAGTTTTCCTGATGAACCCTGGGGCACTGGCTCTGAAAAAAGGAGAAAAGAAGAACTTTAAATTTGATATAATATTGGAGTTTTAAATTAAGCCAGAATAAATTTTTAAATACCCCAAAAAGCACACAGAAAGTTATGGAATCTGGAATTTGACCAGAAAGAGAGATTTGGCAGAGCATGTTGAAGGAAGTGCTTTTAGAAGAATAAAGCTTTGTCATGTTTATACCCCCATAAGATTGGTGAGGAAGCCAGATGCTAATTTAGCACCTCCATTTTCTTGATTAGATGCATATCTTTTATAGTTTCTTGATGATGCTTACTTTTCAATTTTCTTCACAAAATGTTTTTCTTATCTATGAAAAAGACTAAATTAGAGTGTGATAAGAGTCTATTGGTCTTCATTTACTCACTTCAGAAGGGAAAATATCACCAGATTTGTATCTTCTTTGGAAAAGGATTTAAAAAATATCTTTCTCTCTCAGTAGCAACACTTGTATTTTATCTCTACTTTTTCTACTATCTCTAACTTTCCCCCCTGTTTCCTTTTCAATACTGAAAGAGATGGCACTTGTGCAGTGTTGACCCTCCAAGGATTTTTACATCCACCTAACTGAACTATACCATTCTTGCTTTAATATCCTCTTCCAGAACAGAAGGAAGCAATACCACTTGGAAGCCATTTAGATTAAGCCAAATTTCAATTTACAAAAGAACTTGAAATGACCTGATATTGTGGTCTTTTATAGACTTCACACCAGATGCTTTCCATTTTATAGATTCCCCCAAAACTTCAATTTCTCACTGTATTTCTGCACTTCTGTGTCCTATGACCATATATAATGAGCAGAACCATAAAACAGCATATATTTACATTTTCTGGTTACTGACTTAGGTTTACTGACAAACTCTGGTTTCTTTCATTTGGGACAAAACTATTTCCTTCGGCTGTCTTCCTAAAATACAATTATTAGGGTGATTCTGCATGTAGGAAAATTTCAGAAATACAATAGGTTAGATATAGATAAGAAAACCAGAGCTAAATTTTATTTAAAAATACATATCTAAATTCCAGAAATAGTCAATTCCCCAACTTTATACGAGGCAGAGAAGAAGTCTTAACTTAGAATGATTATATTAGTCAGAGTTAGATTTAGCTGCATGCATTAGGTGACTCAAAATAACAGTGGCTTAACTAAGAGAGAAGTTTAATTTTCTCATATAATATAAAAACAGTTCAGCCGGGCCAGCGTGGCTCAGTGGCTGAGCATGGACCTATAAACCAGCAGGTCATGGTTCGATTCCCGATCAGTTCACGTGCCTGGGTTATGGACTTGATGGGGGGGGGGGGGCATGCAGGAGGCAGCCAATCGATGATTCTCTCTCATCATTGATGTTTCTATCTCTCTCTCCCTTCATCTCTGAAATCAATAAAAATATATTTTTAAAAAATAAATAAAAATAAAAACAGTCCAGAGATCAGAAGTTCAAAGTTGATCTACCATCTTCACTATCACAAGGATCCACTCCCCACCTCCACCTTCAACACACAGCTTTCAACTATAGTCCAAATAGCTGCTTAAGCACCAGCCATCATAGCCACAGTCCAGCCAGTGGGAAGGAGAAAGACGGGAAGAAAAGCACATCCCTCTCTACAAAGGTATGTCCTAGAAATTGTACTTCACACTTCTGATTCCATCCCGCTGGCCAGAATTTAGTTTCATCAATACACCCTCGCTGTGAGGCTGGGAAATGCAGCCTTTATTCTGGGGCCCAAAGGTCCAGTTAATAATTGCCAAGTTTATTGCTACAGAGGAAAAGGAAGTGAATATTGGGGAACAGCTAGCAATTTCTGCCACAGTGATGATTACCTTTCATTGTTTCTGAGCACTAGGACTTAAGTTGTGACCTCAGGCAAGTCAATTTTCAGCTTCTCCTCAAAAGTCTCTCAACTAGAAGAATATCAACTAGAAAAATGTAAAAAATACCAACTTCCAGTTTTACTCTGAATAAGTTCTTGGCATCTAATATATAGCACGGTGATTACAGTTAATAAAACGGCATCATATACTTGAAAGTTGCTATGAGAGAGAACCTTAAATCGATTCACCACAAAAAAAGAAGATAATTATCTGTGACATGATAGAGCTATTTGCTAATGCTATGGTGGTAATCATTTTGCAATATATAAGTATCTGACATAATGGAGTATGTTATTTGTATCTCATAAAGCTGGGGGCAAAAAATAAAAAAAAAATGCCAGAATGCCAAGAGATTCTTAACTTAGAGGCAGCAGTAAGGATTTTAGTAAATTTGAGCAATGACAGGAAATAAAACAATGCTGATTTGATGCTCTGTTTCTTCTTTTCCCTTGACATCCTTCCTCCACGTTGCAAGTACAAACATAAAAAAAAATCCATTGTAAAGCTTTAATGCTGTATAAAAGATTGTATACCAAACAAAAGTAATAAATCTAAAGAAATCATACAGAGTACCAAGAAAGTGAGATGTGATTTGGCACTAAGACTAGCAAAGAGCAGCACAGTGCATGATTAATCCTGCATGGCTACAATTACATCTCTAATTTGCTCATATAAATGCATTAAGCCAGATGGTTTTAGAGACTAGCACTCTGCATATACTCGTGGGTCAGCACCCACATCTTCTGTACTCTATGGGTGCCCACACTGGCAGTACCCACCCCTCACCCTTCATTAGTTTCCTAAAATGCCCCTTTATTCTTATTTTTCCCAACTTCCCATAATCTGCATTCTAACATCCAATATACCTATGCCAACATCAGCTAGGTAATATATTAGGAGGATGGGAACAAGCAACTATTACTTTCACTTAGCACACATTTGAAAGACAATTTTTTTAAATGAGCACTTTATTCAATTTGTGAAAAATTAGCATCCTCTCCCAAAAATAAGAATTTTAAATTTTACTACTATAAATCCTATTGCATCTTTTAAAGAACAATCCATACTAATAACTGGAATTTTTACAAATTCAATAAAAATTATAAAACCAGAGCTTTAGTTAAAATTTAATACTGATTTTCAATTATTATAATAATTCTGTACTTATTGATCTGTTGGCATCTAGCTCCAACCAGACTAGCCTATTCAATAAGGCAGCTGTGATAGCAATTTGTTTCTAGACTAACAATATGCTGTTGAATATGGTCATTTTCTTCTATATCAAGTACCATCAATTAATGGATCAATTAGTCTTCAGTATGAAATTGTCTTATTAGAAATTATACATGATACGCAGATATAAAAAAAGATATGCCTCAAGCATTCACAAGCTTAGAATTCTTTTATACCCTAAAATAAACCTGAAATATCCCCCAAAAAGATCTGGTTATTTTAGAGACTATTTTAGAGAAAGTAAGAATGCTATGAAAATATGAATATGTGTCCAAAAGAAAAACATCCTCAAAGAATGTATGACTTGGGGACAACAGATACAATGTACTCTGCAAAGCAGCAGAATGAATACATGCCAAATCTATAGCTGGTCTACAAATGGTGGGAACAGTAAAGGAAGGGTATCTTCAGGTGTGCAATGCAACCAGAAAAGGCCCAGGTTGCAATACCAGGACCCACAGAATATATTTATTTGAGTAATGGCAAAAGCTATTTAAATCAGCAATCTCAGAGGAAATATGATCGGTAGATACAAACTACTTCATTCTCATTTTATATGACCTATCACTCATCTAAACTTGGATTATCATGCTTTTCATCCTCTACTCCTTTCATACATATAAGAGTTTACCAAAAAGATAATAATAGATAATATCTCTAAAATGTAAAAAAAAAAGAAAAGAAAAAGTTTACCTCTTTTGATGCTATGTTGATGGTCACAATTGTTGGACTGGCTCTTACTTGGTTTTGAGAGCAAAGATATAATAATTATTAAGTGTCTATCATTGCTTGTTAGAGTCACCCTTCTTAGTACAACTAAAAGACTCCAATTATGACCTTCAAAAACATGTATTCATTCTGTCTCCAATTATGGCCAAATTAATAACTTCAATTTAGATCCCCTACTATCCTTCTTTCTCTGAAAACAGCACCTCCTCAGTAAAATTGAGAGTCTGAAGCCTGTTTGTTCTGCATGAATCTGCCCCCTGGCTGCAGAAAGCTAGACCAGTATTAGACAGCTGACCAAGTTAGGGATTCAAACCTCTGATAGGAATCTGGAATTGATACTCAATCTATTATTTACTATTCTATTAATCTGAACTATTCTCTTGTGAACCCAGGACCTAAGGCCACCATTGTGTGCTAGACACACCAAAACAGAGAAAGCTGGTATTCAGAAAAAGAGAAAAGCATGAACAGCTATAGATAGAGGGGCAGTGATATGAGACTGGTAAACTGAACAATAGCCCGCAAAGATATCCAAGTCCTAATCCCTGGAACTTGTGAATATTACCTTATGTGGCAAAATGTACTTTGCAGATGTGAGAAAATTAAGGATTTTTTTTAAATACTGTTTATTGATTTTGGAGAGAGAAACAGAAATTTCGATCAGTTGCCTCCTGCATGCCCCCAATCAAGCCCAAAACACTGGCATGTGCCCTGACCGAGAATCGAACCAGCAATCTCCTGGTGCACTGGACGACACTCAACCAACTGAACCACAATGGCCAGGCAGAAAATTAAGGATCTTGAGATGAAGAGAGTATTCTAGATTATCCATATAGGCCCAAAATATAATTACAAATGCCCTTATAAAAAACAGGCAGATGGCCCTGGCCAATTGATGTTTCTCTCTCCCTGTCCCTTCCTCTCTTTCTAAAATCAATAAAAACTTTTTTTTTAAAGAGAGAGAGAGAGGCAGGCATTGGGAGGTTATGCTACAGAAGAAGAAAGTAATGTGGTGACTGAATCAAGATGTCATGCTGCTTTGAAGATGGAGGAAGGGGACATGACCCAAGGCATGAAAGACATGTAGCTCTAGAAGACGGAAAAGGCAAGGAAACAGGTTCTCCCCTAAAGCCTCCATAGGGAACATGGCCCTGACACCTTGATTTGAAACCAATAACATTGATTTCAGACTTCTGAGCCTCCACAACTTCAAGAGAATAAATTACTGTTTAAGCCACTAAGTATGTGGTATTGGTTACAACAGCAACAGGAAACTGATACAGAGGGTCATCTGGCCCTAGACAGAGAGTCTGAGAAAAATGGTTGCCTGAGTTCCTAACTTTTTTCTAGTTCATTCCTTCAAATGGCCTAGCTTGCACATCTTGCCATTAGGTCCCACAAGATACCACAGTTTCATTATAATAAATCAACATTTTGCTTAGGCCAACCAGAATCTTAGCTAAGATGTAAAGCAAGCCCAATAAAGTGAAAGTATAAGAAGCTACACAGTGCAATTTGAGAAGAACCATAATGCATGATGTCCAGATAAAACTGTATATGCCACAAAGTCGAAAACAGTGCCCCCAAATTTCTACCACAGTAGTCACCCTTGTAGCTTTAGTAATTATCTCTAGCATGCCTTACCTTACAATGAAACTTTTTTTACCTGATAGTAAAATTCCCCAATATAATTACATCAACAGAAAACATCAACATGGCTTTGTCCACAAAATAATGTAACAAAGTTCTATATTTGGCCCAAAAGAAATAGGACAAAGAAAAGGTACATTTGCAAGAAGAAAACTGGAAGACACTAGAACTTAAAACAGAACCTAAAAAGGCAAAATTCAGAAAGGTGGCTGTGATACAATCTATATATGTAAAAGGCTAATATGCTAAGTGTCCGACCGTCTGGGTAATGACATCATGTAGCAACATCCAGTTTCCTCTCCCTAGCAACTAGCCTCCTTGCAGTTTCCTCAGCCCAGGAACACAACTTGCTTTAGAGCCAGGTGGAAACATTTACACTTTAACCAAATGTCTGTGAAGTATTGTCACAAACCTCATCTCATTTGATCCTCACAGAAGTCCTGGAATAAGTAGACAGGAGACTCATTGAAATCCTATTTTCTTTTCATTAGCCGAAAAACGGAGATTTAGAAAACGTATAAACTTGTCCCGACTGAAAAGAAGTAAGAAATGGTGGACCTTGAAAATGACTTCAGGTTTTCTCACTGTGCAGAATATAGTCAAACACTGCTACAGTTAAATATTTTATCCTTTGTTCTCCCTGTGTGACTTACAATAATAATCTACTTCCTGTTGATATTTACTGCTGTGTTGCTGACAATTACCTGAAAGAGAAGTTAGGGTGCTTCACTGAGCTGGAAAAAGTTTAGCTACATCAGAAAGCAGGTCTAATTAAGCAAGTTTATTCTATATCTATAAAAGGCTAAGTTGACTGCACATGCTCTATACTTATAAAGCTCTCGCTGGCACAAATCTCACACGTGTGTTTCGATCTGTCATTGTCAATTGTGAATTTAGTTGACACTTCTGTTATAGAGAAAAGGTGAGTAGCAATATTAAAATTTCTTCTAATTAATTTCCTTTCAATGTGCACGAATTCGTGCACCGGGCCACTAGTAAAAATATATATTTGGTGTTTGACCTCAGTTCCTCACACACAGATTCTAAAAACCTTTGGTATCTCTGGAGTGGTAAGAGTCTTCTATATGCTGATGAGATGAATGGTCCCTGGGGGCTAGCCTCCAGAGAGACCAAGGCATGATTAGAGGACTAGAACTTTCAGCCCCACCCTCTGACCTCCTAGGATGGATGATTGACCTCCAAGGGCCAATCATTTGATCAATCAAAAAAAGCTTCTGAGTTGGTGGACACATTTAGGTGTTAGGAAGATGGCATGCCCAGAAAGGACATGAAGTTCTGTGCCCCTTCCCTCATACCTTACTCTATATATCTCTTTTCCTGAGCTATATAAGCTATTATAGCAAATTATCAAACCTGAGGAGGGGTCATGGGAACCTCCAATTTATAGTCAGTTGTTCAGAAGTACAGGTGGCAAAACTGGGACTTGTGGCTGGCATCTGAGGTGAGAACAATCTTGTTGGGACTAAGCCCTTAACCTATGGGATCTGTGTTAACGCTGTACTTAGCATCAGAATTGAAATGAATTATAGGACCCCCAGCTGATATCTAGAGAATCAATCAGAGACTTGGTTGTTGGTGTGGGGAAAATCCACGCACTAGCAATAAAAAAGGAGGATGTGTTAGCTTAGAGAGAACAGTACAAGCAAAGTGGGTATCCAGTGAAGGTTAGTTTCAAAACCTGGAGATGAAATTAGCAGATTTTCCCTACATTTCAGCCTAAGGCCTACAGATTTAGAGGATCAACAGAGAATCCAAAATGTGCTACAAGAATCAAAAAAGCTCAATAAAGAAATTATATTCTCCCAACATTATCATTAGATCTCAGTAAAGTGAGAGAAGCATTTTTCCATTTTCAAAAATGAGAAACAGATGGGTTCACCAATCCTTTCATCTTTCAAAGCTTGGGAAATTATACTGTTGTGAATAATAACTAGCCTATAGATCTTTTATTTACCTTTTTAATAATATATACATACAGCTCCTTTTCCAAAATGCGTTATCCTTCCTTGTAGTACCTTTATAGAATAGGTCATTATAGTGTTGGAATTCCTAGTACTTCAGTCTCCAAGTTACATGAAAAGATGTTATTAAAACTGTTTGATAAGTGATGCAGAAAAATAAAATCCTAACCTAAGAGAAATCTAATCCAGGCTGAAATGTTACAACTAAAATCATAGGAAATAAATATATGCTTAGTTAGAAATGACTGTGACAAAAGAAAAGACTTAGAAGGGAAAATGCATGCTTAACATAAATTGGGAAGATACTCTGTCTCTTGGTGACGAAAAAGCAGGGTGCCCTGAACAATAGATAACTAAAGTGCCCATTTATCACTTGGAAAACACAGGGAGCATGGAAGGTCAGAACAGGGTAGCAATCACCCACACAGAATTATTCATAAACTCTAAATGCTTGTCACTAATTACAGATTATCCAGTAACACTGTGAAATGATCAAATAGGTAAAACAGGATTTGAATTTATTTTTCTGGTTTAAGATTTTCCTTTAATCCACAGTGAATCAGTGAAGTGTGATTTCTGCATAAGATGAGAAAGAACACTGGAAACATTAACATAATATTCCAATCTCTTGCCAGGCCAGTCTCAGATACATCTCCTTTGCTTGGGTAAAAACTTAATGCTTTATGTTCTGACCTTTATTAGGATCTACCTTTTAAAGAAAGGTCCATTTGAAGTCAGAAAGCATCTTTGAGATTCTGGAGTGTAGTGAATGTGCTCTGTACATTTTGGAATCTTCAGTGCTTAATAAGTTATGTATGGTTGGTTGATAAATGAATGACAAGTTAATATCAAAAAACATTTCCTGCCTGGCTGGTGGCTCAGTGGTTGGGCATCGACCCATGCACCAGGAGGTCATCGGTTCAATTCCCGATCAGGGCACATGCCCGAAGTTGTGGCCTCCATCCCCAGCCGGGGGCGTGCAGGAGGCAGCCAATCTATGTTGATGTTTCTCTCATGGATCACAGATTCTGCGCTTCCTTCCCTTATGGCTAGTTAAAGCCCCAAACACCATATCATAATCAACTAAAAAACATGAAAGAGTATCTATTAATATCTAGCATCCCTTTATGTTAATTTACATTAAACATCATATATGGGTTTTATGTTCCAATTCTCCACCTTGGATAATTTTCTTCCTATCACTTCTTTTTTTTAATACAATGACATTTCTTTTGGTTAAATGGGTGCTAGCCTATAAAGGATAATGGTAGCCCTAGCCAGTTTGGCTCAGTGGAAAGAGTGTGGGCCTGCAGACTGAAGGGTCCCAGGTTCGATTCCGCTTGAAGGGCACATATCAGAGTTGCAGGCTCCTCCACCTCCCGGACCCTGGTCAGGGGCATGCAGGAGGTAACCAATGGATGTGTTTCTCTCACATCAATGTTTCTCTCTGTCTTTCCCTCTCTCTTCCACTCTCTCTAAAAATCAATAGAAAAATATCCTCAGGTGAGGATTTAAAAAAATGGTAAGAACCAACTTGCAGCCTTCAGGACTGGACTCAGCCCTTCTGTGTGGAGGTGGTGAATTGATTGACCCTTTAGGGCTAGGCTCCTCCCTTCGGGACTAGGTTGGGCTGTTCTGGTCTGGGCAAGGCCCTTTGGGACTGGCTACAGCTGTTGAGTGAAAGAAGCCAGTTTCAAAACAATATATTAGTATGATTCCATTCATATGAAGTTCTGGAACAGTTACAACTAATCTATGATAATAGAAATCAGATTAGTGGATGCTAAAACGGAAGAGGAGAGATTGACTAAAAAGGGGCAATGGAGTACAAACACTGAAATGTTTGATATTTTGTATGGGGTAGTGGTTACATGCATGTACACATTTGTCAAAACTCATCTATGTATTTAACTACATGTAAATATACCTTGGAATTATAAAAAACAATGCAAAACATAAATCAGATCATGTTCCCCCAACTCCAAACCCAGCATGGCTTCCCCACTGCTTTTAGAATAAAACCCAAACTCCTTCCCATAATCCATAAGGCGCCGAATGAATTGAACTGTTCTCCAAACCTTGCCTTTCATTCCATCCCTCATTACTACTCTAGTCACATTGATTGTCTCAGTATGTATTAGAAATTCCAAATTCTCTTCTAAAATATAAAGCACAAGGTAAAAAAAGAGAAGGTGGGAGAACCTGGAAAGTGCAACTAATCCCAAGTTGTGGGCTTTAATTTGAATTCTGATTCAAACAAAATGTAAAAGAAAATCACAGCATTTGTTCGATTGATTGCATTAATAAACTTGAATGGCTTTTCTGAATTCACCCCACTTTGTTCTGCATCTTTGTAGTCCCCTCCAACTCTGACTTACTTTGGCCAATGAGATGTTAGCAAAGGTGAGGCAAGCAGAGGCTTGAAAAGCACTCATTCATTCTCACCTGCTCTTTTGCACAATTGGGCTTTGCTCTCACCATGAATGCCCAAGAATGCCTACTGGAGGAGAAGACATGGGGTATAATCAAGATGGCCCAGTCAAGACCCTAAATATGAGGAGGAAAAAAAAACCAAGATCAACAAAATCACCTAGTCCACCCACAGCTGACCACAGATACATGAGTCCCTGCAAACCCAGCTTAGAGCAACAAAACCACCTAGCTGATCCACAGACTCTATGTTTACTCTTGTATTCCTCTGAGTGTTTGCATAATTGTGACAATAGATAACGGATAAACATTTATGAGATAACTGGAAGTTAAACACGGACTCAATATTTGATGATATTAAGAAATCATTGTTAATTTTTTTCTAGTTATGATAATAACATTATGGTCATTAGCATAACTTTTTTAAAAGAGTCCTTATCTTTTAGAAACACATTGAAATATTCTTAGACAAAATACTATGATGTCTAGAGAATAATATGATGTCAAAATGATATGGGGGTGGGGTGGAAGGTTCATCATTGAAACTGATGATGAGTATGAGGGTTCATTATACTTTTTCTATATTTTTCTATATGTTTTAGTTTTCCATAATAACAAGGTTTTTAAAAAATCCAACCCAACCAACCTCAGGGCCTTTGCACTAGCCACTACACCTTCTACCAGAGTTCATTGAGGCCTCAGATAAAATGTTACTTTCTCAGAGTAGCTTTCTTTGACTACCCGCTCCAATACAGACCCTCTCTCCAGTCATCTGTATTACATCACCCTGACTTACTGTCTTCTCAGGACTTATCACCATCAGAAATTACCTTGCTCGTTCATTTGTTTATTTTCTGTTTTACCACCTCCACAATCCCAAAATATAAACTCCATGAGGCAGGGGCCCTCCTATCTTGCTCACCTCTTATTTCCCAGCATCTAGCATACACCTGCTCACTGTATGTGCTAAAAAAATAAATAAAAGAAACCACAGCTGACTGAACTGTGTTTCAAACGCACAAATCAAAGCAATGTATATGGGCTAAGTTACAAGGGAGAGAAAACACTTCTGAGATGTCTTCACAGAACTACAACCAAAAGGGATACTCAATGAAGAGCAGAGCAGCAAGCTGACCCAACCAAATTCTCTCTCTTGAAAATATACAAATAGTAGGTGGAATGATGTGAGCAGGCTGGTTTCTCCCTAACAACTTCTGATTTCCGGTGTTTGCATCAGGAGTGAATCCAAGTACATGTGTCCTCACAATGTAATGTCTTTCTTTTCTTTGGGACTATGAAGACTTACCTAATCACAAGACAATGACAAATCTGACCTTAAGGGAATTTCACACTAGTCACTGCTACTGCATCTCAGAGATTTTCCATTTTAGTAGGCTGCTCTAATGTCCCAATTTGGAATGAAACCTCTAATGACTTAAGTATTAGAGCTGGTGCCCTGGCCAGTTTGGCTCAGTGGATAGAGGATCGACCAGCAGACTGAAGGGTCCTGGGTTCGATTCCGGCCAGGGGCACATGCCCAAGTTGTGGGCTCGATCAATGGTTCTCTCTCATCATTGATGTTTCTATCCCTCTCCCTTTCCCTTCCTCTCTGAAATCAATAAAGAACATGAAATAAATGTTTAAGAATAAGTGATTTTTAAAAAAAAACAGCAGGTCATTTACAGAAACATTATATTTTTTTAAAAAAGTGTTAAAGCTGGTGGATCATAATTAATTAATAAACATTTTCAAAAAATAGTAGGTAACAGGTAATAATCAGAATCTTAAAGCTTAAAATGAGTATATAAATTCTCATTGACACTAATGTCAAAGTAATCATCTTTGTTCTCTCCCTCTATCCTCTCCCATCCTTATACCGGACACCTCTTCATCATTGCCATTCTGCCATCTACTTTCAACTTATCTGTTCCTTTTCCCTTTCTCCTCTTTTCCTCAACACCCATTTCAATCCCCTTGTCTTAGCCCCTCTTTCTTCCCTTCCCCTCCAAGCTTCCATTAAAATTAAGTCATTCATATTTTAAAATATTTATTGAATAATTAAGAAATGAAAAATAAAACTATAAAAATATAGTATTTTCACCTAAGAGACTGAGCATCTCCTTTCTGAGGGAGAGAAAAAGGCAAGCAGCAAGCTCATATTAACAGAAGTGAGGCAAATCCAAATGGGGGTTATCAATATGCATATTTTACAAGTCTCCAGATGTGAACTGTCAGTCACAATGATTACCACAGCAATCTTACAAAGGCTATATATGAAAAACAAGAGTGCTGCTACAAGTATTCATTCTAAAAGCATTTGTTTAATGAGTTGGGGAAATTTCTGTAAATATATTCAACAATTTTCTTCCTCTTGTTATTTATACACTTGTTTCTCATTTAAGCTATATATAGATTAAGGTTTTATGCCAACTATCTTGCCATAAAACTAAAATTTTACATTTGTGACCTCACCATCAACTTTCTGGCAATAATATATCAGGTCACAGACCCTACAGGAAAACTTAGGAATATAAACTCAATAAAAATCTTGAAATGTTCAGAAAATTAATTAGTATTTGGCATGCTGTTTATAAAGCTTTTCATTCTGGTTCTGTGAAAAGCAGCCTGGCACATTTCTCTAGTATACTAAAAGTCTGATTATTGGTAAAACCGAAGTTTTATTTAGGTCCTTTCTACAGTTCTACAGTGTTCCATTTGCATACATACATAAGAACCAAGTCAAAAGCTGAGGTTCCAGACACCAGAGGAAAAGGCATTTCATTATTAGGTCAGTCTATTTTTATAGGCAAAACGTCAATGTTCTTAAAGAAACCAAGTGGTATGGTGGGCACTGGACTGAACACTAGGATTATGAGGTCTGGTCTGTTTTGTCATTAACAGAGCATCCAGATTCTAATTAGTAAAACTCACGAAGTCTGCATGTGACAATCGTTGTGAAGCCTAACAAAGCTGGAGAATGAAACTAAGTGCAAAGATGGAATTCTAAATTTGTTCTATTTTGAAGAAGGGCAAGCTTTTCCAGCTGCTGCGATAAAATGACTGGATTCAAATGTTGAGATAATTGGATTAATTTCTTGGTACTGTTCCCCTCCCTCATTCCCCTAGGAAGAAAGATCATGTCACTCAACAGTGATACTTCTAGCCAATTAAAGGGTGGTTTGAGGCTGCGATGCTTCCACCGTATCTCCAAGCTGGAAAGATTTCAGCTGTAATGTTGGAGCTACAATAAGGACAAAGTAAGAAAGAGCAGGTAAAATGAGCTCTGTCATACTGGCAGCCACTCTCATGGGAAGGAAAGAGCCAAAGAATTAGCATTTCTGAACTTGACAAGTGAACGTCACAGTCATAGAGAGACTCTATATGCAATCTTATTCTGCTCTGTCCCCCATATTACATCAGGTTTGAGGAACTACTATTTCTAACTGTGCTCCATGTCAATCAAATACTTCCCTTCCCCCATATGAATAAAAAATTTCTGGAGAAATTGTCTAATCATTGCTTGTACCCACTCTCCCATTTTGCTCAGATCGCAAAAGCTAGTAATTGGCAGTCTTATACACAACACCCTACACACAGCAGGCACCCAAAACAAACTGACTACATTCATTATTTAGCAAGCAAACAAAAATAAATTTTTTAAATTAAAATAATTTATTGAGGTAAAATTTCCATAACATAAAGTTAACCATTTTAAAGTGAACAATTCAGGGGCGTTTAGTACATTCACTATTTTGTGCAACCACGACCTCTATCTAGTTCCAAAGCACTTCTATCACTCCAAAGTAAAACTCCATACTGACTGAGGAGTTCCTCCCCACGTCCCCCTTTTCCTTAACCCCTAAAAAAAAAACCATCAATCTGTATTCTGTCTCTATGGATTTATCCATTCTGTTCATTTCATACAAATGGAATCATACAATATATGACCTTTAGTGTCTGGCTTTTTTGTCACTCAGCATATTTTTTAAGTATATTTTATTGATTTTTTACAGAGAGGAAGGGAGAGGGACAGAGAGTTAGGAACATCAATGAGAGAGAAACATCGATCAGCTGCCTCCTGCACACCCCCGACTGGGGATGTGCCCACAACCAAGGTACATGCCCCTGACCGGAATCGAACCTGGGACCCTTCAGTCCGCACGCCGACACTAATTCACTGAGCCAAACTGGTTAGGGCAGCATACTATTTTTTAGGTTTATTCATGCAGTAGATTTTCATTTCTTTTATGGCTGAATAATATTTCATTGTATGTATATACCACAATTTGTCTATCCATTCATCTATTCATTGATGGACATTTCTATCTATTGGCTATTTTCCACCTCAAAAATGTCCCCTATACTCATGGCCTAAACTAACTCTATAATTATTCTCTCCCCCTGCTCCCCAGATCCTCTACTGTGAATACTAAACTCATGATAGAGTGGGGCAAAAAAGGAAAACACTCCATTACTCCAACCCAAAAGAACCTCAAGTGACAAAACTATATAGATGTGCAGTGAAATAACTCAATGAAAGTATACAATAAGAGGAGTAAGTAAGCAAAAGTGAAAAGAATAGCAGATCCACCATGCAACTATTCTCTCAAATCTGAAGTCTCTTCTGGGTTATTGCAGAATCCTCGAACATGATTTATGTATCTGTTCTGCCTCCTCAGCTCAACACTAAGTATACCGAACAGCATAGCATTTGTAAATCTCCCTAATAAAAATATCGGTAAGCTGCTTCCCTTGAATGCCCCTCAAAGTCTAGTATACTTTTACTATCCTGTCATTTTTCTGCCATGATATTATGACAGGGTTATTTCATTTTAAAGGTTACCATGCCTTCAACTGCCAGATATCAGCTATCACAGGGGTAAATAATGGAATGGTATTTCTATAATCTACATAGAGTTAACATTTGTGAGTGAATGAAATGATCTGATAATTCTAAAACCTAGTCTGCTGAGAAAATTAGAAAAGGCCAAAAATTAGGAAAATTAAATCCTTCCATTGTTAAACTGGTATTATATCATGACTGAATCAAGCCATTTGATTTTTACATCACATTTCATTTTTACTTATGCAGAAGTCAATATCCTATGTATAATGTAAAATAACCCAAAAACGATTATAATCTATAACAGTGACTTTTATATTACCTTTATATAAATTTAATATAAAAATACAAATTACTATCTTAACATAAAGTATTTGCTTAATTCCTAATTAACTTCACTTCCATCCTTTCTTTCCCGTATCTTTCCTCATTCAATTGGTTTAAATATATTCATGCTAATTCTCCATGTTCTCACCACATGATTAAAAGTTTTTTATACAACATTGGTATGGGATACAATTGATAACAATCTTTTTTTTTCCAAACTGATTCCTTCCTAGGTCTGTAGGGTGAGGGGAAAATGTTAAAAGTGATTTAAAAGCTAGATTTCCTGAACCCCCACTTTTTCAGATGAATACCAAAAGAAAAAGATAATGAGCATGTAATCATTCTACCTTTAAAATGAAAAGTCCACACTGTGAAACTAGAGAAAAAAATATATACAAAGAGACCAAACAACAAATTGCTCAAACCATTTCCTAAAAAAAAAAATTGCATTTATGCATGTAACTTAAAATTATAGAAAACAGCTCCCTATTCTTCAAAAAACATTTTTTAAAATGGCCCCCCAAATCATAAGTATTCTTATTTTTAAAATGTGAAGGTATTAAGAACAAAATATGCTGTTAATAAATTTAAGTAATGAGATGTTGTGCCGGAAGACAACTATGGTAAGATATACACAATACTAACCTGTCTTGCCAAAAAGAAGACAAAGAGTAATAAAGACAATTATAAAAGAAATTTGATTAAATCACTTTTTAAAAGGGGTTGATGTCTTTGAAATTCTTTAGTATAAATTTTTTTTCCTATGGGATATTGCACAAATGTCTCTGTCTTTTCTAAAGTGTACTAAATTACAAATACACACTCATACTGAGGAAAACTGCTCTTACTTACCAGGTTGAAAGAAACAAGAAAGCCTTAAAAAACAGATATTTCCAGGGAATAAAAGTAAAGCAGGAAAGTGAAGGTCTAATAAAAGGACTATAATCAGAGATATGGGAAGAAGACAAACTGCATTAATTAATTTTCTTTAAGAAATGAGACTAGCTACACACTGAGATGAATTGTCTCATTTGCCAAATGTCCCAAGTGGCAAAGTCAAACAAATAACTCTGTAATTCTTCATTAGTATTTCATCAAGTTTAACCATTTGCAGACTGCCAAAAAGGGGAGAGGGGTTCTTCAAATCTTATGAGAATTACAACTAATCAACTTTTTATGTGTATTTTTCAGTATCTTCCTTTTTTGAAATACCCAAGTACCAAACGGTATAAATACAGAGCAAAATCAAATAAGATAAACAGTAGGAAGGGCCTACTCTTCATGGGAGACCATGCTGGACAGAGCAAAGCCTTTCAAATCCTTCAGAACTGGGCTTAATTTATGACTCTTCTACCTCGTAGTTAAACGACTTTGCCCCAATTATTTAATCTCTTCAGTCTCAATTTTCACAAGTGTACAAAATGAAGGATACACCATGCATGGTGGTGAGATTAAAAATGATTGTGACAGCCCTGGCTGGGAAGCTCAGTTGGTTAGAGCATCGTCCTGGTACGCCAAGGTTGCAGGTTCAATCCCCAGTCAGGGCACATACAAGAAATCAACCAATGAATGCATAAATAAGTGGAATGACAAATCAATGTCTCTCTCCCTCTCTCTCCCTCCCTCCCTTCCTCTCTCTCTCTCTCTAAAAGCATTATTTTTTTAAAAAAAAATTTAATGATTGTGACATTAAATATCATATATAAAGTAGCTGGCTCTTTTCTCAGTAAATGTTAATTCCTCTAATATAGTATTCAAGTCAGGTAAACTTAAATGTTTGAGATTTACTGGTAAATGACCAAAAACTTGAAGGTACTATGTGAACTTCTGAAGCCTAGTGACTCTCACTCACCATTTTGTTAAGAAAGTTAGTCTTGCCCTAGCCAGTTTGGCTCAGCGGATAGAGCGTCAGCCCATGGACTGAAGGGTCCCAGGTTCAATTGAGGGTCAAGGGCACATGCCTCGGTTGCAGGCTCAGTCCCCTGCCCTGGTTGGGGCATGTACAGGAGGCAACCAACCGATGTGTCTCTCTCACATGGATGTTTCTCTCTCTATGTCTCTCTCCCTCGCCCTTCCACTCTATATAAAAAGCAATAGAAAAATATCCTCAAAAAATATCCTCACGTGAGAATTTAAAAAAAAAAAAAGAAATTTAGTCTTCAATTTTCCTGTACTTTCATCATAGAGGTAAGAGCTATGGGAAGATTCATTGTAAATTTGTTTTTCCTTTGGACATAAGCTTTTTTACCCTGAGCCCCAGTAAAAGATAATTTTTAAACAAAAGCTGTTTTTATAGCACATGGGATATTTATTCCAAAACAAAAACAGTTTTATCATTTCTTATTATAAATTATCCTTATTTTTAAAACCTGGATATTACAAAAATGTCATAAAGCACACTTTTTTAAAAAACCACTTGAAATCCTACCAACCAGAGATCACCATGGTTAAGATTTTGATATATAACATATACATTCACACATCTTAGACTTCTTTCACTGTATAAATGTATACAGAGATTTTATAGAAACTGGATAATATTCTTTGAATAAGTTTTAGATGTCTTTTACTAACTGTACAATCATAAGACAACACTAGAATGAAATGACCAAAACTTCCACAATCCTAACACCTTAAATCAAGTGTTTTTACCTTTGCTATGTCTATTTTCAATGCTTACTCACATGAATATGTAATTGACATAATTATGATTATAAAAGATTCTTTCCTTATCCATTGTAAGCATGTTCTCTGTTGCTTCATGAAAATACTTAAGTAAAATACAACAAATGAGATACTTTGTTATAGACACTAATATCAAAATATCCTTCCTGATTATGATTTATAGAGCCAATTCCTCATTCTTGGAAATAATTAGTTTTAATAACAAACATGCCTACCTTTGTTTTTAAAGCTTTTATATTTTGTTGCTGTGGAGACTAAATGAGAAAAAACATAAAAACTCTTGGTAAACTTCCATATTAATGGAACATATTATCAATGGAACACAGAATGAACATTTCAAGTACACAAAGTATATATGTGATGTCTCTCAATATACCTAGGAATGACTTTCTAGATTTTTGCTCATAAAAAAAAAAGCACCAAAAAACAAAAACTTCCTCTATTATATAACCAGATCCAGGGCATGCTATAAAAAATATTTTTAATGTATTTATGAGCTTCCAAGTAAGTAAAGGGAAAGTCTAAGGGGGAGAAAGTAACAATGAGCTGAAACAGAGTGGGGGCGTGGAGGAACTAAACCTGGATGAAATGAATCAGAATCTCCCTCCTAAAATTAAGCAAGAATCTTAATGGTGCTAAAGTGGTCTCAGATCTACACAACCTTTGGTTTCTGACAGAAATATATGCAAACTCTCCATGAAATAAACAAGCCTCAATTTAGGATTAAGTTTAAATACATAAGTATTAATAATTTATTTTTTAAAAATCACTAAACTAGCTGAAACCGGTTTGGCTCAGTGGATAGAGCATCGGCCTGCGGACTGAAGGGTCCCGGGTTCGATTCCGGTCAGGGGCATGTACCTGGGTTGCGAGCACATCCCCAGTGGGAGATGTGCAGGAGGCAGCTGATCGATGTTTCTCTCTCATCGATGTTTCTAACTCTCTCTGTCTCTCTCCCTTCCTCTCTGTAAAAAAATCAATAAAATATATATATTTTTTAAATCACTAAACTGTTTAAGGGAATAAGCTACCATGAGTGAAAGATACAAATAAAAAAACATACACACACAACAGATTTAAACTTCCAAGCTTATTGCTTTTCCTAAAAGAAAGCTATAGTTTCTAAATTTTAAAATCCCTTCTACAATGTCAGAAATCAAAAGCTCTATTTTCTGTGTCCTAGGATATAACCATAACTATTAAGGATACAAAGAACATATTTCTCCAAAATATCACCCTAAAAACACTTAAAATTTTCATCCTTTTCCCTGGCAGGGTGGCTCAGTTAGTTGGAGCATCGTCCCATACACCAAAAAAGGTTGCCGGTTTAATTCCTGGTCAGGGCACATACCTAGGTTGCAGGTTCGATCCCCTGTCAGGGCACAACTGATTGATGTTTCTCTCTCTCCCTTCCTCTCTCTAAAATCAATAAAAACATATCCTCAGGTAAGGATTTAAAATTTTTTTCATCCTTCATAAACTGAAGCTTAATTTTAAAATAGTCATAATTTTTTAAAAAAATCAATCATCTCTATCTTTTTGTTCTCAATTGCCTAAGCAGAAATCGAGGGAAATAGCACATTTTTCTAAGTAACTTAGTCTTCACTGTGGCTTTAGGTAACAAGTTTTTTGGGGGGTTTTCTTGCTCTCACTGCAGATCCATTGCTCTGCTCTTCTGTCTTCATCCAGGGATGCCAGTGCAAGAGCTTCTACTGCATGGAACAAGGAAAGTCACAGGCAGGTTGAAAAGAAAATGGCAAATTGTGTGCTGATTCCTTGACATTCCCATTCAGAGCAAGTCATATGATCATGCCTAACTTCAAGCGGGTAGGAAAGTCCAAGCCTACCATGTGCCCGGAATTAAGGAAAATAATAATAATGTGGGTCAGAACTAGGGGAGTGGCAGTGGAAATGAAGAGGAGAAGATGGAATTTGTTGTTAATCCTCACCCAAGGGTATTTTTTCCATTGATTTTTACAGAGTGTGGATGGGAGGGAGAAGAGAGAGGGAGGAATAGAAGAAAGAGAGAAACATCAATGTGAGAGAGATATAGCAACTGGTTGCCTCCCGAACACACCCAACAGGGGTGGGGATAGAACCTTCGGTGGATGGGCCGACACTCTAACCACTGACCCACACCAGCCAGGACAACAAAATAGATGGACCTAGAGGGCATTATGCCAAGTGAAACAAGTCAGACAGGAAAAGACAGATGATTTCACTTACATGTGGAATATAAAATAAACAAACAAGCAGAACAACAACAGACTTGTTCATACATAAAACAGGTTGCCAGGCAGGAGGCAGGAAGGCGTTTGGGTGAAAAGGTGAAAGGATTTAGAAGAACAAATTGATAATTACAGAATAGTCACGGGTACGTAAAGAACAGCATAAGGAATATACTCAATAATATTATAATAACTATATATGGTATCAGATGGTACTAGATTTATCAGGGTGATATAAAGGTCTAATCACGGGCTTGTACACCTGAAACTAACAATGTTGTACATCAACTGTAATTTAAAAAGAAAAAAATAATCTAAAAATTGATCATATAATACCATAAAAGTGCTGTCTTTTAGCAGCACTTTTCTCAGGGGGGAGGGGGCATTTTCTCATTTAAATTGAAGGTTTTATATTCTTTCATACTTCATCACACATGCCTCATGAATGGTAGGCACTAAATAATTTGTGGAATTTTGTTGCTAATAAGCATGTGATTTGGACCCTGAACCCTAACTACGTCACCAGATATCTTTTTCATTCATTTTTGTGATTCAAATATACTTGCCTGATTTCAGTTTCTCAACCTAACAACATTCTTCCCTCACGACTACTGCCCATGCTGCTCCCTCCGCCTGGAACACTCCCCCAACCTTCTTCACTTTCTTCAGAATTCAGGTGAAATATTTCTCCAGGGATTTCCACACTACGTCAGGTCTTCCTATTGTATGCTCTCATTTTGCATTGTGCTCCTTTACATCATTAATCACAATTGTAATTAAATAATTAATCCTGTGATTGATTAGTTTAATATCTGGCTCTCCCTTAGGATATAAGTGCCATGAGTTTTCACAACTTTATTTCCAGTGCTTTGTACAAGCAGACTCTAAATCAATATTTGTTGATAAATAAATGAGTTTCAACCCTAGCTTTACAACTTACTAGGTAAATTTTAAAAGGTCACTTAATATCATTAGGCTTCAGTTTCCATATCTATGAAACAATGATAATAAAAAGGCTACCTTACTGAATTTTTTTACTTTATGGCAAACTCTAAATTTTAAAATGTTGTAAAAAATGTTAACCTATTATTATCCTCAGCGAGGATATTTCGCATATTATAGCTAATGTTGTCATTAGCTATATCTTAATAGTATTAGCAAAAGTCTTTCAAAATCTTATAGATTATCAAGATGCTAATAAATAATGGGACTATCTGACAAAAATTAATAAGTGGTCATTAGTTCCAGTCAGTAGCATCCTGTGACAGACTCGAAGCACTGATCTAACGATTGCCAGTTTCATAATAATTGTCCACCTCACATGAAAGCCTGGCAGGCCTACTGTAACTCATGCTTCAGAAAAAAGCAATTCCTATGAGGCAGCCTCATGAACAAATACACCAGTTAAAGTGTGGATCAATATTGGAAAGATGAGCTTCTCCAATTCACTCACAACTACACTTGAGTCAATAGACTCATGTAAATCAATAATTTGTTATATTTTCTACATTTACAGACTTTGATCTTTAATATAAACCTGGCAATAAACAAAATACATTTCTTTCCCAATGTTCTACAGTAATCTGATCGTGAATATGGTAAAGGGAAAAAAGCCTTTTCCCTCTCATCTGTGCAACAAATATAAACCAAATTGTTCATTAACCTCTTTTAGGTATCTCTTTCTGGTAACTGTCTTCATAAGAAGACAAAAAAATTTTATGTAAACAACTAAGAGTCACAAAGAGAATTATTAATCATATGTAATTTTATACCTTGGGCTATATAATTTTCCTAGGTATTCCTATAGTATTCAATACACGTATGTGTGCATTTGTGTGTATGTATGTATGTATACTTATCTCACATATACACATATATACACATACACATATAGGATACTATACATACGTATATACAGAGTGAGGCAAAAGGAGGTTTACAGTTTGTACAGAAAATAATACAATAATAAATAATGATACAAGAATAATCTGTTTCACATACAACTGTAAACTTACTTTTGCCCCACCCTGTATATAAACTCAACATTTGCTCTATTGTATTATAAGAATGTAGTGTTTATTATGTAGGAGTGCATTCTCCTAGAAAGTGAGCTCTTTGAAAACATTGCCAAAGTCTTTGAAATCTACATCCTCAGCACCTAGTACAGTGTTTCAACATAACAGGTACTCAGCAAATATTTGCTAAATGAAATTTACAGTTTCTCTCCATCATAATATTTTTCTGACACCTGACTCACACTTTGCAACAATCAATCTCTAGGGTTGTCCATTACCAGCTCTGAAGGAAAACATGCTCTTAATAAAAATACTTTCCTGATACAAAGTCTGTTATTTGCTTAAAGAAAATACAGTGTGTATGTGATAGGGGGAGAGGAAAAGGGTAGAGTGAGATAATAATAAAATAAGATTGTCTATGAGCTGATACTTTTTGAATTTTTGATATAGATTCATTATACTATTCCCTTCACTTTTGTCTATTTTTGAAAATTTCCATAATAAAACTTTTTAATTGGAAAAAGTAATTAATTGTCCATATAAATTTTGCATACTGTGCTTTTTAGTTTTAATATTTCCACCTGGATATTTCTTCCTCAATATTCACACTCAGGCCAACAGAGTAAATAGTGGTTATTAACCAGCCCACACTTCAAATTTCTAATGCAAAGTCAGGAAGATATTAGCTCTTGCTTTTTACCTATAGTAGACATGCCCTGAATGAAAAGAGCCAATCTGCCTGGCTAGGGAGGCTCAATGGTTTGAGCGTCAACCTATGAACCAGGAGATCATGGTTTGATTCCCAGTCAAGGCACATGCCCAGGTTGCAGGCTCAATCCCCAGTGGGGGCATGAAGGAGGCAGCCAATCAATGATTCTCTCTCATCATTGATATTTCTATCTCTCGCTCCCTTTCTTTCTGAAATCAAAAACATTTTCTTTTAAAAGAGCCAATCTGAGAGTTAATGTGTCAAGGGATAGCTTCAGCCACCTCACTATTTAATCCTAGCCACTGCTTCATTGGTTCAAATTTTAGGAGCTAAAATGCTGAAGGTATATTGACCATTTTCTAATCCAAAAGGCAATATTTCCTTTTTAAAATAAAAACTAATTTCTCATTAAAAATGAGATTCTAAAAACATTTTAATGACATGAGAAAATCTCGTGATATATTAAGTAAAAATAGTCAAGAAAGTGTTAATTTCAGAGGGTTTCCAAATTTCATATGCACTATCTATATAATCTATATAATAAAAGCCTAAGTGACCATTATGGCAGAACAACCGGTCGCTATGATGCACACTGACCACCAGGGGCAGACGCTCAATGCAGGAGCTGCCCCCTGGTGGCCAGTGCGCTACCACAAGGGGAGGAGCCGCTCAGCCAGAAGCCGGGCTCACAGCTGGCGAGCAAGGTAGTGGCGGGGGCCTCTCCTGCCTCCGCGGCAGCACTAAGGAGCAGCGAGCCGAGTAGTAAGGAGCCTGCCACTAAGGAGATGGGGCCTAGACCGGCAGTCAGACATCCCCCAAGGGGTCCCGGACTGCGAGAGGGCACAGGCCAGGCTGACGAAACCACCCAAATTTCGTGCACCGGGCCTCTGGTGTCTATATACAAACATATTTATGTTCATGCATATATGCATGTGTACATATACAGAAAAAAATCTAGAAGGAAATGTATCAAATGGTAACTGTATTCTGTCATAATAATATATTTAATTTTCTTATATTTATTATATGTTCTAATGTCCTATATAAGCAAATATTGCTTTTATTTTAGATAATTTTAAAACATACTGTTTGTTATATAAGGTGGTCTTTCTATATAATACAAAACTGCTTATGATTACAAGCTTAAGAAAAATTACACTGGATTTTTACCAAGACACTGTGATTTGCTAATAAAAGTTTAAGAATAAAATAACTGAGTACTTCACGTTTTTGTATTCTTCTATTCTATCTTATCTTATAGGCTATAAATTCCTAATAGGAATCAATTGCTTTATTTATTTCACATATCCGTTACTGTACCATTAGAGCATAATGTCTTAAATAATAGTAATGAGAATAATTAAAACAAAACAACCATATCCTTTCTGATATATTAATGAGTGAAAAAATGATTAGCAGTATGAATCTCTCAGATAATGCTGCTCTACTGGGAAAAAAAGAACAATTCGGCAAGTTAGCTAAATCAATTAATCATTTCCATCTGCTGCAAATCATGCACACTGAAATACTCTCCCAGCTTTACTTTAATGGAGAAAATGGAACTTTCATTTGGTGTTCATATCATATCAATAGAAAGAACATGCTGAATAAGGCCTTCCGAATGGACTACTTTGAGAGCCAACAAAAGGCCGGAAGCTGGAGAATTAAGAAGAGAAAACCTTACAGGGAGTATTCGTACTTGGCAGCTACTGGTGATTTGATCAGGCCCAGGACAGAACATTCTTGTTTTACTTCTCTGTATTTTCATAAAAATGATTTTTCCATTCCAACACTTACATATGCCTGTGCACGGCAGTGAGAATAACATTCACTCTCAAATACATATGGTATGCATTCAATGACATCATTCACCATCACATGTGCCAAGTCGAACCTCTCCTATAGACCACCAAAACACAGTTTCACAGTCCCAGTGGGGCTAAGAGAGTAGTTCCAAAGCAATAGGTCGGTCCTTCAGAATGGAGAGGTTATTAATGTTTCATCCTATATATTCCATACCCTCCCTGTCCCCTAATAAATAAAAACCTTTGTAATCTTGTAATGTATTCAGTTTTTATTAACTCTTTCACTGTTGTGTTGCATAGTGATGTGAATACACACTTGATGGCTCTCATTGCTACGGTGCTCTGACAGGTGCTGTTTACTGTCTTTTTATGCAAGAGATTACATTTTTATTATGAAGATAGATTAAAATTACTATGTGAGTTGTAAATCATAACCCATGGAACTGATATTTTTAATTAATGACTATGAAATAAAAATCAAAGCAGGTTTTCTAGCAAAGAAAAGCTTTCAATAATATTCTGATTTTCTAATTTAAACACCCCACTTAAAAGATTTAAAAATGACACAGACACCAGGGGAGTGAGGGCATGATTGGGGGGTTGCGGGAGCAATGGGGAGATAAGGACACATATGTAATACCTTAATCAGTAAAAATAAAAATTTTAAAAAAATTTTTAAAGTCTCTATGAGGTGAGTACTATTAGCCCATGAGATAGAAGGAAAAAGTAATGTTAACTATCTTATGCAAGTTCACACAGCTAGTACGTGATAAAATGTTGATTTGAACCCAGGTAGATGGCCTCTTAAATCATTACACTATTTGCAAAATTGTACTGTTATCTCCCGCTTTCAAAATTATGTTTCTTACATTATTGCAATAGTTAAAATAAAGCATGCAAATTTTTTTAAAAAATATTTTAAAATGATAATATAATGTGTTCTATGATATTTATGTTCAAGATAGTTAAAAACCTTGATAATCCTTTCAAAGATGTATTAAAAGTTCTTCTTAATTGTCTTATAAACAGTGAACAAAATTGGAGGGAAAAGCAACATTACTCACAAAAAATTACTTTTTCCCATTGGTCTATATATACAACCACACATGTAAGTACAGGAAAACTAAAAAATATTGGCGAATCTGGCCAGAGTGGCTCAGTGGTTGAGCATCGAATATATGATGTGAGGTCTAAAATTTTATAAATTATAAAATATCAGGCATTACATAACAAACTTGCTACATGTATCCTTGTTATAAAAATGGAGAGTAACATATTTCCATTTACAAGAAAAGTTCGGTGAATTCATGTGATTTCGAAAACATGATTTTATTATCCACATTTTAATGTAAATAGTGAACTAATATGGTAATACTATACATTTTCTAAGACATGAGCATGTCTGCTAGACATTGTGATACTAAAGAACTACTTAAGCATTTCAAAACCAAAATCTATTTAGAAATGTATGGGCTCAGAAATAATAAATATCTTGCCCAGAATTGCACAGTTAGTTAGTGGCAAAGCTAGGTTTTCAAACCAAGTGTTCCTGACTCTAAAGCTTTCCTATACAACAAACTGACCAAATTTATAGGGGCTTACAATAAAAGGATAAAGCTCAAATTATCTAAGGATCAGTTAGCAGAGAAGATTGGGACTAGAACTATAGTTTCTACAATATGAAAGTAAACAGAATAAAAGCAGAAATCTTCTAGCATTCTTTGACAGCCAAAAGCAAGGATAAATCTAATTAACTAAGTTCAAAGATATATACTAATTATTTGGTTAAGATATATGTAACTCAAACTACTCCACAATTCCAATGTTCAGTGGACTCCCTAATATAAACCATTTCTAAAATTCTATCATTCTATTTGTGTCCATTCTATTTGAAGATAACAGTCCCCTAAAACCAAGAGATAAAATTATCTTCCCAAAGGTAAAAACTGATGGGTCCTAAATATTAAGACAAGTGTAAATAAGTCGCTAATGAGTTTCTTCTAAAAGTCTTTGCCCAGCTATAGACAAAGTAGAGCATCATTAAAGACATGGCATACCCCAATAAAATAAGCAATCTAAAGAAAAAAAATTCCACAAAAGATAGTCAAGTACCCACCCTCCTCTCCACCCCAAAAAGGAATAGAAACAGAGAATTCTAGGCAGAGCCTAGTGGAGACAGTATCTTAGCCAGTGATCTTCCAGTTGGGTCCAGTGTACAAGGCAGCAGCAAGGCTATCTTTGTGGGAAGGAAAGTCTTACAAGCTACAGAATATCTGAAACATCATAATTCAAGAATTTCCTTTCCCAATAGCAAGGTTAATCTAGAGTCCCACAATTCATCCTGAGAAAACTATACAAAGTCATTTAAATCTCTTAAATATACTTGTTAGATATTTATTAAAACAACATTATGACTATCCTAATTAAGACCATAGAAAGAAAATGCTTTCAACTCCTTACTTTACCAACAATGCTTCAACACTTCATAATATGTTAAATGTGAACTCATTCAAAGTGACTATTAAACAATTTTTCTCTTTTCTGAAGTTTTCAGACAATTTTTTCAAACATTTATTAAGCATCTGTGATATATCTACTATAAATTATGCTCAGCAATTTTAAGCAGAAATCTTCAAATATTTGTATCACTGGCTTTTTCTGATTTCAGCATGGAAATATCAGATTCATAAAAATAAAGACTGCGTAAAGGGTTTTAGCTGCACAGGTTTCAGTGAACTGAGATGGCAACTGCTGTGTTTATATTAACAGATACCTGTTCTAAAATCACAGATGACAGACTTAAGTTTTTAAGATTAAATAAGTATAAAACACATACACACAAACAAACCAAACTTATGATGAAGTATGGCAGAATTCATCTATCAATTAGGAAGGAAGTAAAAAGGTGCCTAAACATTCAGGAATGGTGTGCTTTACTCATTAGAGGATTCTAGGCCCTCATTCAGGGCCTAAAAAATGAGAATGATGGAAAAATTGAAGATCATGCTATAAGCCATAGAAAAGAAGACTTATTCTTCTTGTCCTGTGTTATATAACTGGCTGTGCATCTTGGGGAAGGCACTTAACTTCTCTGGATCTCAATTTCATTATAAAATAAAATTACTCCAGCTACCTTCCAAAGTCCTAAAATGGTATTCTTATTTTTTAAGACAATTTTAACACCCTTGGTTACCTAGTTTTCTAAGCAATGGCTGATCAAAAATAGTCAATTAGAGAGAGGAGAGGGAAGTATAAGAAGAGGCAAACCATTGATAATGATGTTACACGGCAGCTAACAAAGGAGGAGGTGACTGAAATATTGTAACAATCAGACTCAGGAACCCTGCAGTAATCTGATCCTATAAGGAATAGAAGAAAATAGCTCTTCAAGCATCTTATTTCTCTTCTGGCACCTTCAATTTTGCTTTGGTCATTTTACTAAAATAGAGGATGAAGAAAAACGTAAAAGAAAGTAAAAGTTATCACTTTCAAGTGTTGATAGTTAAAGCAAAACAGAACAATTTGTGAGCTGATGTTATACTTAGGACAAATTAAAGAGAAATGTATCCTTCAAGTATATCTGTGTTATATAGTTATAATACTTTATAGTGCTCTATTAGGCAATAAGACAAATCAATTTACACAAAAACCAGTTTCTAGAGTTCCACAGTGGTGGGGGGGGGGGGGGGGGGGGGGGGGGAGGAGATACTGAATTTGGGGTCATATGATCTGGGTTTGAGAACTAATTCCACCCAAAAGCAGCAAATGAAAGACAGAAGACAGTCACAGTCTTTTCAAGCTCAACTTTTATTTGAAAAATCGGAAGATAATGCTTATCCTCACAAAGTTAAAAGTGCCAAAGGAACTAAAATCTTAGAAAAGGTTCTGTACTTATATAAAAGCCTTTCACATACTAGTGTCTCATGTATACATCTTATAAATTTCCATCTCCATGGTTTGGAGTAATTCATATCAACACTTTACCCTCTTACAGTGAATAATTGGAGGTCAACTGCATAGATATGAATAAACTATAAAAGTTAGTGTGTTTCTCTCATCAATACTGCTCACTCATAAACAAAAGCAATGAGAATATCCAGTTAAATCAAACTATTAATTTCAGGTATTGATGTAGTAGTTGGTGGCAGATGAACTCTCCCATCAAAAATATCAGTGTTTGGCTCTATCCACAGAGCCAAACCTACCTGGTTTGGCTCTGTGGATAGAGCCTCAGTCATCGGACTGAAGGATCCCAGGTTCAATTCTGGTCAAGGGCACATTCCTGGGTCGCAGGCTCAATCACTAGCAGGGCGCATGCAGGAGGCAGCCAATCAATGAATCTCTCTCATCATTGATGCTTCTCTCTCTCTCTCCTCTGAAGTCAATAAAAATATTTTTTTGAAAAAAAACTTCATCTTTAAAAAAATATATTCCCAAAAATCCAGATAATATTTTCTAACTGTTTAAAGGAATCAGAGCTGATAAAGCAACTAGAATTATAGAAGCCAAGATTCCAGAGATGAGAAATGAAAGACAAAGCGAACAAATATTCTGCTGCCCCTCTTTCCCTGGGGGCATTGCTAATTCTGGGCAAAGGTCAAGAGGCTGAGCCTCCATCCAGGCTTTCCTCCAGACAAAAGGTTGCTTCTGAAAAACATAGAAACAAGCAGAGTTTTTGCTTGTCTCCTAGGACTAGTAAAACAAAATTAGAAACTTGAGGGGCCAAGATCCAGAGAGAGGAGAAAGGTAGAGAACTAAGCCTGACATACTGCCAACTTTCACATTTGCCAAATAGTGCAGTACTAAGAGGCTAAGCAGAAAGCCTTCGAAGAGCAGGGAAAGTTTCAGCCGTCTTAGAAAGCTGAGGAGGAAAATCAGAGCTCAGAACCCAGCAGGGCAAGGAGCCCTGGTGAGCACTCAGAGCTCTCAGTTGAAAGTTCTAGAAGGGTAGCCTCAGCTCAATCTCTGATTGGATGGACATGGTCAAGCCCCACTCTATCTGCCTAGCAGAGGAAAGAGAGAACCTCTCCAGAAGAAAACAGTATCTGTAGACTCACCAATTTTATACACAATGTCTACCTTTCTATCAAAATGTATCAGATACACCAAGAAAGACAAGGCAGACAACCAAGAGAAAAAACAAATGAGAATCACAGGTGATTCAGAAAATAGATTTAGCAAATAAAAACCATTGAGAAACACCACCCAGGGCCTGTAATACTTCTTTATACTTAATGTATCTTTTAAATGATCTACAACTAAAATTTGCTGTTATTAAATTTTTTTAATCCAAAGCTTTCTTTTTATTAGTTATTCTCTAGTACAAATCTTTCAGGCAGAAACACATTCACATCTTTTTAAATGATTAAAAATAGGATCACCTTGGGGAAGGGAAAGTACTTAAACTTAAAACAATAGAACACATTTTTCTTTTATAAATAAAATGTTTAGTTAGATTATCTAAATTCCATAAAGGTTAGGCAGGTGTGGCTCAGCAGTTGAGCATCGACCCAGGAAACAAGAGGTCACCGGTTCGATTCCCAGTCAGGGCACATGCCCAGGTTGCAAGTTCGATCCACAGAAGAGGGCATGCAGGGGGCAGCAGAATAATTTATTCTCTCTCTTCATTGATTTTTCTCTCTCTCTCTCCCTCCCTCCCTCCCTCTCCTTTCCCCTCTCCCTTCCTCTCTGAAATCGATAAAAATATAAAATAAAATAAATTCCATAAAGTTTTAAACAAAGAAGACATGAATATTATAAATGGAGTCTGTGCAGGTGCCATGAATATAATGCAGAATTCATTCTTTTATTCTAAATATTATACTTGATCTTAGCAAAAGTCCAAGAAGCAATTGTATTCTGAATATTAATTAAAGCTTCATGGGAACATGAGAGTAAATCTGAAAACCAACAAAATACATATTTAAGAATTAACTAACCTGTTAAAACCCCAAAAGTATTTTTATTTAATAACTTAATAATACACAGTACTTAGAAATATTTATATGGCTTTTCAGACTAAAATAAATCAAATTTAGCAAATACCTACTAAGAATCTACTATGCTCCGTGTGTATAAGAATTCATCACACAAAAATGAGATAGCATACTATTTTTGCACTTAAACTGGAATTCTAATAGACAAGTCAAAACACTAATTAAAGAACATTTTCTTGACTTCTTATACTAACACTACGAACAAAGTTGTACTTATTCTTATATCTGTAAGTAAGGGACATGCACTGTGGAGTGGGACACATTTGCACTCACCTATTAGCTCTGCCATATGATCTTTGTAAAATAAGGAACTCTGTGAACTTCAATGTCCTCAATCTGAAACACTACTGGAGATAACAACTACCTGGTATTTAGGCTGAAATAACATATCTCATTTGACACATGGTAAATGTTCAATATGTGTTAGCTATAATTATTTTAACAAGTATCTTTCACAGCTTTAAATTTTTCTTTCCATAATAAAAATGCAGGTTCCACTTCTAGTAATGGCAGAGTAGCTTACATAGACCTTCCCAAAATAAATGTTGTAAACAATGAACAAAGTATAAAAATTACTTAAAGGAAACTAACGACCAAATAAGAAGATAGAAAGTAATCTACCCTTGAAAGAAGAGAACTGCAACTGCCAAGAATTGTATGTACTTGGCTTTTTGTCTGAGAATACTCCGAGTCCACACAGTGCAAACGCAGCTAGAACTCAAACAGAAAGCCACACTCTTACTGGCTCACTCTTACTGGCTGAGGATTTAGAGGATGAATTTGTCTGTTATTAATTTATTGTCTCTAAGCTCTAAATTCACCCTTCAATACCTGCTCTGCAACAATGCATGGAATTCTCCTTTACAGTCAACATGATGTTGAGCTTTCTCAGTAGAGGGCACTAGAGGATCATTAGAGGAGGAAGAAGCTCCAATTTTTTTCTGGCTGCTGCACAGATCAGTGTCACTATGAGGACATCTGGTGGCACTACAGCCCGGGTCGGCGTGGTTCAGTGGTTGAGCGTCGACCTATGAACCAAAAAGTCATGGTTCCATTCCCGGTCAGGGCACATGCCCAGGTTGCTGCGTTAGGGGCGTGCAGGAGGCAACCAATCAATGATTCTCTCTCATCATTGATGTTTCTCTCTCTCTCTCCTTCTTCCTTCTTCTCTGAAAATATTAAAAAATAAGGTTATACATAAACTTACTATGTACACACAGAGACTTGTACTTGATGTCCACAAAAGCTTTATTCATGGTATAAAAAAATAAAACTAGCACAAAGGTCCATTAGCAAGTGAATAATTAAATCATAGTATATCTAAAACACTACAATAGAATACTATTCAGCAATAGAAAGGAATGAATTATTGATATAAGATGGATGAATCTCAAAAACAATATGCTGAGTCAGGAAGCCAAACATAAGAGTCCCTGCTTTATGATTCTATACATATGAAATTCTAGAAAGTACAAATCTGATGAGGAGTTCAGAGGTTGTCTTGGGTGAGGACACAGGTATGGACTGACTAGGAAGGGGCACAGGGAACTTTCTGGAGTCATGGAAATTTTCTATATCTTGACAGCAGAGTCAAGATAAATAGATAAATCTGATTGTACAGATATTTATATATTTGTTAGATTCACTGAACTATATACTTAAAATGGATAAATTTAATATATATAAATTATACTTCAATAAAGTGATTTCTTAAGGCAGATCTATCTCTACCTCTATGGGGGGGGGGGGTTTGCCAAATAAGTGTTCCCCACACAAATGCAGCCAAAGATTAATTTAATAACCAATCATCCTCCTTTACACCAGCTGAGCAAATGAAAATAAAATAGTAAGACTCTACTCTTCATTCATTTCAACTAAGTGGTTCTACCATTAATAAATGATGCAAAACTACACTCGAGATTCTCATCTCTTATAAAGTATGCAAAACATTTGCTGCCTCTCAAGCTAAGTGTCCTATTATCTTTCTACCCCAAGTCTATGAATCTAGTATTTTTGAGTCACAACTTGACACTGCAACCAAATCCAAGAAGCTATCATTTTTTATTTAACATCCATTGGCTGTAGTCATAAAAAATTTATTCACTGTAATACAGTTGCATTCTTCTACAGTCAGACTCTTATGATATAATGCAATGTTTTTAAGAACACTTTAATGCTGAAGCATGTTTCTTAAAACTATCATAAAACAATTCTAGAGATATGTAATTCTCACTAGCCAAAAAATTCAACTGTGCCAAGACAGAGTTTATGTTCTATATACCCACCTCTCTATTAAATCTTGGTCTTAGGAGAAGATTGAAAAATTCATTCACAGTTAGCTTAATGCACACCATTCTCTAAAAGTATGTGTTTTAACAGTGGATAAACAGTTAAAATTATTTCATCTTTAGCCAGTGTTTAAATGAGAACATCTTTAATCATAGTTTTTTAACACTTAATCACTCCATCAAGAATACTACATATAAAAATTGTAAGTCTTTAATCTAATTCTAATCACCTAACACTACTGCTCTCTTCTGAAATTCTTTTATGTCACATAATTCTAATTTACTAGTCATTTACCTAAATATTGTCTAACAACAGGCAGATGCTCAATCAAGTGACATTTGATTTTCTTCCCCCTACCTCCATACCCATGTCCTTGATACAAAATTACAGAAGAAGGAAAAGTACAATTTGTGGTCACCGTGAGGGATCCAGACTTAGCCCCAGATCATCTCGGAAGGACAAGGCAACCCAACCCCCAAACAAATCTGGGGACTGAACTCTGCTCTGGGACAGGGCAGAGGCTGACTCCAGCATAAAGAATTAGTAAGTCTGGCCTTGTGCCTTCAGTCATCAGTCCCCTACTAAAACAGGGGTCCAAACAGAGACATGTTAAGCTAGATTAGCCATCCCAGACCTATTCTAGCATTCTGGGGGCTCTACCAAATCAGACAGCTTATAAGTAGGTATCTGTTTAAAGGTGTATTTCATATTGAATTGTTACTATATCCCAATGTTGAAGCATTTACAGTCTAATTCTACTTCTACTAGATCAATAAAAACTATTGAGGCCCCAGCTGGTTTGGCTCAGTGGATAGAGCTTTGGCCTGAGGACTGAAAGGTTCCAGGTTTGATTCTGGTCAAGGGCACATGCCAGGGTTGCATGCTCGATCCCCAATGGGGGGTGTGCAGGAGGCAGCCAATCAATGATTCTCATCATTGTTTCTGTCTCTCCCTCTCCCTTCCTCTTTGAAATCAATAAAAAATATTTTTTTTAAAACTATTGAGGAACTCAAATCAATCAACAATGCTTGTCCCTGGACAGCTCATATAAATTGTATAGTTTTTAAATATACAATATAATCACAATAACATATAATAAAGCTAACCAAGAACTAATCAGTACAGCAAAAAGATACTTCTAGCTTATAAAAGAGAAAGTATATACGCTGTGAACTGTCAGCTTAACTCTATTAGAAAACATAAACACATCCCTTAATTAAGTATTTTTATCCGAATTGCTATTGTTAGGGGTTTTATTATATGTATCCATGAACTTCACTGAAAGCTGTTATTCCATTGCTCACAGAGATTCACAAAATTTTAGGACTAAAAGAGAACTCAAAGGTTATTTCACTTGGTTCTTGTAATCTTTTCTCAAGAAAGAAAATAGCCTGGCTAGTGTGGCTCTGTGGTTGAACGTCAACCTATGACCCAGGAGGCCACGGGCTCGATTCCCGGTCAGGGCACATGCCCAGGTTGCAAGCTCAATTCCCAGTGTGGGGCGTGCACGAGGCAGCTGATCAATTATTCTCTCATCATTGATGTTTCTTTCTCTCTCTGAAATCAATAAATTTTTTTTTTTAAAAACTATTTTGTTTGAAAATCACATAGCTAATTAACAGGCAAGGGTAGAATAAGAACTCAATTATTCTCATCACCAGTCCATAGTGTACAGTTCTATTCAATCACTAAATTCAATCCTAATATACTAGTACAAGCATTCACGATACTATTAAACCAATCTGAAGATCTCTCCAGGTGAAGCCCTGAGCAAAAGTGTAATGTGGATGAAATTTGCCATTAGTTCTTCAAGCCCCTTCTCTGCCCTCCAGACTGTTTTGCTCCCTTTCTACCTACTTTTCTATTAAATCCTGGTCTTAGGAAAAGACTAAGAAATGCATTCGTGATAATGCATGGCCCCTTCTCTAAAGATATGTTTTATCAGTGGGCAAAGATGTCATCAATTGATTCTGGCATCTCAGGGGGTTGAGAAAGTAGGGTGTGGAGTAAGCAGAGATACCTTCCAGTCTGGTAACAGCTGCAATGGTAACCTCTAAATAATAAGGCAAGCCTAGCCTATCCCACACCATTTAAAATTATATTTTTTGTATTTAACACCACCATGAATCATTAGTCATAAAGCTTAAAATCATGCTGGTTTGGCAGCTTTCACAGAGGGCAGGTTTACTGATACTAACAGCACCAATTCTTGCCACCTATGCATCTGTCAAACCATCTGAGCAAATAGCTGAGAGGCAGTATACCATGCAGACTACTGGCAGATGGCTATGGCTAGAAGCATTCATATCAGTTCTGGTGATAAACAACAAAATTGCAATTTGGGAGTCTAAACTCTTCTGTCTAAGCACCACCTACCAATGCAATCTTATTATAGTTTAATGTTTTCCAATAAGGGCATTTTTCTTATGGGCCCATAAACATGTTTTCTTATCCCTCTATCAGTGGTGATGTCGTGATGTTCTCACCTATGAAGCCTCCCATATTCATACCCAAACCCTACCAATCATTTAGAATTTGTTCATGTCCCACTTTCTTCAATGAAGACTTCACCTGACCATGTAACTATAAATTCTAATAGCACGCCAAATACCATGTTTGAAAACTGTTTTAGTATTTCCTTCAAATTATAATACTTATAAATTATATTTATTGAGCACACAAAATTATTGTCTATTATTTTAGTCTGGTTTTCTGTATATGCGTCTTATTTATCTAAGGGCTCTAGTTTCTTGAGGGCAACCATCAAAGTCCTTCTCATTCATCTATTCATTCATTTAACCTTTAGTAAATGTCTACTATTAATGGGCCCTGTGCTAGACATCAAGAATATAAAGATAAAAACAATGGTCCTATTCTCCTAAGATTTAGATTTATTCTTTTTGTTTTTGTTTTGTTTTTAATATATTTTTATTGATTTCAGAGAGGAAAGGAGAGGGAGAGATGATGAGAATCACCGATTGGCTGCCTCCAGTTCACCCCCAACTGAGGATGGAGCCCGAAACCTGGGCATGTGCCCTGACCAAGAATCAAACCATGACCTCATAATTCATAGGTCCACGCTCAACCACACCTGCTGGGTTATTCTTTTGGTTTTTAAGTCTATCTTAATTCTTTTGTACTTACCACAGAGTCTAGTATAAAATTAATATATAAGTAATCAAACATTTGCCAATTAATTTAACAAGAACACATTCAAATTTAAAAATACATTATAAGGATATTTTGTAGTTCAGATCCTTCTTTATCAAAGGAAGGCTATGTGGTTATCTGCTTATTACAATGAACACATTTGTAAAATATGTTTGATTTGCCAATTGGAAGAGAAAAATAACTGTAGAAATCATGGCCTTTAACCCTTTTCCTCAACCTAAAGATCAGTAATTTTACAAAACACAACTATAAATGATTCTTTATACCCTCAAATCTCCACACTTCTGTATTTAAGGCAGTTTTGAAGTTACCTTTGCTCACAAATAAGATCTGCCCTTTGATCTCCCAATATTTTTAGTGCAATGAAGTGTGTGATAAATTCTTAAAATCAATAATAACTATCTTCTCTACAGTTGTTCAGTGAAAAGATATTTTCTACTAATAAGATATAACAATTTAACAGATGACATTTTTCCATTTCCAAAAAGTTAATCTTCACTCCATTCCTATAAAAAAAAGAGGTAAATGATATTATTGACATTTTACACAAGTAGACAGTAAATTCTTTTGAAGAATTTCTTAGTTACAGAAAGCCATAATGTCAGAATTATGACTACAATTCATTTTTAAATTTTAGCCAAAGCAGCTTAAGACCTGATTTCCCTTCAAAAGTATAAAATGTCAGTAAGGTTTATCTACATTAGTATGCTTTCATTATTCCTTGTTGAAACTACAGTTCTTTAAAGAAGAGACTGTTTTAGGTCATTTCGTCAATCACAAAAATTCTACATACCTATTCAAATAACTCAGTGCTCAAGAATCAACTATAACTGAAATGTATATTCTCTGTAACCAACACGGTGAACAATTAATCAATCTTCCATGCCTTGCTTCTGTCAGGAGTGCATTTTTCTCATTTGTTTGATTGTTTAGATACTTTTGTTTTTAAAGTTCAAACCTTTAAAATATTATACCTAAGACCCATAACATTCACCCGATCCCATTACCAAGTTTGCTACTTCTGCCTCCTGAATTTGCCAATGCCTCTCCATCCCAATTGCCTCTGCCCTAGTCTAAAGCACTATTTATCATTTCTTTTCTGGATAAGTGCAACAGAATTCTATTTCTCAACTTCTAATCTTGCTTCTGTGTAGTCCATCATCCAAACTATACACCTTTGGCCCAAATGGTCTTTGTTCATGACAGATAGTCCCTCCTGCACTTAATTTCTAGGATATCATATTCTCCAGTTTTTTTCTACCATATTGGCTGCTCCTCCCCAGACTCCTTTGCTCATTGCCTACCTCCTCCCACTTCCTAAATGTTGAAGTGCCACAGGGCTCAGTTTTCAAACCTTCTCTCTTCTGCATATACACACTCTCTAAGGATCTCATCAAGTATAATCATAGCTTTCATTACCATGTATGGCCTAATGAATCACAAATTTATAGCATAATCTCTGACCTCTCCCATGGGTCAAGATACCAACTTGTCATCTCCACCTGGATGTCTAAGAGGAATCTCAAATTTAACATCTAAAACAGAACTCCTGGTTTTATACTATTCCCTTACAATAAATATCTATTTCTCCTTCAGTCCTTCCCATCTTAGAATTGGCGTTAGCATTCATCCAGTTGCATAGGCCAAGGACCTAGCAATTATCCTCTCTTTCTCTCAAAATCCTACAAAGTCCTCAGCAAATTCTATTGACTCTATCTGCAAAATAAATCCAACTATTTTCACCATTTGAACAGCTACCACGCTGTCTAGGTCATCATCATGTTTTTCCTAGATTATGGCAACAGTCTCCTAATTGGTTTTCCTGCTTCAATTTCTATTGTCTACCAGCAGCCAAAGTGACCTTTTCAAAACATAAATCACATTGTCGTCGTCCCCCAAACTTTCCAATGGCTTCCAACCAACTATCCTATATAATAAAGAGGTAATATGCAAATTGACCCTCACACCGTAACACCATCACAAGATGGCGGCGCACACAGCGGGGGCAAGACAGCATGGGCGGGGCCAGTGGCCACTCCACGCGGTTTCCACCAGGGCTCCTGCAGCCCCACGGGGGTCCCAGTGTCCGCTTCGTGCGGCTTCTGCTGGGGTTTTCGCAGCCCCACGTGCGTGCTGCGAGGGCAGGGCCCGGCAGCCACTGCGTGCAGCCCGTAGGTGAGGCATTGGGGTATCACTCCAGGACTCGGGGCTGTCCCACGGCATGCCGGCCATGCGGGGCAGGGCTCAGGGCAGTCCCATGGCACGTGGGGGGGTAGGGGGTTCCAGGTCTCATGCAATTTTCGCGCAATGGGTCACTAGTCTATCCTATCTAATAAAAGACAAGAAGGGTAATTAACCGTACCTCCATTACACTTCCCATTGGCTAATCAGGGGGATATGCAAATTAACTGCCAACCAAGATGGCGGCCGGCAGCTACGCAGCTGAAGCAAACATGAGGCTTGCTTGCTCCAGTGATGGAGGAAGCCAAGGTTCCCCACCTGCCGCGGCCGGGCTCTGAGCTCCAAAAGCAACAATGTTTCAATTATAGAAGGTAAATAAATCTCAGAATGAAAAAAAAAAGAAAAAAAGGAGAGGCTGGGAGCTTCAGTCGCTGGCCAGCCTAAAAACGGCCCTCAGCCCCTCACCCAGACTGGCCAGGCGCCCCAGTGGGGACCCCCACCCTGAAGGGGGTGTGACCAGCTGCAAACAGCCATCAGCCCCTCACCCAGGCTGGCCAGGCACCTCAGCGGGACCCCCACCCTGATCCAGGACCCCCTTCAGGGCAAACCAGCTGGCCCCCACACATGCACCAGGCCTCTATCCTATATAGTAAAAGGGTAATATGCAAACTGCCCCTAACAGCAGAAAGACTGGGAATGACTGGTCACTATGACACACACTGACCCACCAGGGGGCAGACGCTCAATGCAGGAGCTGCCCTCTGGTGGTCAGTGCGCTCCCACATGGGGGAGCTCTGCTCAGCCACAAGCCAGACTGATGGCTGCCAGTACAGTGGTGGTGGTGGGAGCCTCTCCTGCCTCCTCAGCAGCGCTAAGGATGTCCGACTGCAGGCTTAGGCTTGCTCCCCGTTGGCAAGTGGACATCCCCCGAGGGCTGCCGGGCTGCCAGAGGGATGTCTGATTGCCATCTTAGGCCCAATCCCCCGGGGAGCAGGCCTAAGCCAGTAGGTGGTCATCCCCCGAGGGGTCCCAGACTGCGAGAGGGCACAGGCCTGGCTGAGGGACCCCCCACCCCCGAGTGCACAAATTTTTGTGCACCGGGCCTCTAGTATATATATAAAAGCCTAAGCGACCATTATGACCAGACAACCAGACAACCGGTCACTATGACGCACAGTGACCACCAGGGGGCAGATGCTCAACACAGGAGTTGCCACTGGTGGTCATTGCGCTCCCACAGCGGGAGCACCGCTCAGCAAGCTTACCAAGTGGCAGCCGCAGCAGGCACAGCGGGGCCAGGATGAGTGGAGCGGCACGGGCTCCGCCCCAGCCACCTGCACTTCGTGCACTACTAAATCCCTCGGGGGGTGTTGGACTGCCAGTTTCAGCATGATCCCCACAGGCCGACATCCCCCAAGGAGTCCCAGATTGCGAGAGGGCACAGGCCAGGCTGAGGGACCCCACTGGTGCACGAATCCATGCACTGGGCCTCTAGTATTTAAAATAAAATCCAACTTCTTATCATGGCTTACAAGATCCTATAAGCTAGGACTTGGGGTGTGTCTATTTCTCTAATCTCATGCCTAACCTGTCTTCTCACTCAAACTTCCTGCAGTTCCTCAAATATATGAGGATAGGGCCAACACAGTGTAATACATTTCCTCAAATAGATGAACTGAAATTTACATGTTCATCTACCTAATATAGGACTTTAGAGTTGTTTATAGATTTTCATTATTTTTAAATAATGCTGTAACAGACATCTTTCTAAAAAATCTTTGCACTTTACATTGTTTCTTTAAAATAGGCAAACATAATTTCAAAGTACTGAGTAATAAAGAATACATACAGGTATTAAGGAAACACAGAGAAAGTGTACTCTGCCCAACGTGGAAGACATTTTTTACTTATTATTTCTTCTCTACCGAATAATAGGTAATTATATAGCCTAAAAGGATAACTGTACCTTCCAAAAATTAGGAACTTGGTAAATTAAGTAATATCAGGAAATTCTAATAAATAAATATATAATGCTGTTATTTAGTAGAGAAAAGCCTAAATAACTATTAGAAGTATTTAAGAAAATGAGTAATTTAAAAAAAATTGTTTTTAATGCTCCTCCAAGGATATTTTTTCATTGATTTTTAGAGACTAGAAGAGAGAGGGAAAGACAGAAATATTGATGTGAGAGAAACACATCGATTGGTTGCCTCCTGCACGCACCCCAACCAGGGCACAGGCCGGGGAGGAGCCTGCAACCGAGGTACGTGCCCTTGACCAGAATCAAACCCGGGACCAAAGGTCCCCAGGCCGATGCTCTATCCACTAAGCCAAACCAGCTAGGGCTAAGAAAATCAGTAATTTTTAAACACAAACACAATTTGAGATTTCAACAGATAGGAGCAGGATACCACTAATACATAGAATTCAATTATTTTTTTCTACAGATATCACGTAAGAACATTTCTTTTGTCACATGGTTATTTTCCAACGTATCTATGTTACTTGGCATAATCTTATTAGTAGATAATGCATTTTAAACAACCCACTAATATATATGGCATCTCAAGTATCTGATATAAGACATAAAACAGCGTTAAGGGCTTATAAAGTTTTGACTGATTGTATTATTGAGAATGCTTTGGCAGGCACAGTGTTTTTATCTCAAAATAATATTAAGTGGTTCATTTTTTTAAACAAAGCAATATTATTGTAATAATTTTGTGGCCTATAAACCAAATATTCATACCAATAATTACTACTCGGTTTACTTAGCTAAGAATAGATTATTACTATACAGGTTTTTAGGTTTATTTTATCTGAGTATATTACGATGATTAATTTACCAAGCTCTGTCCAATATTGGGATTAGAATGTCTTAAATATTTGCTACAATATTAAGGGATGATGGGGAAAAGATCCCATAAAACATAGGAAAAAGATATTTGTTTTTTTAGTGCCACCAGAAGATATAGAATAAAAAGTTCCACGCTTAAACACAGCAAAAATACACTTAGATTATGTCTCACAGAGGGGTAAGTAAAATGAACTAAATGATCCAAGATGTTGAAATGCCTTAATATTTATTTCAGGGAAGACCTGGTTGGTAACAGCACCATAAAAACAGTCTAACAGCTGCAACTGTGCATTATTTAAGGAGGACTAAGGTGAAACGCCATCTAATTATTTTTTAATATCAAAGAGTAATGTCAATGTGAAAATGAGAAAAGGAGATTGAAATCCATGAAATGGCATATGCTAAATTTCAGGATAACCTAACATGACTAGAGAACTAGTGAATCCAAAAAAGTCCATTAAACAGTTTTATGTCTGAAAAATTGGAATGCATCTTTTTCACAAATTAAAGACAGATTGTAAAGAAAGGGTTAGAGTTGGAAAGTTCCCTGCTCATCAAATTAAAAACAAGAGCTCTATTCATAAAAAAAAAAAAAAAGGAATACTTATGTGGTCAAGTCACATTCTTTGTTCTAAAGTTTTTATATGCAACTGGGGGTGATTCATAAAGAAAAGTGACCAGTGTAACAGAGACTCCTAACAAGACATGAGTACATTTCAGGTGTTATGTAAGTAGCCGTTTAAGATACCATACGAAAAGAGAAAACACACGCTTAATACCCAAAGGAAAGATAATATTCACATGACCAACAGCTGGACTTCATTAAAAAGAAATACCAGGTTAGGCTCTATGGTGGTTCTTCCATAGTTACATGACGACACAAATGAGAAATGTTACATTTCTCACAGCCTGTTGCCTAGAGATCTCAATGACTGCCCCTTTATCCACCCTTGCAATGCAACCATCTCTTCTCCCTTTCTTCCTCTACACCATTTCAGTATCCTTATTTTACAAAACCATTTTTTAAAGGACTATAGAGGAAATGGAGCAAGTGTAAATAAAAAGTCAGTTTCATTTGTGATTCATTTTCACTTTCACAAGCATGAGAAAATAAAAACTGAGGTTTACTCATCAATAATTCAGTAAAAATTACAGATGTGTACAAAATAATTCAAAAGGATTAAATTGTGCTGGGACAGAATTCCTGCCTTTTGAGGATTGAAAGTTAACATGCAGGATAGGAAGATGGCAAATGTAACACTTCTTTCATCCTTAAAATTTCTAGCTGTGCAATACAGCAGCATATTAATACAGAATGCAGTACTATGGAAACAACATGGTTTTACTGAACTGTGAACTAAAGAGTTACATTAAATACCCATAATTCCTTGTGAAAATCTCTTTGTTTTTCTGTTTGTCAGCATCTGCATTTTACAGCTGCCTCCTTCAGTATGGACCTTGTCTTATGGAAGTTCAGGAACTTAAAACATTAATATCCAAGAGCTTTAAAAAAAATCACAGCATTGAGAATGCGGGACATGGCGTGTGTTGGCTGCGGTGGGATGGTGGAGCAGGTTTTAAAAAAATAAAATAAAATAAATTTAAAAATCACAGCATTATTAACTTATACAGATGGGAGTAAAACAGTCACAGCATTCTTGGCTATGAGCTGAATAGAAAATAAATCTAAAGACTAGTGATGACTATTAAAATATGAGAATAAAAATATATCTTTCAGCTCAGGTTTGCATTATTTCCTTGCAAAATTCATTTAAGCCAAAAAAAAGCCAATGTATTAATTTCAGGTTTGAGGTTTCATTTACCAAAAGATTAAAATTCCAAGAAACTGTTTCTCAAGCACCTAGTTTTTCTCTTAATAAAAATACACACCTTGCCCTAGCTGGCTTGGCTCAGTGGATAGAGCGTCAGCCTGTGGACTGAAGGGTCCCAGGTTCAATTCTGGCCAAGGGCACATGCCTGGGTTGCGGGCTCAATCCCCAGTGGGGGGTATGCAGGAGGCAGCCAATCAATGATTTTCTCTCATCATTGATGTTTCTATTTCTCTCTCCTTCTCCCTTCCTCTCTGAAATCAATAAAGAAATACATTTTTTTTAAAAAACACACACCTTTTTTTCCAGTGACAAATGCTGAAAGCAAAAAAGCAAAATTTCCAGCAGTTTTCCATTTCTTTCTCTCATTTAATCCATGTGATTCCTTTTATTCTTCATCCATAGTCCAGCATAATGACCGAAGCAGCTCCTGCTCCTCCTGGCACCACCTCAGTCCTTCTGACCTCTCCAAAGATAGTGCTCCTCATTCCACGGCAGCTCTACTTCTCCGGAGCCCTGACTCTGTAGGTTAACAATATGAGCTCTCTAGCATCATCACTTCTGCTTCCCTTGCCCAAGCCAGCTAGGTCTGCCAATCTGTCTTCCTTTTTTACAAATATATTGAATTCAATCAGCACTGTCCAATAGAACTTTATGTGATAGGAGAATATTCTATATCTAGGCTGACTAATATGGTAATTATCCCTAACTGAATTATAAAAATAACAGGGAACGTGAAAATGTTCCCATAACTTCCTATTTGATCTCACGGGCATCTTTCAATTTCTAAATCTCACAGGGGGCCTCGGTAATCTTCCCCATGAAAAACTTAGAACAAATCTGCAAAAACTCCCAAAATCTCCAGCAGTGATGCAAAATATTTGCTTACGCAATAAATTAGCAGGATCAATGGACCTTTCCAAAGTAATTATAAAAATTGTGATTTATTTTCATTTTCAATTAAAGGACATTAACAGAATGCTATCACAACTTCCACATCCACTTAAAACAGTGGTTCTCAACCTGTGGGTCACGACCCCTTTGGCAGTCGAACGACCCTTTCACAGGGGTCGCCTAAGACCATCCTGCATATCAGATATTTACATGACGATTCATAACAGTAGCAACATTACAGTTATGAAGTAGCAACGAAAATAATTTTATGGTTGGGTCACAACATGAGGAACAAAGGGCCAGAAGGTTGAGAACCACTGACTTAAGCCCAGCCCTGGCCAGTTTTGCTCAGTAGTTAAAACGCTGGCCCATAGACTGATGGGTCTCCGGTTCAATTCGGGTAAAGGGCACATACCTTGGCTGTAGACTCGATCCCCTGCCCTGGTCGGGGCGCATGCAAGAGGCAACCAATCAATGTGTCTCTCTCACATTGATGTTTCTCTCTTTGTGTCTCTCCCCATCCCTTCCACGCTCTCTAAAAAAATCAATGGAAAAAATATCCTCGGGTAAGGATTACAAAAATATAAAATAAACCCACTACTTTCAGAAACGATACAGTCACAAAGCATCTTTTGATATATACATTTTCAGCATTCTGATCATGCTCATGCCCAATGATAATGGGCCCAATGAGGTAGACTATGATTTCCAAGTTGCCACACTCTTTTGTTTATTTCTGCATCCCTCATTACTCCTCAGCCTCCTTTGCTTGATGTTTGTCTTCTCCCTGACCTCTGAAGGGTAGAGCACCTCCAGATTCAGTCCTTAGACCTCTTCTCTTTCTATCTACATCCCTTCAGTAATTACAGTGTATAGTTTTAAATACAAATTTATACCTCTAATTCATACCTCTCTCTAAAACTCCAGACATATATTTCACTGCCTACTCAACATTTCATTTGGATGTCTTTTAGGTATCTCAAACTTAACAGGTCCAAAACTGAATTCCTGATCTTCCCAATCTAATTCCAACCATACATAACCTTCTCCATCTCAGTTGATGGCAAAATCTACCCTTCAAGTTGCTTAGGCAAAATACCTTGAAATCATCCTTTACTTCCTCCAAACTGTCAGAAAATATTGTTGGCACTATTTCGAAATGTATCCATATCACTACTCCACACCACCACCATCATTTCTCACGTGGATTACCGCAATGGCCTCCTAACAGGTCTCTGTGCTCTTATTCTTACCCCATCACAGTTCAACCTCAGCACAGCAGCCAGAGTAATCTTCTAAAAAGGGAAGTTAGATTAAAATTTCTTTGCTCAAAACCTCTAATGCAGTGGTTCTCAACCTTCCTAATGCCGCGACCCTTTAATACAGTTCCTCATGTTGTGGTGACCCCCAATTTCATTGTTACAAATTGAACATAATTAAAGCATAGTGATTAATCACAAAAACAATATGTAATTATATATGTGTTTTCCGATGGTCTTAGGCGACCCCTGTGAAAGGGTCATTCGACCCCCAAAGGGTTCACGACCCACAGGTTGAGAACCGCTGCTCTAATGGCTCCACATTTCCCAAGTAAAAACCAGAGTTCTTATAATGGCTTACAATGATCTACATGATCTGGTCTCCCTAATATCCTATTACTTTCCCCTCTGCCCATTCCTTTCTTACCATGTGAAATTTCTCTCTTGCCCATTAGAAAACTCCATCTCACTCAATGACAACATTTTTTTTTGGTTTATAGATGTATCTCAAGTGGCTCCAACATAATCCAGAATGTTATTGCATGAAAGAACCAAAACTCATAAGACAGTGACCTATTAGTGGCTAAGGAATTATAATGGACTACAACTACTAAAAACCTTAAAGCCCTATTCCTTTTTGTTCAATCTAGCCTAACATGTATATTATAAAACCTACTGGCCCTACTGACAAGCCTTGCAAATGACAGCTTCAAGCTATTGTTCCTAAGACAACAAAAAAATGAATCTTATCCAAAAGGTACCATAACCCACTGCAAATTTTTGTCTGTACATACTATTGAGAGTATACTAATCACTTGCAGGTAAAACCAAGTTTAGAATAATTATAACCTTAGAAAGTAGAATTAAAGTTCAAAGCTTCAAAGTGATTTTGATGAATTTGTGAAATGGTGTATGAAAAAAAGACCCGTAATATCTAACCTGTCAGCATCTATATCTTTGTCACAGAAGACTAACACCAGGTTTAAGTGTCCATTGGTGCTTTCGGGAAGCTCTGAACCCAGTATTCCCAATCAGAATTTCCTAAAATTTCACTAATACAATGCATTATGTAAAACAACTCCCAAACACCCTCTACAGCAGAAAACCTCTGTAAGTGGCATCTTTCTGTTTCTACACTAAGTATTTTTATTTAAAACATCTCAAGGCCACACAAATCCAGCATTCGTATACAATATTTGTTGAGCACTTACTATGTGCCAGGCACCAAATTGGGCCTAGAGCACATAAGTGAACAAGACAAAGTCCCTGCCCTCAAGAAGCTCACAATTTAGGGATACAGACAAAACTAACCGTCAGTTATAACACAGTGTGAAGTCAGTACTTAGTGTTGGGATGAGGGTTGGGTATTATGGGAGCACACAGAGGGGCCCCCAAAAAGAATCTATAAATGTCCAACTGCTTCACTATTAAAAATCCTCAAAATTTCCACACTTTAGAAAACTCTGTTGCTAGTATGTTAATATTTTTTTTAAAAAAAACCTTAAGGATAAATGGGATGCAGGGTAAAATATTAAGAATAATCTTTTTGATGGCCACTTACCTGGTTTCTGTGAAGATGGCTAACCCTAACTCTCTGAAGTAAAACTCTTTAATTAGATAATGAAACATGAAGCTCTCTAAGACCTGGGAAAAAATTGCCATAAATTGAGAATCACTGAAGCAGCAAGCCACTGTGAGAATTTAAGTGTATCTTATCGCATAGTACTTTCAGCAAAAACAAAGGTCGAAACTCATTGCCAAAATAAATTTAAAGTAAGATTCAATTTATTAATTTTCCAATCTATTCATTACTTTTAGAAAAAAATCTACAACATAGCATAGGATAGTATAATACAATATAACGTGAGGTACCCCTATATACATATATAACAATTCCTAAATATCATTGCACTCCAAGATCTGAAATAGATAGAACCCTTTCTTTGAAGAAGAAAAATTCTTAAACACAAGAGAACACAATACTATGTGAAAAGGAAAGTTAAAATATCTGTTCAAACCTTCAGTATTTCATAGGTGAGAAGGGAAGTGGCTGCATGTCAAATCAAGTCACTAAGCACTAACAGACTTGCACTGCTGTTTAATAAGCTTGCCAAAGTACACAATCTTCTTGGTATACTACTGCCCCCTGGGGGTTACAGTATATTACTACTCTTCTGAAAATCACTGGTGTAGATAGAAAATACAGATATTATTTTCTACTAAAAACACAATGCAAAAAAAAAATGCAAAAAGGACTAACAGTAGGCCTTTCCTAAATAATGTATCTTAAAAAGTGTCATATTTGTTTCTATCTGAATAATCAGGGACAAACTATATAATAAAACTTAATTATAGAAAGTGGTTGTTAATATGATTAAGAACATCAGGACTATATAGCATTTTGCATTGTCAAAGCACTTAGCCAACATTAAATAATTAATCTTTACAGCATTCTTGAGGTCAATATAACCACCATCTTTTTAGAGAAAAGTAAACAGCAAGGTTACATGAAGTATTAGAAATTCAAGAACTAGTCAGTAACTAATCAGCAAAGTGCCGCAGAATGGTTTCATGTGAAATAGGAAGCATTAATACATTAATTCATCTCTAATACCCCATGACCTACCTCTAAGAGAAATTAGTTACTCTTTCATCTGTGGCCCCATAGGATTTTATACATCCCTCTATAAGACTTGACATTTTATATTATAGTTATTTAACTACCCGTCCCTGTGGCTAAACTCTGTACCTCCACAGGACTTGGCACAGTGTCTAGCACAAAGCAAGACATAACAATGAATCATTCAGTCATTGGTCCAACTATTAAGCATTTACTACAAGTAAGGCAGGGTTCTGAGCATAGGGGATACAGTGGTGAAAAAGAAAGCCAAGATCTTCCCCCTCTTCTGATGGAGCATACATTCTAGGAGGCTAAGCACATGACCAACAACAACAACAAAAAAGAACACTAAAATACAAAACTATCAGGGAGAAAGAAAAGCCACAGACAAAATTAAAATAGGGCAATGTGACTACAGATGGTTAAGTACTTACATTACATTCGGCAGTGGTATTTAAACTGATACTTGAATGCAAGAAAGAACCCACCATAACTATATGTGGAAAAGACTATTAGACAATTCCAGGGGGCAAATACAAAAGGCCCAAAGTGGACAAGAAAAGCAAGTAATTGAGGAATAGGAGGAAAAAAAAAACTGGGTAGAGTACTGTGAGTGAGTGAGTGATAAAAGATGAAACAAAGAGGCAGGCATGGGCCAGATCAGGGTTTTCTTGGACCATGATAAGAATTTTACTCTAGGTGAGATGGGAAGTTATTTAAGGTTACATAATAAGTATTTGCCGATTTAAATTGCTGTATTTGCATAGTAGGTAGTACTCAAAGGAAAATTAATACTGAGAAAGGAAAATTACTATGCTATTGGTTTGGGAACCTTTCTGTTTTAATTAAATTCTTTTTAGTGAAGTTATTTTATAATTAAATCTTCAGACTAAAATATAAAATAGAAATGTCTGCTAACATTTTAATAGAAGTTAGAATAATTAGATTTTGACAGTCATTATTGGAAGAAACTGAAGAGCTCCTGCATAAACCACTGTATATTACATATGACTATACTAGGACCTTATGCTAATCACTTATTAATTTCACAAAGCCTAAGGTATCTCCTGATACAGCTCATGATGAGTGCCAGACAGACATGTGGAGAAGAGGTTTCTGAGTAAAAGTATGGAAATGTCATTAAATATAATAAATCTTTTCATATTACCAGAGAGACCAGAACGAAAAAAAGTGACAGATTTAAAAGCAAAAATACTTCTCACCATATAATCTGAACAAAATACAGCAATAGCCTAAAACTTAAGGGCAGGTTTTATATTTCGCCTGAGATGATGCAGGTGCTGCAGAAACCTCCAACACCAAGATTCAGTTAATTTAACCCAGCAAATAATCATTGCAGAGAAATTATCATTTGCTCATTCTAGGAGCAAGTTTCTGAACATCTGATGTACTAAACTTTGTATTCTCTACCATTTTAATGTTTTTTATAATAAAATTAAAATGTTTTAAAATTTTTACTGGTTTTGGGGGGGGGGGAGAAGCATCAATTTGTTGTTCCACTTGTTTATGCATTCACAGGTTGCTTTTTATATGTGCCCTGACCTGAGAACAAACCTGCAACCTTGGCATATCAGAACGATGCTCTAACCAACTAAGCCATCGGTCAGGGCTTAAAACAAAAAAATTTAATAACAGATTTTAAAACCCGTAAGAGTTCCATCTTAGCTAATTTTAAGTGTACAGTTCGGTAGTGTTAAGTTTATTTACATTGTTGTGCAACGGGTCTCCAGGACTTTTACATCCTGCAAAACTGAAATTCTATACCTATTGAACAACTCCCTGTTTCCCCCGCGCCTTAACAGCTACCATTCTACTTTTTTTCTGTCATTCCCCGTTTTTTTAACAGATAATATTACATTTTTCTGTCACTCCCTGTTTTTTTAACAGATAATATAGTATTACACCAGTCCCTATACAAGAAACTATATATATGTATATAAACACATATGTCCATATATACATATATACATAAATACATATATATGCTTTTGAGTTGGTATTTTAGTTAGTTTGGGGGGGGGGTTTGTTTAAATAATTTCATCCTTAACCAAAAGGTGTATAGTAGAAGGGGCCAAGCCTTGCCTCCAATATGTAGTAAAAAACACAGAATAAATTATATTATAGTACATACTACACTATTTCCAATCCACCATGCATACTAACAAAATTATTATAAATAAACAGGGCTACTGGCCAGTAGCAGAAGAGCAACTAACCAATATGACATGACCTATTTATATGGAAAAATACATGGTACATAGAAAGAATAAATATTGGACTCACTTTGAAAATAGCCTAATAAATAATAAAATTCTCATATTTTAGCCTTTATATTTTACAAGAAATTTCCACATACACCAATTCATTTAGTCAAGTCACAAACCATCCAGAGCTGTTTTCTTCATCTGTAAAAGACATCATAAAAATGCCTACCATGCTGACTTCAAAGGGTAGAAACAAGGAAAAAAGTGAAGTAATAAATGTAAACACAATTTGAAAGTTGCAAATACTTCTACATATATGTAAATTGTCTAAAGATAAATCCAAACAACTGTAGTAGTTATAACTAAGGAATAATCCACACAGTGTCCTGCATACAATTACTATTTACTAAACATTCGTCAAATAATTTATAGTTTCCTGAATATGATGAGACAGCAGAAATCCTCTACACATTTGGTACATAGAAAATGAATTCTCTTAAATCTGCTACTGGTGAGATCAAAGTTAAAAGGAGGCCAAAATATAAATCTACATGCTACATATAACAAGAACAAAAGGGACTGGATTGTGGGTATATTTATTTGTGATACAGAGCAGAAAATCTTTAGAAAAATATACTAGATAAGTAACTTTTTCCAAAGTTAATTTCCCTTTGAACTAGTGATTTGGTAGACTGCAAAACTATCAGTGAAATGCTTCTTCAATGAAAATTACAAGGGCATAAGCACAGGCAAGATTCCATACAGGACAAATTAATGCTAAAACCAAGAACAAAGCTACTTCTCTGTGACACTAGTTACAGAGCTATGTGGGATTTACATGAAGGATCCTACATCTCAATCTTTAAAAGGTAAGTTGTATCAAATTTGAGAAGATAATTTTAAAAAGCCATATAAAAGTCCCTTAGCTCCATCTCTACATTGCATAATTTCGCCTATAGTTGCTTATACAAATCAAATGTGAAAGGGTTTTATTATCTAGTAGGCAGGCAAAGCATTCTCAAATTCTGAACCTTTGGTAACGAGCTCTTTATAATCACTTTTTTAATTCCTCCCCCATTTGAAAGAAATGCTTTGTTTATGACACTATTTGCTAAGCTTCTATAATCATCTTGGCACTATGACTCATAAATCTGCACCAAAGTTGATCTGATTCGAAAGGGATCCACAAAATCAATCAAAAGTAATTCAGTCCATAAAGTGTCCAGATAAGGGGGGGGAGGGGGGAAGCTAGTGCCGTGAAAATTAGAAGGTTGTTGTTTGAGATTTTAATATAGTTCTAAGTTCTATTACATGTAAAGGTCCTACTTCAATTAACTACTAACCCAAAAATCAAAAACCAATTGTTCTCTAGGTGTCTTTGGAGCCAAAGTAATAAACTCTCTTTCAGAATATATCAAGTTGGAAATTATCCAACTAATTTCAATTCTTTGTCAATAAGAAAATATAAGTAATCAATTATAATACTTCCACTCTTCTTTTCAACAAATATTTATTGAAAGCCTACAGTGTGCCAAGCACTTACTAGCTTGATAACTCAACATAGCTTACAACAGCCACAGAACCTTCATATAAAAATGATAGTACGTATAATTAAATTTTCTTAGCCTTTCTGAACATAAAATTATGTTCAAGGACATATACCTCAATTACTTAAATATAATAAAATTTGATATGGGGTATGTTAAAGTAAATGTAGGGAACAGAACCAGGGAAGCACTTAACATTCTTTTCCCTTATAATATTTATCATTATACTTGAAAATTTTTAATCTCTTAAGAAATGTACAGCTATTTACCCAACCCATCAAACTACTGAAAGCCATATAATGTAGCATAGTCTTAACGATAAGTTAAACACAAGAGGGCGCACAAGGCTGGGAAATTAATAAAACCAAAGGCAAGTTGCATTTTACTCAATTTGCAGCTCTTAATGCATGGTCACATGGATTTATAAAGGATTCTTCATGCATGTACTCTGGATTAATTGCACTGAAAATATTTCCCTTTCTCAGTACTTTCCAGAAACTAAATCACTGCTTCTCAGATAATACAAATTATTTATTCAAATTGACTTTACACCTAAATTTAATATTTTATCATTATGAAAAATTATGACTTTTAATCAGAATTTTATGCCATCTTTTAATCTAACATCTCCTTGAAAAACTTCTGTTTAAATGCTAACCAACTTTTAGGAGCATTTGATATCTTACTCCCTAGCATATCTCATCAGTTTGGCTCAAATAAACTCTTATTAAAATTCTCCAAAAAATAAAATAAGTAAATGCTAGCCAACTTCTGAAATTTCTCTTTTCAAATATCATTAAAACATTCATTAAGTGATTATAATTACAATAAACTTACTTGCAGGAAATAGATCTCCAACTTTTTGAAAATGACAAATCTGTATCATAGTATCAGCTATTTAATTCTCAAGCAGTAAATATTCTGTCTACAATTATCTATTCCAAGAATGGCAACCAATCCCAAATGGTAGGTTATGACTTCATTAGTTCACTTCCTCATGAAATAATAAACTACCTCAGGAGTTTATGTAGGTGAGATAATTGGATTAAGATTACAAAGCCTATAGGCAGAAGCAAAATCCAAAATAATTCCAGAGCATATTCTGCCTACCTCAAGATTCACAGCAGAATATAATCTACACACACACACACACACACACACAGTTCTAGGTATGTAGCGCTATTCAGCTTTATATATACATAGTCCTAATGCTGACTGTGACACATGAAATTACTCTGAATGTCAACAATTTCACACTGTAACTTCTACAAAGAAGAGGCACATCACATGAGGACCTGGCATGGTAGACAAAAGCACAAAAATATTACTTATCCCTTATATATCCTATATAATTCCTATATAATAAAAGCCTAATATGCAAATTGTCCCCTCAGGCAGTGGTTCGACTGGGAGTTGGACTGGAAGACCTGGAGTTCGACCACTCGCTATAATGTGTGCTGACCACCAGGGGGCAGCACGGAACATGGCGGGCGTCGGCGATGTGCTGCGACCTCGCATGCTACCTGGGGGTGGGGGTGATGGGTACAGAGGTGCGGTGTGAATGCAGAGTGTCCTCCACTCACTCTCACTCCCCCTGCTATTCTCCCCCGGGATGCCAGAGCTTGCACACTGGAGAAGCCTCTGCACTCAGGTGCCAGGTGCCCGCGAGGAGCCCACCCGGCTTCCCGCTGGGTGGCCCAGAGGCCACACTCACTGCACCTCCGCATGGGGACTCAAGCAACGTGACTCAGGCTGAGGGGCTGCACAGGGGCCCGGGGACCCAGGTGCTGCCCAGGGCCCAGAGGTCAGCTGGGACCTGCCCTTCCATGCCAGACGCTTGCACTTCAAACACCAGCCAGGCCTAGAGACTGCACCCGTGCACAAATTTCGTGCACCAGGCCCCTAGTTACTATGATACAAGAACAAAAGAGAGATGAACCGACTGTTAGGATCAAGAGAGTCAGGCAAAAAGTCCATATTAGTAGCAGTGAGCTACAGGTTAGGGGGTATGGATAAAGACTGACAGTCCAGAACAAAGGATAAGGGATATATTATTTTAGTGATCAAAACTCAAGGCCCAAACTAAGGAACTAACAATCAAGAACCCAAGAGTGGTAAAAATCCAGTCAATTAAATAAGTTATTTGTAATGTGAGCAGGTGGTATTGACCATATACTACAATCTATCTAGCTGAACAGACTCCTAATATACTTCTTGCCAAGTACTTCTGGACCAGAAAGGGTAAAGTGCCTATAAAGGATATCACAGGGACAATCCTTGAAATTTGAATAGGATCGTCAATTAAATAGCAGTATCATATCAATGCTAATGTCTTAAATTTAATGGTTATACTGTGGATATATATCAGAGTATTCTCAATACATACTGAAGGATTTATGGGTGATGGGACATCATGTCTGCACTTTCTCTCAAATGATTCCAAAAATAACAATTTATTTGATGTGGAGTACATTATAAGCCAAATATGGTAAAATATTCACTATTGGAGGAATCTAGATGTAGGATATTCAGGAGTCCTTTGAAATAATCTCACAACTTTTCTATATGTTTCACATTATTTCAAAATTAAAAATAGACCAGCGGGCATAGCTCAGTGGTTGAGGGCTCGATCCCAGTGAGGGGTGTGCAGGTGGCAGTCAATCAATGATTCTCTCTCATCACTGATGTTTCTATCGCTCCTCTCCCTTCTTCTCTAAAATCAATAAAAATATATATTTTAAAAAATTTTAAATAGCCCTGGCTGGGTGGCTCACTTGGTTGGAGCATCCTCATGTACACCAAAAGGTTGTGAGTTTGATTCCTGGTCAGGGTACATACCTAAGTTGTGGGTTTGATCCTCAGTCAGGGCTCATACAGGAGGCAACGGATTAATGTTTCTCTCTCACATCAATGTTTCGCTCTCTCTCTCTCCTCCCCCTTCTTCTCTCTTTAAAATCAATAAAAAGAACAATGTTCTAATTTTGGTAGTAGTAATACTTCAACTTCCAAAAAAGATTAATTTTATTTAGGTATACTTGTCATATTAAATAAGATGTTCCTATCTTCCTCTCCCTCTCCCTTCCTCTCTGAAATCAATAAAAATATATTTTTTAAACTAATAAAACAAATTCTCAATTGTTCTAACAGTTTAAATCAATGTACTAAATAGTTTAATATTTTTGCATTCCTTATACATTTATAATCTGCAGTTAGAACGTTTTTAATGTTTTGACAAAAACTTTTAAAAGTCACAGAACAATCAAAACTTTTCCAAAGATCACACTGGAAGATTTTTTCAGCTTGCAGCCATTTCTAATTGTACTGTAATACCATGCAAAGTAAGGACTGCCTTTACATGCTATTCCCATTATACTATGTTATCTCACTAAACATATGAAAGGAGGTTTTAATGTGGGATATTTGAGAGAAATGTTAGATTCCTTCCAGAAATGATTAAAAAGTAGACTGAAACTGTTGAGGAATTCAGCTAACAATAAACAAGAACTTCTAAACTATCAGGGTGATATGTTTATGATCTGTGAAATCTGCATCCTTAGACGACTTCAAGAAGAAAATGCAGTTACATCTCCTAATTTTCTCATTGATTTTGACCAGGGGTGGGGAACGTCTGGCCCACGGGCCATATAAAGCCCATGAAATCATTTGGTCTGGCCCTGCCAAGGCATTAGAGCTGAGTTAATTAAATATTTGACCAAATACAGCAGGCTAATTTTTAAGTTGATAATTTTGTATGGCCCTCAATTGGTGTTATAAATATCCAAATGACCCCGGGCAGAAAAAAGGTTCCCCACATGATTTAGACACTGATTTTTTTTTAAGTGGCCAGCAATTGTAGGGCTATAAAATAAGTAGAAGACAAACTTTCTTTTTTTTTTTCATGGTATAGTATCATTTTTTTAAATTCTTTATTGTTGAAAGTATCACACCATTGACTTCTCCCAGCCCGCTCCCACCCTCCAGCACAGACCTTCATAGAAGACAAACTTTCAAGGAATTTTCAAGCTAGTTTAAGACTCAGATATATTCAAGTGACATGTTTACATAACAATATAAATAATTAAGTGAAATTAGCAATAGACAAATGTTTTATTATATTCATAGCTCAACGTTCCAGGAAAGCTTCCAGGAAAAGGTTAAGGGTTGACCCTGGCTGATGTTTCACAGTGGTTAGAGCTTTGGCCCATGCAACCAAGGGTCTTGGATTTGATTCCCAGACAAGGGCATATAGCTAGGTTGCAGGCTCAGGAGGCAGCCAATCAATGTATGTGTCTCTCTCATCTATCTATCTATCTCTCTCTCTCTCTCTCTCTGTCTCCCCCTCTCCCCCTTTCCCCCTCTCTCCCTCTCTCCCTCTCTCTCTGTCTCTCTCTCTCCCCCTCCCTCCCT